>NC_067205.1:25195137-25795137 GCF_026262505.1 Trichomonas vaginalis G3
AGCAAAACCTTCAATGACTCCTGAACCTATGGAAGTACAAAATCCTGTTCAAAAGTCAACTCCTAAACCGACTCCAACATTTAAACCAGAACCTACTCCTCAAATAAATCGTAAAACTCCTGCGTTTCCTTACTGAAAAAATAACGTTATTTTTATTTAATATTAAAATTTTTATTTGATTGAAATGACGACTAAAGTCACTGAAGCAATGAAACAAAAGTTTTTGGTAGAATACATTAAATCAGGAGCGGTTCCAGAAGGTTTTTACGTTCATACTATGAAGGATGTAGAGTTCAGTTTAGAAAGATAAAGCACCATTAGATAGAGAAGGAATTTGAGAAAGATTAAACTTCATGAGGACAACATTGCTGAACTTAAGAAGAAGTTAGAAGAGTTGGAGAAAGCAGACGACAGTGAGGAATAAAATAATTTCATTAGTTTTATTTTTACTGAAAATTTTTATTTGGATGTAATGACGAAAACTATTGAGATAAAAAACTACAACGGTCATGAGTTCAAGAATTTGTTTTCTTCGTTCCGCGTGAGAATACATTCTATCAGATACGAGGGAGAAAGGGTAAAGTTAGTTTAAGCATTATGATAGCAAACATAATGGAAGATATATACAAGCAGTAGATACAAACGGTAACGGTGTTTCATTACATTTGTCAAAACTTATAAACATTAATTATGACAGGACTTTGACTCAGACGATTGGAGCGACAGTAGTGATACTGAAGAATATGAACTATTATGCGAAGCACAGCAATGGAAAGAGTTGCAATACTTTTGTAAATGAGAACATTAGTGGGAACGTTAGTGAGAACGTTAGTGAGAACGTTTATTTTTTCATGCACGTGCATTGTGTCGCGGGGAGTTGCCATGGGCAATGACCTGCGCACAATATATAACGTACAGAGAGGTGAGATGAGGTGGTTTATGTGATAAATACTTTACGTGGCAGAAATAGTTTAAGGTTATTAGAAATATTGCATATGCGATGTAAAATATACGTTAGTGGTTTTGTAAAGTGTCAGATTGACATATCTTCGGTAAGATGGCGCGCAGTGCCACCGTACTGAAGATATGTATACTAACTTCTTACGCTTCCTCTCTTCATCAAGATGCTTCCTCACTCCATCATGCATCCATCATGCAGCTTCCTCTCTTCATCAAGGTGCTTCCTCTCTTGATCAAGATGCTTCCTCTCTTCTTCAAAGTACTTCCTCTCTTGATCAAGATGCTTCCTCTCTTCTTCAAAGTACTTCCTCTCTTCATCAAGATGCTTCCTCTCTTCTTCAAAGTACTTCCTCTCTTCATCAAGATGCTTCCTCTCTTGATCAAGGTGCTTCCTCTCTTCTTCAAAGTACTTCCTCTCTTGATCAAGATGCTTCCTCTCTTCTTCAAAGTACTTCCTCTCTTCAACAAAGTGATTCCTCTCTTCTTCAAAATACTTCCTCTCTTGATCAAGGTGCTTCCTCTCTTCTTCAAAGTACTTCCTCTCTTGATCAAGGTGCTTCCTCTCTTCATCAAGATGCTTCCTCTCTTCAACAAAGTACTTCCTCTCTTCATCAAGATGCTTCCTCTCTTGATCAAGATGCTTCCTCTCTTCTTCAAAGTACTTCCTCTCTTGATCAAGATGCTTCCTCTCTTCTTCAAAGTACTTCCTCTCTTCTTCAAAGTACTTCCTCTCTTCATCAAGATGCTTCCTCTCTTGATCAAGGTGCTTCCTCTCTTCATCAAGATGCTTCCTCTCTTCTTCAAAGTACTTCCTCTCTTCATCAAGATGCTTCCTCTCTTGATCAAGATGCTTCCTCTCTTCTTCAAAGTACTTCCTCTCTTCATCAAGATGCTTCCTCTCTTGATCAAGGTGCTTCCTCTCTTCTTCAAAGTACTTCCTCTCTTCATCAAGATGCTTCCTCTCTTCTTCAAAGTACTTCCTCTCTTCATCAAGATGCTTCCTCTCTTGATCAAGATGCTTCCTCTCTTCTTCAAAGTACTTCCTCTCTTCATCAAGATGCTTCCTCTCTTCTTCAAAGTACTTCCTCTCTTCATCAAGATGCTTCCTCTCTTGATCAAGGTGCTTCCTCTCTTCTTCAAAGTACTTCCTCTCTTGATCAAGATGCTTCCTCTCTTCTTCAAAGTACTTCCTCTCTTCAACAAAGTGATTCCTCTCTTCTTCAAAGTACTTCCTCTCTTCATCAAGATGCTTCCTCTCTTGATCAAGGTGCTTCCTCTCTTCTTCAAAGTACTTCCTCTCTTGATCAAGATGCTTCCTCTCTTCTTCAAAGTACTTCCTCTCTTCAACAAAGTGATTCCTCTCTTCTTCAAAATACTTCCTCTCTTCAACAAAGTGATTCCTCTCTTCTTCAAAGTACTTCCTCTCTTGATCAAGATGCTTCCTCTCTTCTTCAAAGTACTTCCTCTCTTCATCAAGATGCTTCCTCTCTTCTTCAAAGTACTTCCTCTCTTCATCAAGATGCTTCCTCTCTTGATCAAGGTGCTTCCTCTCTTCATCAAGATGCTTCCTCTCTTCAACAAAGTACTTCCTCTCTTCATCAAGATGCTTCCTCTCTTGATCAAGATGCTTCCTCTCTTCATCAAGATGCTTCCTCTCTTCTTCAAAGTACTTCCTCTCTTCATCAAGATGCTTCCTCTCTTCTTCAAAGTACTTCCTCTCTTCATCAAGATGCTTCCTCTCTTGATCAAGATGCTTCCTCTCTTCTTCAAAGTACTTCCTCTCTTCATCAAGATGCTTCCTCTCTTGATCAAGGTGCTTCCTCTCTTCTTCAAAGTACTTCCTCTCTTGATCAAGATGCTTCCTCTCTTCTTCAAAGTACTTCCTCTCTTCAACAAAGTGATTCCTCTCTTCTTCAAAGTACTTCCTCTCTTCATCAAGATGCTTCCTCTCTTGATCAAGATGCTTCCTCTCTTCTTCAAAGTACTTCCTCTCTTGATCAAGATGCTTCCTCTCTTCTTCAAAGTACTTCCTCTCTTCATCAAGATGCTTCCTCTCTTCTTCAAAGTACTTCCTCTCTTGATCAAGATGCTTCCTCTCTTCTTCATAGTACTTCCTCTCTTCATCAAGATGCTTCCTCTCTTCTTCAAAGTACTTCCTCTCTTCTTCAAAGTACTTCCTCTCTTGATCAAGGTGCTTCCTCTCTTCTTCAAAGTACTTCCTCTCTTGATCAAGATGCTTCCTCTCTTCTTCAAAGTACTTCCTCTCTTCTTCAAAGTACTTCCTCTCTTGATCAAGGTGCTTCCTCTCTTCTTCAAAGTACTTCCTCTCTTCTTCAAGTACTTCCTCTCTTGATCAAGATGCTTCCTCTCTTCTTCAAAGTACTTCCTCTCTTCTTCAAAGTACTTCCTCTCTTGATCAAGATGCTTCCTCTCTTCTTCAAAGTACTTCCTCTCTTCTTCAAAGAACTTCCTCTCTTGATCAAGGTGCTTCCTCTCTTCTTCAAAGTACTTCCTCTCTTCATCAAGATGCTTCCTCTCTTCATCAAGATGCTTCCTCTCTTCATCAAGATGCTTCCTCTCTTGATCAAGATGCTTCCTCTCTTGATCAAGGTGCTTCCTCTCTTCTTCAAAGTACTTCCTCTCTCATCAAGATGCTTCCTCTCTTCTCAAAGTACTTCCTCTCTTCAGTCAAGATGCTTCCTCTCTTCTTCAAAGTACTTCCTCTCTTCATCAAGATGCTTCCTCTCTTCTTCAAAGTACTTCCTCTCTTCTTCAAAGTACTTCCTCTCTTGATCAAGGTGCTTCCTCTCTTCTCAAAGTACTTCCTCTCTTGATCAAGATGCTTCCTTCTTCTTCAAAGTCTTCCTCTTTCTTCAAAGTACTTCCTCTCTTGATCAAGGTGCTTCTCTCTTCTTCAAAGTATTCCTCTCTCTTCAAAGTACTTTCTCTCTGATCAAGATGCTTCCTCTCTTCTTCAAAGTACTTCCTCTCTTTTCAAAGTACTCTCTTGATCAAGTCTTCCTCTCTTCTTCAAAGTATCCCTCTCTTCAAAAACTTCCTCTCTTCATCAAGATGCTTCCTCTCTTTGATCAAGGTGCTTCCCTCTCTTCATAAGAGCTTCCTCTCTTCTTCAAAGTACTTCCTTCTGATCAAGATGCTTCCTCTCTTCTTCCAAAGTACTTCCTCTCTTCATCAAGATGCTTCCTCTCTTCTTCATAGTACTTGCCTCTCTTCATCAAGATGCTTCCTCTCTTCTTCAAATACTTCCTCTCTTCTTCAAAGTACTTCCTCTCTTGATCAAGGTGCTTCCTCTCTTTCTTCAAAGTACTTTCCTCTCTTGATCAAGATGCTTCCTCTCTTCTTCAAAGTACTTCCTCTCTTCTTTCAAAGTACTTCCTCTCTTGATCAAGTGCTTCCTCTCTTCTTCAAAGTACTTCCTCTCTTCTTCAAAGTACTTCCTCTTCTTGATCAAGATGCTTCCTCTCTCTTCAAATACTTCCTCTCTTCTTCAAAGTACTTCCTCTCTTGATCAAGATGCTTCCTCTCTTCTTCAAAGTACTTCCTGCTCTTCTCAAAGTACTTCCTCTCTTGATCAAGGTGCTTCCTCTCTTCTTCAAAGTACTTCCTCTCTTTGATCAAGGTGCTTCCTCTCTTCTTCAAAGTACTCCTCTCTTCATCAGATGCTTCCTCTTTCTTCAAAGTACTTCCTCTCTATCAAGATGCTTCCTCTCTGATAAAGGTGCTTCCTCTCTTCTTCAAAGTACTTCCTCTCTTCATCAAGATGCTTCCTCTCTTCTTCAAAGTACTTCCTCTCTTCAAACAAAGTATTCCTCTCTTCTTCAAAATACTTCCTCTCTGATCAAGGTGCTTCCTCTCTTCTTCAAAGAAATACTTCCTCTCTTGATCCAAAGGTGCTTCCTCTCTTCATCAAGATGCTTCCTCTCTTCAAACAAAGTACTTCCTCTCTTCATCAAGATGACCTCTCTCATCAAGATGCTTCCCTCTTCATCAAGATGCTTCCTCTCTTCATCAAGATGCTTCCTCTCTTCTTCAAAGTACTTCCTTACTCTTCTTCAAATGTACTTCCTTCTCTTCTCAAGATGCTCCTCTCTTGATCAAGATTGCATTCCTCTCTGATCAAGGTGCTTCCTCTCTTCATCAATTCCTCTTCACCCTGGAGCTTCTCTCTTCATCAAGATGCTTCCTCTCTTCATCAGATCTTCCTCTCTTCGTTCAAAAGTACTTCCCTCTCTTCATCAAGATGCTTCCTCTCTTCAACCAAAGTGATTTCCTCTTCTTCTTCAAAATACTTCCTCTCTTCTTCAAAGTACTTCCTCTCTGGATCAAGATGCTTCCTCTCTTTCAAAAGTACTTCCTCTCTTCATTCAAGATGCTTCCCTCTCTGATCAAGTGCTTCCTCTCTTCTTTCAAAGTAACTTCCTCTCTTGATCAAGATGCTTCCTCTCTTCTTCAAAGTATTCCTCTCTTCATTCAAGATGCTTCCTCTCTTCTTCAAAGTACTTCCTCTCTTCTTCAAAGTACTTCCTCTCTTGATCAAGATGCTTCCTCTCTTCTTCAAGATGCTTCCTCTCTTGATCAAGGTGCTTCCTCTCTTCTTCAAAGTACTTCCTCTCTTCATCAAGATGCTTCCTCTCTTCTTCAAAGTACTTCCTCTCTTCAACAAAGTGATTCCTCTCTTCTTCAAAATACTTCCTCTCTTCAACAAAGTGATTCCTCTCTTCTTCAAAATACTTCCTCTCTTCTTCAAAGTACTTCCTCTCTTGATCAAGGTGCTCCTCTCTTCATCAAGATGCTTCTCTCTTCATCAAGATGCTTCCTCTCTTCATCAAGATGCTTCCTCTCTTCTTCAAAGTACTTCTCTCTCATCAAGATGCTTCCTCTCTTCTTCAAATACTTCCTCTCTTCAACAAAGTGATTCTCTCTTCTTCAAAATACTTCCTCTCTTGATACAAGATGCTTCCTCTCTTCTTCAAAGTACTTCCTCTCTTGATCAAGATGCTTCCTCTCTTCTTCAAAGTACTTCCTCTCATTCATCAAGATGGCTTCCTCTTCTTCAAAGTTACTTCCTCTCTTCATCAAGATGGCCTTCCTCTCTTGATCAAGGTGCTTCCTCTCTTCATCAAGATGCTTCCTCTCTTACAACAAAGTACTTCCTCTCTTCATCAAGATGCTTCCTCTTTCATCAAGATTGCTCCTGCTCTTCACTCATCTTTCTCAATGCTTCTCTTCTTCAAAGTACGTCCTCTCTTCATCAAGATGCTTCCTCTCTTCTTCAAAGTACTTCCTCTCTTGATTCAAGATGCTTCCTCTCTTCTTCCAAGAATGCTTCCTCTCTTGATCAAAGGTGCTTCCCTCTTCATCAAGGATGCGTTCCTCTCTTCTTTCAAGTACTCTCTATCTTGATCAAGTATGCTTCCTTCTTCTTCAAAGTACTTCCTCTCTTCATTCAATGCTTCCTCTGCTTCTTCAAGTACTTTCTCTCTTCATCAAGAATGCTTCCTCTCTTCTTCCAAAGTACTTCCTTCTTTTCAAAGTACTTCCTCTCTTGATCAAGGTGCTTACCTCTCTTCTTCAAAGTACTTCCTCTCTGATCAAGATGCTTCCTCTCTTCTTCAAAGTTACTTTCCTCTCTTCTTCAAAGTACTTCCTCTCTTGATCCAAGGTGCTTCCTCTCTTCTTCAAAGTACTTCCTTCTCTTCTCAAAGTACTTCCTCTCTTTGATCAAGATGCTTCCTCTCTTCTTCAAGTACTTCCTCTCTTCTTCAAAGTACTTCCTTCTTGATCAGAGTGCTTCCTCTTCTTCTTCAAAGTACTTCCTCTCTTGATTCAAGGTGCTTCCTCTCTTCTTCAAAAGTACTTCCTCTCTTCATCAAGATACTTCCTCTTCTCATCAAGATGCTTCCTCTCTTGATCAAAGATAGCTTCCTCTTCTTGATCAAGGGTGCTTCCTCTCTTCTTCAAGTACTTCCTCTGCTTCATTCAAGATGCTTCCTCTCTTGATCAAGGTGCTTCCTCTCTTCATCAAGATGCTTCCTCCTTCACAAAGTACTTCCTCTCTTCATCAAGATGCTTCCTTCTCTTTTCATTCAAGATGCTTCCTCTCCTTCATCATCAAGATGCTTCCTCTCTTCTTTCAAAGTACTTCCTCTCTTCATCAAGTGCTTCCTCTCTTCTTCCAAGTACTTCCTCTCTTGATCAAGATGCTTCCTCTCTTCTTCAAAGTACTTCCTCTCTTCATCAAGATGCTTTCTCTCTCTCTTCAAAGTACTTCCTCTTCTTCAACAAAGTGATTCCTCTCTTCTTCAAAGTAGCTTCCTCTCTTCCATCAAGATGCTTCCTCTCTTATCAAGGTGCTCCTCTCTTCTTCAAAGTAACTTCCTCTCTTGATCAAGATGCTTCCTCTCTTCTTCAAGTACTTACCTCTCTTCAACAAAGTACTTCTCTCTGATCAAGTGCTTCCTCTCTTCTTCAAAGTACTTCCTCTCTTCTTTCTAAAGTACTTCCTCTCTTCAATCAAAGATGCTTCCTCTCTTGATCAAGATGCTTCCTCTCTTGATCAAGGTGCTTCCTCCTTCATTAATTCTCGTACCCTGGAGCTCCTCTCTTCATCAAGATGCTTCCTCCTTCATCAAGATGCTTCCTCTCTTCTTCAAAGTACTCTCCTATCAGATGCTCCTCTCTTCATACAAGAGTGTTCCTCCTCTTCTTCAAGACTTCCTCTCTTCTTCCAAAGTACTTCCTCTCTTGATCAAGATGCTTCCTCTCTTCTTCAAAGTTACTTTCTCTCTTCATCAAGATGCTTCCTCTCTTGATCAAGGTGCTTCCTTGTTCTTCAAAGTAACTTCCTCTTTGATCAAGTGCTTCCTCTCTTCTTCAAAGTACTTCCTCTCTTGATCAAGATGCTTCCTCTCTTCTTCAAAGTACTTCCTCTCTTCAACAAAGTGATTCCTCTCTCTTCAAAGTACTCCTCTCTTCATCAAGATGTTCCTCTCTTGATCAAGGTGCTTCCTCTCTTCTTCAAAGTACTTCCTCTCTTGATCAAGATGCTTCCTCTCTTCTTCAAAGTACTTCCTCTCTTCAACAAAGTGATTCCTCTCTTCTTCAAAATACTTCCTCTCTTCAACAAAGTGATTCCTCTCTTCTTCAAAGTACTTCCTCTCTTCTTCAAAGTACTTCCTCTCTTGATCAAGGTGCTTCCTCTCTTCATCAAGATGCTTCCTCTCTTCAACAAAGTACTTCCTCTCTTCATCAAGATGCTTCCTCTCTTGATCAAGATGCTTCCTCTCTTCATCAAGATGCTTCCTCTCTTCTTCAAAAGTACTTCTCCTCTTCATCAAGATGCTTCCTCTCTTCTTCAAAGTACTTCCTCTCTTCATCAAGATGCTTCCTCTCTTTCCATCTTCCTCTCTCATCAAGATGCTTCCTCTCTTCATCAAGATGCTTCCTCTCTTCATCAAGATGCTTCCTCTCTTCTTCAAAGTACTTCCTCTCTTCATCAAGATGCTTCCTCTCTTCTTCAAAGTACTTCCTCTCTTCGATCAAGATGCTTCCTCTCTTCAAACAGTGTCCTCTCTTTCAAGTGCTTCCTCTCTTCTTCAAAGTACTTCCTCTCTTGATCAAGATGCTTCCTCTTCTTCTTCAAAGTACTTCCTCTCTTCATCAAGATGCTTCCTCTCTTGATCAAGGTGCTTCCTCTCTTCTTCAAAGTACTTCCTCTCTTGATCAAGATGCTTCCTCTCTTCTCAAGTACTTCCTCTTTGATCAAGTGCTTCCTCTCTTCTCAAATTTCTCTCTCAACAAAGTACTTCCTCTCTTGATCAAGATGCTTCCTCTCTTCTTCAATACTCCTCTCTTCATCAAGATGCTTTCCTCTCTTCCAACAAATTACTCCTCTCTTCATCAAGAGATGCTTCCTCTCTTGATCAAGTGCTTCCTCTCTTCTTCAAAGTACTTCCTCTCTTCATCAAGATGCTTCCTCTCTTCTTCAATAGTACTTCCTCTCTTCATCAAGATGCTTCCTCTCTTCTTCAAAGTACTTCCTCTCTTCTTTCAAGTACTTCCTCTCTTGATCAAGTGCTTCCTCTCTTCTCAAAGTACTTCCTCTATTTGATCAAGATGCTTCCTTCTCTTCTTCAAATACTTCCTCTCTTCTTTCAAAAGTACTTCCTCTCTTATCAAGGTGCTTCCTTCTCTTCTTAAAGTATCTCCTGCCTTTGATCAAGCTCTCCTCTCTTCTTCAAGTATTCCTCTCTTCTTCAAAGTACTTCCTCTCTTATCAAGATGCTTCCTCTCTTCTTCCAAAGTACTTCCTCTCTTCTTCAAAGTACTTCCTCTCTTGATCAAGTGCTTCCTCTCTTCTTCAAAGTACTTCCTCTCTTGATCAAAGTGCTTCCTCTCTTCATCAAGATGCTTCCTCTCTTCATCAAGATGCTTTCCTCTTCTTCATCAAGATGCTTCCTCTCTTGATCAAGATCTTCCTCTCTTGATCAAGAATGCTTTCCTCTCTTCTTCAAAGTACTTCCTCTCTTCATCAATGCTTCCTCTCTTCTTTCAAAGTACTTCCTCTCTTGCATCAAGATGCTTCCTCTCTTCTTCAAAGACTTCCTTCTCTTCATCAGATGCTTCCTCTCTTCTTCAAAGTACTTCCTCTCTTCTTCAAAGTACTTCCTCTCTTTATCAAGGTGCTTCCTCTCTTCTTCAAAGTACTTCCTCTCTTGATCAAGATGCTTCCTCTCTTCTTCAAAGTACTTCCTCTCTTCTTCAAAGTACTTCCTCTCTTGATCAGGTGCTTCCTCTCTTCTTCAAAGTACTTCTCTCTTCTTCAAAGTACTTCTCTCTTGATCAAGATGCTTCCTCTCTTCTTCAAAGTACTTCCTCTCTTCTTCAAAGTACTTCCTCTCTTGATCAAGGTGCTTCCTCTCTTCTTCAAAGTACTTCCTCTCTTGATCAAGGTGCTTCCTCTCTTCTTCAAAGTACTTCCTCTCTTCATCAAGATGCTTCCTCTCTTCATCAAGATGCTTCCTCTCTTGATCAAGATGCTTCCTCTCTTGATCAAGATGCTTCCTCTCTCTTCAAAGTACTTCCTCTCTTCATCAAGATGCTTCCTCTCTTCTTCAAAGTACTTCCTCTCTTCATCAAGATGCTTCCTCTCTTCTTTCAAAAGTACTTTCCTCTCTTCTTCAAATGTATTCCTCTCTTGATCAAGGTGCTTCCTCTCTTCTTCAAAGTACTTCCTCTCTTTGATCAAGGATGTTCCTCTCTTCTTCAAAGTATCTCTCATATCTGCTCCTCTCTTTCAAAAGTACTTCCTTCTCTTGATCAAGGTGCTCCTCTCTTCTTCAAAGTACTCCTTCTTCTTTCAAAAGTACTTTCCTCTCTTGATTCAAGATTTTTCTTGCCATATTCCTCTCTTTTCTTCAAAGTACTCTCTCTCTTCTTCCAAACTTCTCTCTTTGTCAAGCTTCCTCTCTTTTCAAGTACTTCCTCTCTTGAATTCACAATGCCAAAGCCAAGATGTGTTCCAAAAGATCTTTATCTCCAAACTCCAGAAACTCCAATGAAGATTCCATCTCCACTAGCTGGATATGAAAAGATTGATAAGATAGTTGTTAAAAGAACACAAAATGCAATCTACAACATCGAAACAAAAATGTCAATTCCAGGATTACATAATGAGGGAGCTACCTGCCATGTCAAAGCCGTTTTGCAAGTTTTGTTCTACGTAAATACTTTCAGAAAAGATGTAATGGAGCATTTGAGATGGTCGAATATACGCCAGTGAAAGCACTTGCCGAAATTTATGATCAGATGTTGCACTACCGCCACAAGAATACACAATTTCATGCTCACAATTCATCACAAACATCGGCAAGCAATACTTCCAGCAGCAAGATGCCGATGACACATTTCAAAAGATTGTACATGATGTTACGGAATCAGCAAAACAAACCAGATATTGCCGTTACATTCCAATATCAAACTGAGACTCCTGATGAAAGCTTCTATTCGGTTTCGCTTCACATTCCTCTTGGTGCAGCAGGTATTGATCAAGGAATTAAACAGATGTGCACAGATGATTCTCATATCAATGAAATCTCAACATTCCTCTGGTCGACGTTCAGAGGAATTTGTCTGATCCAAATGTCTTCTTTGACAAATTTGAGATCAAGAAGAACTACAAAACTCAACTCAATGATGGAACTTATGTATTTAAGATACATTCCATTATTGCTTATCATCAAGGTCATTTCGTTGCCTTCGTCAACAAAGGAAGAGTTTTGTTCAGCTCGACGATGAAATTACTTACAATGTTCCTGATGGTTTGATCAAAGGTCTTCAAGGTGGAGATGTTGGCAGCGATTTGTGGTCATATCTTGGTGGTGTCAAATGGCTTGCAAAATGTGTCATCTATCGCAAACACAAGTTCTATGGAGCTGGTGATGATGATGATTGAAAACAGTTTAATTTTTTTTAATCTTATTATAAGGATAATTCTCTAAATATATGATTTTTTCTTAAGTTAGTGAATATTTTCTTGTGTGCTTTTACTTATTTAAGTATTTAGTATTATTACTTAAAAATTTGAACATTTATTTTATAATATTGAGATTTAAAATAAACTATTGCTCGATCGTATCTTTATTTGCTTTTTTAATAAAAAATCTAAATACTATTGATTAGATATTGATTTAAAAAAAAAATATAATAGCATAATAAAATTTCTTTATTTCCCCGTACAAAGATATAGCCGTAACAAGAACATTAACGTTTGGAAAGTAAAATTGAAAAAAAGTATTATATTATAAAAGAAGTTACAAATTTTTAGAATATTTTTGTAAAATAAGAGCAAAAAGTAGAATGCAAACTCTCGGGTACTAAAACCTGCCATTAAATTGAGATAAATAATAGATTTGTTAAAATTTTGTTGTAATTCTTGTATCAGTCTTGCCTTGAGTATGAGTTTGAGTCTACCCTTGTTTCCATATTGCCTATTCCTGTTTTAACGCGGCTATTCCTATTCCAGTTTTTGGTGCTTTTCTATGATAACCAAATTGATTTGGTTATCATAGAAAAGAGACCATTATAATGCTTAAAATTAATTATGTTTAGGGTCGGTTTATTGGAATAAGGAAGTTTATAATACGTGAACACTTGTTTCCTCATCGAAAAGTCATAACGCATAAAGTCGATGTTTCCTTAGTACAAAAAGTGACATATGACGCTTAACTCTTTATTCCAGATAATGACCATATTTATGGGATTAAAAAGTTTAGGAAGCTTCTCCCCATTTTCCAAAAATTGTTTGAAATACATTTTATGAGCAAAAGTGCTCAATTTCTAATCAGAAGATATAAAATTGCATTCCCAGTTGAATTTTATAATTTAATATGTTACGTATATCCAAAAAACGAAGTTAGTTCATGAACATAATACTGAGTCACTAAGGATACAAATTTAATCTGTATTGTTTATATCATCACCATGAGTACGCCATTAATAAATCTGATATATTATTGATTATTTGAAATTATTTTTCTTTACATCAAGGGGGGACTTAGGTTTTCTTTGTAATTATCATATTTCTATATATATTTAGTGTAAGCAAACCTAAACATTCTATATTTTATTATTCATTTTCGGAATTGAGATAAATCCAAAATTGTAATTAATGTTTATATAATTTAGACTGCTCTGGATATGTTTTGAAACCGACCACGAAATCATGAAATTCAAGGTGACAAATTTTTATTATTTGTCAGCCTCAACTTATATTTAGGCTTCATGATAGATGAAAATTAATATGATCCAGCTTTTGAAAATTTTAAAATATTTCATTTTGTTTCTTATAAATTAGCTCATTTCAGAATTTTAACTCGTATACTGTTACTTCCTCAGTGTGTACATTGATATTAGCAGAGAGAAATCATTTGGTAGCATAAATGTTTCTTTTCAAATTATTTTCAATTTTGCGAACACGCATTTACTAATAAATCTACATTCTTCTTTGATAATTATTCAATCCTAATTTAAGATCCCATGAAAAATTTGCGACAATTGTATGAAATTATGAGAAGTTAATGGAATTAACTTCTCCAAATATTCAGGATTCTTATAGACTTATGATGGGCGTTCAAAACGTATTTTTACGATGTTCGGAGAACTCATAGAAATGATTGATTTGACAACTTTGAAAACAATCAATATATTACTACCTTATTATTTTTTTATATTTATGGATTTTTGTCAAAACAAATTGTTTTCAAAAAAACTAATTGTAAAGTTAACAAATTTTTGCGTAATGATCTATATCTTATTATTATTCTAATATAGAATATATGGTCACATGATTAAAATTGAGAATCGTTTTGGTTCCAATTGAATTGCGATAACTTTGAGAATTATTGTTCGTCCTAATTTTGAGAGAGTTTTCTTAAATTTAAAAGAATGAATTTTACGCCCAAGGAGACGAACTTCGCCACAACAGTAAAAAAAATCATCAAAGAATGCAAGGATAATCCTCATGAACCAATTAGCGTCAATAAAATAGTGGAATCTGAAAACTGCGAGAAGCGAAGGTTATATGATTTATTTAATGTTCTTTGTGCGGTCGGATTATGCACCAAAACAATGCATAAATTGTACTTATGGAATGGCGATGAAAATATGCTCAGAACTATCCAACAAGAATATGAACGAGTTGAATCTCTCGTCATATCAAGGGATATGTGGGATATTTTCAAGATGCCAGAATCACCTCCAATAGGTCAATTAACATTGGCAATCATTCTTGTTTATTTGTTCTTTGGTACTGAGGAAATGACTCTTAAACAAATCTGCTTAATCATGACGCAGAAACGCTCCAAGATGAACAGATTGTTAAGGAGATTGTACTTGGCAGCCTTCTTCTTAGAACAAATCGGAGTAATTACTCATGCCTCCCATATTGGCTCTTACAAATTAGCAATTGATACAGAAACAATCATATCTACTGCATTTGCTGATATGAAAGCTAGATATGTCTTTCCAATCGACTCTATTGCTTCTCAGCTTGCCACTATTGACAACAATTATCTTGACGGTATTAAGGCAACTCGAAAGGAGTTATTAATACAGAAGATGAAAGCTTCTCATATCTCTGTCGCCAATGGTTTTACCCATGAGGTTGAACAAGACCAAGATCAGGAATTATCACCCGATCCTCTTTCGCCAGTGAAGATGATCGAATTATACTAATATATATTGTAATATCTATCCATAAAATATAAATTTTCTATCAACTCAATTTATTTTATTTATTGTTTCAAAATTTGATGAATTTTGTTTTTTTGTTATGCAGACATAAACGCATAATTTCAATAGACTGCAACTAATTATGAGATTCCGCAAGTGATGTACTCGATTTCAGTCATGATAATATTTGACTGTGTATAACAAAAATGATTTAAAGCTTTTACTCTTGAAAAAATATTAATATCTTAATGAATATTAGCCATACTACATGACAAATTCAATCTAATATGAATTCTTAAGGATTTGTTTTGGTAAACATCAATTAAATGCCAATAATGATTTATCAGCATACTTCACAACTTGTTTTCTAATCTTTGTATGCAATAAAATTATAATCTATTGTGAAAAATTCAAAATCAAAATTAATACAATAAAAGAACAACATTTTAATATGGCTGTTTTGCAGTCGTAACTATTTCTTGCGCTTCTTCCTTTGATATTGCAAGAACTTTCATTAAAATCTTAATTTGATCTTCTTCGGGCTTTCCTTCTGCATCACGTAGGGCAGATTCAAGTTCGCGGCGTTTATTACCAAAGTTCTTTTCTGCTTTCTTTAGTTCGAGCTCTGATTTAGCTCTTTGCTTAGTAATTGCAGATAATTCACCAGAATCTCTAAGAATACTCTTCAGCAAGCCTTGTTGGATAGTGTTTTGTCGACTAGCAGCATTTCTTCTTGCTTGCTGTATCTTTTCATCTCTTTGTAATGACTTTTCAAATGTTTCATTAAATTTATCATTCTTTGACTGTTGGATTCTCTCTGTAAGTTTCTCATCTCTCCTTACAAGCTCGCTGCGGAAGTCCTCACGCTTCTGAACCCGTCCTTCAAAGATTTTATTCGCTGCATCTGTCATTTTTTCGAGTCGAGCCTTTTCTTTAGCAATTTTCTGTTGCTTCAATGTATTCTGTGCTTCTAGAACTGCTTGACTGCGTTCCATGCGTTTTTCTGTGTATTCACGCCTAGAATTTGCTAATTCTTCGAGGCGCTTAGTATTTTGATCGCGCATTGAAGCTCCTTTATCAGAAATAGTCTGACCTCTCTCAACAAACTTTTGTTTTTGCTGAGCGATGAGATCTGATTTATTTTGAACAAATTTTTCGTAACTATCAATTTTCTTCTGAGTTTTATCCTTTTTGGTGTTGAGCATATTTGTAGATCTTTCTCTTCCTTTCTCAATTGATTGATCCATTTGATTTCTACTGTTTTTGTACTGATCTTTGATTTCCTTTTGCTTTGTTTCGGCCATTTCAAGATGTTTCTGCATATCCTCGGCTAGTTCTTCTCCTAGTTTTGGATTTTCTTGCTCTCTTGAGACAGTTGCGAAAGTTCGTGTTTGAGCAGCTGTATAAGCTCTGGAAAGAGTTTGATCTCGCTTTTCTGTGAATGTTGCAGTTACCTCATTGCATTTTTCTATTTTGTCTTCAGTTTTTTGCTTGATATAATTGTGGCGTAACTGATTTATCGCTAATCTTTTGAGTGTTTTATTATTTGTCTCGTTTTTCTGTTCAATTAAAGTAGTTGTGAATTCGTAAGCACGCTTTTCCTTTAAAATAGTGCCATCTGCCTTTAAAGGTTTTTCATCTCCTTCTGATTGTAAATTCTTTCTTTGTTCTGTAATTTTATCGATCAAATCATTTCTATTTTGTATTTTTCTTTGATATACTTTATTTGCAAGTTCAGTAGTCTTATATTGAGCTTTTAATTCAGACAAATTTGGCATTGAAAGTTCTTCTTCTTTTATTCCGAGTGAAGCAAGAGCTCTTATAGTCAAATCACTTTTGAGTGAAAAACTAATCTTTTTTGGCTCAACTTTTCCTGGTTCTTCTTCACTCATTTTTTTAAACATGAAAAAAAAACGTTTTTTTTTACTTGGAGGGAAAAAAATTGAATTTGATGATGAAAAAATTGATATTAGCTTGAGTATGATTGATATATAAATCCTTAATGGATTTCTTGTCCTAATCTAATAGAAAGCATATAGTGAAACCACAATGAATTCCTAATTATCATTTGATTTGAAATTGCATTTTATTTTAACTAGAGAGCTCAATTTATGCCCTGTTCATTAGTACTAAGACTCCTTTTGGTAGTTAAGGAGTTACAATTCCGATCAAAATGTTGAATGTGAAATTTTTGATCTTTCAATTTTTTTTCCGATTTTTTTAGAGAAATATGTCAATCTTACTTGAATCTTTACAATTGCATAATGCAATGTATAACAATAGCTTCATAACGCGTAATGCATTCATGCTAGACGTTGCAAGACGCAAAATGACAAAAGATCAGATCTTACAGGCTATCAATTCAATAAATATTACGTGTTTCAGATATTTAATGCTACACCTTTCAGATGATCAATCATATTCACTTGGTTTTATTACAGACACATTAAAAATTGGGAAGCAAACAATTGGAAACGGTTGGCTGACTGACTCCGATCTCGCAGAAATAGTAAGTTTAGCCAAATCAAAATCACTTTATCTCATTCCTGATATTGATGCTCCTTCACATGTTGGATCATGGTACAAAAGCTATCAATCTTCTGGAGAATCAACTGATATATTTAGTGATTCCAATACTTTAGACATAGAGAAATTAGATTCATCTAGCGGAGTCTATGAAATTTACAAAAAATGTATGACCATCTTCAAGGATGTTTCAAACTATATTAATATTGGTGTTGATGAAGTTCCTGGTAATACTTATTATGCTAACCAACTTGCTTCTCACATAAACAAAATTAATCAAATTGCTAAAGAAAACAACTACAAAACTGTTGTTTGGAACGATGCATTGAATGGCAAATTGCTACAGCAACTAGACTCTGACATTACAATTATGTATTGGCATGATTCTGATGTTAATACATTTGAGGCATTATTAAATACAAAAAATCCGATCAAAAACGCTTACTATGATACTAACTATGACAACGTTCATGATCTTGACGAACCTGAATACCAGAAAGGAAAAATTACAAAATTTGTTAATAATTTAATTAATAATAACATTTTATGCCTTTGGGGAGAAGATTCAGAAGATATTACGCATGATCAGATTATTAATTTTATTAACGATGTTCAAAATGAAATGATAAAAAATAATAAAATAATTCCAATAGAAAAAAGAGAAGAAAGCAAGTCAGATGATGGAAATGGTACATATAATGGAAATAAAACTGATGGTTCGCTAATAACTCCAACAATTTCACCTATCCCAGATGATTCTTCAAAGAAAGGCCTTACAAATCAGGAGAAAGGCATGATTGCTGGTATAGTGATCGCTGTTGTAGCAATTGCAGCAATAGTTGTCGGAATTTTTTTATTCCGCAAAAAATGCCAACAAGAAGACTCAGCAGAAGAAATTCAAAACATTTAGATATTGGAATTTTAAAATTTGAATCAATTTAGTCTCCGAAAATAGAAAATTGGTTATTTGTGTTTGTTTGTAATATATTAAAGATATAATGTTATTTGTTTTAACAAATTCTTATAAGATAAAAAACTATTTTAATTCAAAATTATATAATTTTCGTTATGTTTTCAATTAGTCTGGATGATACTGTAAAAAGGTTTGCTGAGTTCTTAGAATTGGATGACATCATGAGTTTCCTTACATTGGATGAATTATGCAGCTCAATTAGTAGGATCAATTTTAATAATCAACTTGCTACAAAATTTATATCTAAAGCATTTGGTGGGTGCACTAAAATTGAAAAAATTAAGCTTCTTAGCTTAATGAAATTGTCTCCTGATAATGATTCCACTCAAAATTTTCAATTATTCGAAACAATTCTAACCAGCTTAGAAATTCCGATATTAAGCACGCTATTTCAATCGATAAAAGCTCAGTTTAACACCAAAGAACAAGAATCCATGAAACCTACATCTGATAAAATTAAAAAAATGACGTCTTTAATTATTAATTCAAAGCAGCAAACGATTGATTCCAAATTACTTTTATTAGTTAGAATCGGAGATGAAACAAGCCTTCAACATTTTTTAGATTCACATCATGACATAAACTTTTATTGTGAAACAGAGGAAAAATTAACACCTATGATGATAGCATGCAGATTCGGACATCTCAACGTTGTTAAATTACTTTATAGCTATGGTGTTGATATAAATAGACCTAATTCGGATGGATTTATTCCTCTTATTTCAGCAATTCAAGGCGATAATTTGGAAATCATCAAATATTTATATACTATCAATTTAAAAATTCCAGGAAACATAAATGAAAATAAATTGGTAAACATAGCTGCAATTTATAACTCTCTTAGAGTTATGCAATACTTTGTGGATGAATGGTATATGACAGTTGATTATGAATGCTGTCTATATGCTGCTAGACATTCCAATGAAATTATGTTGAATTATTTATGGAATAAATTTCCAGAAATGCAGGAAACGAAGAAGGAATGCTGTATTGTAGCAGCTCATTATGGTAATGTTAAAGCAATTAACTTTTTTTACGATTCAAAGTATGTAGATATTAATGCTACAGATAGTAAAGGAAGGACAACATTGATGGAAGCTATTAGAGCTAATCAAATAGAAACTGCAAAATTAATTATTGATAAAAATTGTGATGTCAATATAAAATCACTTAAAAACAAGGATGCATTGTTTTATGCAGCAAGAAATGGAGATGTTGATTTTCTTGAATATCTCATAATGAAAGGAGCAATTATTGACGACATTAATAAGTTGATAGAAGTGGCAGAAAAAGTTAATAAGTCAAATATGGTATCATTCTTTAAGGCGCAAAAGGATTATGCTATGAATTATCAATGATTAATACTAATCCACTTATTCTGCAAATTCCATTAAAAGAGATTAATATTTTGAAAGAATACAATTTTTTTATTTTGAGAACATTTTACATGATTTTTATATATCTGAAGAAAAGCTAATATCACCACTGCTTTATAAATAATATAAATACGATTTGCAATTAATAACTATGATGGATTTCAAAATATTAAGCTTCGTTTAATTTATTCATTGATAAAAATAGAGATGTCAAAGAAATCTTTTATTGGTTAATTAAACTGCAAGCTAGGGTTGTACAAACTGGCACGCCTGCTGGCACACCTTTTTTGGCCAGCTGGCACGATTTTTTTCAAAAACACATTAAAAAAGTCACTTTTTGCCCCATCTAATGAGATTTTTTTTTACAATTTTTTTCCCCTTATTTTTCAATTTAGATATGATTTTAAGCTCTCCAAATTGAAGTTTACCTGATGTTTCTTAGTTTTTATGATAATAAAATGTTGCAAAGTTGAGTTTGGATTCAATAAATTTAAGAAAATTTTATTTTACAATGAAATTATAAGAAAGGATGTTTTTATCCTATGTCAAAGAGAATACATTTGTAGATCCCGACTTTTGACATGGTTGAAAATTCCAAAAAAAATTCAAAATTTAAAAAAAAATTACAAAATATAAATTTCATGTTAAAAAATGATTTTTGAATTTTTTTTGGAAAAATAGAATGTCATATTTTTATGTTTTATTGCTATTTTTTACGAAATCAATAAAATATTTGTTAATTTGGCTGAGATTATAAATAAAATCTTTCTAAATCTTGCAATTGATTGCTAAAATCTGTTTTATGTATTAATTGGCATTGAGATTTGTTATAAAAGAATGCGAATTATTTTATATGAGTAAACGTATTTTGTAAAATTTCAAATTCTCTTCTCTCATTACTTACCTTAGATCTCTCGGCTTTTAGCTCTCAGATTTCGCTCATAGAACTCAGGTTTTAGTTATGTACTCATAGATGTATCATTACTGCCCGCAGATCTCTCATTACTACCTTACTAACCAGATCTTAACTCTCATTACTACCTTACTAACCAGATCTTAACTCTAATTACTACCTTACTCATCAGATCTTAACTCTCATTACTACCTTACTAACCAGATCTTAACTCTCATTACTACCTTACTCATCAGATCTTAACTCTCATTACTACCTTACTAACCAGATCTTAACTCTCATTACTACCTTACTAACCAGATCTTAACTCTCATTACTACCTTACTAACCAGATCTTAACTCTCATTACTACCTTACTAACCAGATCTTAACTCTCATTACTACCTTACTAACCAGATCTTAACTCTCATTACTACCTTACTAACCAGATCTTAACTCTCATTACTACCTTACTAACCAGATCTTAACTCTCATTACTACCTTACTAACCAGATCTTAACTCTCATTACTACCTTACTAACCAGATCTTAACTCTCATTACTACCTTACTAACCAGATCTTAACTCTCATTACTACCTTACTCATCAGATCTTAACTCTCATTACTACCTTACTAACCAGATCTTAACTCTCATTACTACCTTACTAACCAGATCTTAACTCTCATTACTACCTTACTAACCAGATCTTAACTCTCATTACTACCTTACTAACCAGATCTTAACTCTCATTACTACCTTACTAACCAGATCTTAACTCTCATTACTACCTTACTAACCAGATCTTAACTCTCATTACTACCTTACTAACCAGATCTTAACTCTCATTACTACCTTACTAACCAGATCTTAACTCTCATTACTACCTTACTAACCAGATCTTAACTCTCATTACTACCTTACTAACCAGATCTTAACTCTCATTACTACCTTACTAACCAGATCTTAACTCTAATTACTACCTTACTAACCAGATCTTAACTCTAATTACTACCTTACTAACCAGATCTTAACTCTCATTACTACCTTACTAACCAGATCTTAACTCTCATTACTACCTTACTCATCAGATATCTAATTATTTACATATGATTTCTCACATCTCACTCAAGTCTCATTACTTACCCTATCTTTTTAACCTTTTCTGATAATTACTGAAATAACTAAATCCTTTTTTTAGTTTAATTCTGATATTAAATTTTTAAAATCTCTTTAATTTTTTGAACTACGCCTTTAATTTGTAATTGCCGATTTCACAGATTTGAACCATTTAATAAAATAACATTATTCAACTTAATCATATCAAACATGGTAGTTTGATTTTCAGATCTACATTTTAAAAACCTCTTTATTATCTTGAGTTATACTTTTATTATATAATACCTGAGTTCATAACTGAAAACTCTTAATTAGAGTACAATATTCAACTTAATCATAACAAGATTTGTTGAATTTCAAATTTGATTTATATCTTCCATCACTTAAAACTCTCACAGCTTACAATATAAGCTAAAAAGTATATTTCATATAATAAAATTAATTATTAAATTTTTTACTTTTTCCTTTCCAAAACTAGAAAAAAAGGAAGGGAAAAGGGAAAAAGAAGAAAAAAAGAAAAAGAAAAAAAAAGAAGAGAAAAGAAGAAAAAATAATAATGAGCATATTATATAATTGTGTCATAGGCCGAGTGGCGTGGAAAGGATGTCCCTTCGGGCTCCACCCTTTCCACGCCACGAGGCCCGATTTTTGGCCACTTTTTTGATTTTGGCCGCGTGCCAGCTCCTGGCAGGCGGCCCGCAAAATTGTGCCAGTTTGTACAACCCTACTGCAAGCTCTACTTCATTATCCAATTTATCTGATAATGTTAACTTTGGACGTTGACTCCGATAACAACTAAAGCTGCGGAAATACCACCTGAATTGTAGTACGTTATTTTCTGATTTCATTATTTGTTTATCAACTCCATTAACTGTTTGAGATGTAGAATATCCTGAGCCATTTGGAGTGTTATCGAGTTGTGAAGCAGTAGACTTTAGATCTTTTGTTGCTGTTCCATCTTTGACGAAAACTTGTTGTCCATATCTTGATTGATTATAATATTGGAATCTTCATAATCCAATAGTTGCCAATTAAACCTGCAATAAAGACAACACTTGCTGTGCATCTCAAAGACACAGTGATATCATTTGGAGCTGTAAATACTTCATTTCTTGTTTGTCGCTATAATTATAAATAAGATTCGTTTAAAACAGATAATTTAGAATTTAAATAATAAAAATAATATTTTTAATGTTGCAAAGATTTCAAAAAAAAGTACGTAAATTTTGCACAATATCAAAAACCTTTCTTTTTGATTATTGTTATATATCCAAAGAAAAGTCATTATCGTCAACGAGCTCTTCTCCTTCAGCAGTTGCTTTGGGTGAACGCTTAATGATGTAAAGAGCAACAACTATAGCAATTGCAACAATTGCAACAAATCCGATAACTCCTCCAGCAACAACTCCGGCAATTGCTCCTTTAGATAATTTAGCAGAGTTTGCATTTTCAGAAGAAGATGATTCTGTCAGCTCCTCTTCATTATTGATGAGATCTGATGTATCTGATTCTGATGTAATATCCTTTCCTGGTGTTTTTTCTTGTGGTGGAATTGGTGTTGATTCATTCTTTGTCGATGTTGATGAAGTAGTAGTTGATTCACTCTCTGTTGAAGATGAAGATGATGAAGTGGTTGATTCACTTTCCGTTGAAGATGAAGATGATGAAGTGGTTGATTCACTTTCCGTTGATGTTGATGATGAAGAAGTTGATTCACTCTCTGTTGATGTTGATGAAGAAGTAGTTGATTCACTCTCTGTTGATGTTGATGTTGATGAAGAAGAAGTTGATTCACTCTCTGTTGATGTTGATGTTGAAGAAGAAGTAGTTGATTCACTCTCTGTTGACGAAGATGATGAAGAAGTAGTTGATTCACTCTCTGTTGACGAAGAAGTAGTTGATTCACTCTCTGTTGACGAAGATGATGAAGAAGTAGTTGATTCACTTTCTGTTGAAGATGAAGATGATGAAGAAGTAGTTGATTCACTTTCTGTTGATGAAGAAGAAGTAGTTGATTCACTCTCTGTTGATGAAGAAGTAGTTGATTCACTTTCTGTTGATGATGAAGATGATGTTTCGGAAGGTGGGACAACCTCTGGTGGATACTCTCCATCAGGAATATCATCATCATTTGGAGTTACTGTTTGGTTGCATGTTGTTGAATTATCGGTTTCATTGCAAGTATGAAGTATTTCTTCAAATGTTGAATTTAGAGGTGCAGTAAAGTTAACATCAGGATCGTCAACAATTGAATCAGAAGTGAAATTATCAACTGGAAGAATGTTTTCATCAAACAATGGGTCGTATGGAATTACGTGGCTGGAATAATTGAAATCATCTACTGGAAGAATATCGAAATGTCCAACAAGACCAGCAATTGTTACGGGCCCTTCAATGCATCTAATAGAAATTGTAAAATTCTTTTCTGTGAATGAGCCATCTTCTCCAAGAAATTTATCGTACAATTGCGAATAACTAAATAATGGTGCTTGATATAGTGTTGATCCTGATATCTGAGTTTCTTCGTAAGGTGTTATCAGATGAGTGTCAACTGTACCATACTTTAAATCATTGATGTATAAATCAAATTTGCCAGCATTTGTAGGAGATTTGTCGCCCACAATTATTAATCCTTCTGCCTCTGCTGGCATGTGAATCTTTACATCAACTCTGACTCCTGCCTGGATTTTGAGACCTCTTCCATTATAATACAAACCATATTTCGTCAGGACTGTGTTTTCGCAATCATAACATGCGACTAATGAATGTGTGATTGGAGTAACTTTCTTTTTCTCATAATAATTATTTGCTGACACCTCTCCAAAGAATTCTATCTCTGTGAACCCATTGAAATTGCAATTTGCATCTGGTGTAAAAGTATATGTGAATTTTGTTCCCTTGCAATTTTTGACTTCTCCATTTTCCTCATACTTAATCAATAGATTATTTTGGGTGAAATTAACATGGCCGAAATCTAGCGTACTTTTTACATAATCATCAAATACGACAAAGTAATATTCGTATTCTAATTTGATATTTCCAACAAATTCTTTCCCTTTCTTTGAGAAGAATTTCGCTGCATAATTTTTATAAGATATTGATTGGAATTTGTATACGTAGCTCTTTGCTTTCTTTACATCAGTTTTCTCTGTTTCATTATATTTAATTTGGTTGAAGAGGAGTTCTGTAAGATTTGCTGTTGAATCTACCAATTCTGGATGACTTGTAATATTAAGGAAGCCAATTGGCATATGTACAAGATTCCTATTATCTTTTTTTATCTGGAATAAGCTGATAATCTAAATCAATTGCACTTTGTCTAAATTGAGGTTGGAATGGATTGTAATCAGGTTCATCTAATGATATTGTACCATATTGACGGACTCTAGAAATGTCGTAATCGTATTTCTTTGTATCTCCTTTGATGAAGTACATACCGTTGGAATAGCCAACTCCAGATGGGCACCTGAGGAACAATCTCCAGTAGTATTTCTTGTCTTTCTCCAAAGGATGATAAACCTCTGGTTGATCAAGTGAAGCCCATGTTCGAGTTCCTGAAAGATTGGCTTTAAGATGTGGTGCATCTGTTTCAAGATCTCCTGTAAGTTCTTTGTCAGAAAGCCAGAACATGACATCCTGTACGTGTGAGAACAAAAATCTGTATTCACCAGTTGTTGGAGGGAAGAAACTGCCTTCGCTCAAAGTAACCCACGGAGTCTTGTTTTTATGGGCATCAATATTCGGAACACCTACTGGGATATCGTTAATCATATAGAAGCCCTTCAAGTCTTTGTTCTGCATGAAATCTGCATATCCTTCAAGAATTGGCTTATCTTGGTCCATTTGATAGAATGTTGTAAATAAACCTGTTGGAATTGGTTTGACCGAAATAACCATGGTTGTGATATCTCCATTCTGTTGGTCTGTGTAATTAACATAAATCTTACTCAAATAGCGTGGATCTGTTGAATTAAATACATATCTTGCAGTTGATCCATTTACTTGAGTTAATGTTCCATTGATAACGCTGCATGATGTAAACTTAAATGTGTGGCATAATTTTCTAGTTTTCAAGTTGTTTTCGAAGTCGAAAATGTAAGGAGATCTGATTGGAACATGCCATGGTTTAGCTGTTTCAAATTCAACTCCATCAAGAACATATCCTGTTGTGTAAATATTTGCTACAGGATGGAACTCTTTGATCTGTTTCTTACTGAGCATGTCATCAAGTTTAGCTGAAATATTTGGATTTATCTGATCTGTACAGTTTGTTGCACCAGAGAATGTGTTGTAGTAAGCTCTCATATCACGTTTAAATACTTCTGCAGCCGTCATGAGGTACTCAGAGATATAACCGCCGTATTTATTTCTTTCCCAGGCGCGCTTGATATGAAGGTTCAAGTGTTTTTTGTGCAATTCAGCTCCAAACCAATACAAGTTGTTTCCGTACCAAAGAAGTAAATCATCTCTATTGATTGTATTGTATTGGTGGGAAACCCAGTTCCAGCCACCACCGCCAATGATGAAATCACCGTTAAAGTTGATCTTTCTTGTCTCATCAATTTCACAAAGAAGAGCCATGTCGATCATGTTCAATACATTGTTTGTGACTTCGCCCCAGTAACTCCAGCCCCAGTTGTTTTGGAATTGATGGTGATATTCGTGCAGCAAACCCCATGTTCCCATTCTCGGGTATGTGTATAGACCTCCAGACCAAGATGGAGGAGCTTGGATGCGGTTGCCGCCAACATAAGAAAGAGCAATGCCAGGATTTGTAAATGCATCAAAGTTGTACATGATAGGATTGACAACATAGCCACCGAGAATTCTGCTGACACCTACAACTTCACAAACATCATAGGCATTCCATGAAACTGTTTGCCAGAAGATCATGGCATCGTTGACACGTGTTGCACCGCGGCAGAATTGGCTAGGAACACAGGCAACAAAAGTGCCAACATCAAATGGGGCAAGGGGTGCTTGGAGACCGCGCATATCATCGTCCCATTCTTGATCGGTAGTAACACCGTATATGAAGTTTGGTATTCTTATACCGCCTGTGATTGTTATTTCAATTCCATACTTATATCGTCCATAATAAGATGCAAAATCAAGAATGCCGCCATATGGCCATGCAAATTGTGTTTTATTGCTGTTCAATGTGATCCTGCAACTGAGCTTAGGAAGTCTATCCGGTGATTGGGCGTTGGGTGCATGCTGATTAAGGCAGGCAACAACTTTGCCGATAGCATTATCTGGGATTTCAACAGTAATAACTTCGCCTGGAGGAACGTATATGCCTGAGATGTGATAACCGCGCTGATTATTATTCATGAAAAATTTGAATTTATATCTGGTAGCATTTTCTACCCAGTTTTCATTACCCCAGAACTGTCTAACACCTACTATATGTTTGTAAGCATTCTTCGGGTCTAAAGTTTGATAAGCTTTGCAAAATTCTCCTTCAATGCGATTGGCTTCGTCAATGAGAATACTTCTGTTTATTCTCTGATTATGTCCGGGCCAGGGATAATCGTTGTATGCTATTGGATTTGTATAATGTGCCTCTGAAATATTGGGAGGAGTTGGAGGTTTCGGGATTTTAGCTACTGGTTGAAGAGAACTTGGATATAAATTTATAATCTTATCAGTTCCATGATGCCCCCAAAAAGATTCCAAATAAGAACTAGAAAAAGGAATTAGGAATATTGTAAACATTAAAATAAAATTGAATACAATTCAAATTCAAGATTTTGTGTTAGTTTCTATCGTACATGCTATCATTTAATATGGTTAATTTTAATTAACACGATTAATATAACATATTTTCAAATTGTGTGATCAAAATATAAATTAATTTATTTGGGAAAATTCTTAAAATGAGTTTTTTTTTGTGAATGCCTTACAAAAATTGAAATTGAGTTAATCATTTGAAAATTTAAAAAGCAATGTAATATCTGCACTGAATATAATTTCTTTGAAAAATTTTATTGAGAATGCCAGCTAATTTTTATGAGAAAAAGGCAAATGTTTAATCGCAGTGCAATTAAAATTACGTATATTTTATAATAATAGCATCTAATTAAAATCCAAAAAAACCACAAGAATTTTCTCAGACTTTTCAGAGAATTGAGCAGTAGATATAAGGGTTTCGTTTTGCTAAAATTGTCACTTTTATAGCATATTTGTTTTTGGGTGTTTTGCGAAACCAAAAAAAAACTATGATATACAATGTGTGTGTAAAGAAAATACTTTATTTACTAGTTAAAAAATCATTTGGTATTGATCAAGTTATTTTTTCTGGATAAGATATTATATGGATAATTGGATAGAAAATACAATTATATAATCTTGTAAAAAAAAAAAAAAAAAAGGTAGTGGGGCCTCCAGGCACTTCGTGCCCTCTAGCCCCGAAGATGTTTAGTATAAATGAAGTATAAAATGAGGTTTTTTTGGGTATAGGGGGCTTCCCAGGGGCTGCGCCCCTTCTAGCCCATAAAATTTTTGAGAGTCGTCGTCGTTGACTTTTTTTGTAGAGCACTCAAAATAGTATAACATTGTCCGGACAAGTAAGGGTCTATCGTCGCTACAGAAAAGTTACGGGCGTTCCAAGGAAGTATACTTTGAGAAGCCTTTTCTCCATTTTAAAACAAGATAGGACGGTTATTTTACAAAACCGACAAGACTTTGACCGAGTAGTTTTCATGTTTTGTCACTTTTCTGTCACTTTTCAGGAAAAAAACATTTTTATTATATATAAAATGAATTTTACAAAACCACCGTTACCCTTCTTTGGAAATAAGAGTAGATGTAAAGATATTCTATTGAGAGAACTTAAGAAACTACCGAATGGTCTAACATTTGTAGATTTGTTCGGTGGAAGTTTCTATATGTCCCATTTGTGCCATACTGTATTTCCTGACTCAAAGATTATATGCAATGACTTCGACAACTATATGAACCGTCTCAAACATATTCCAGACACAAACAAAATATTGAAAGAGTTAAAAGAAAAGATACCTATAGGTAAGATGGAACGTATACCATTAGATAACAAAAATATTGTCAGAGAGGTTTTGAAAAAAGCAGAATATATTGACTGGGATAGTATATCTGCTAGACTATTATATAGTGGTTCTATAAGAGTTCATGACATTGAAACACTTATGTCAAACGTTTTATATCTTAACTATACAAATGTTTTCAAAGAGAACATAGAAAAATATATTGAGGGTATAGAGTTTGTGAGATGTCATTGGACAGATTTGTATGAAAAATATAAAGACAAGGAAAATGTTTTCTTTATAGTAGACCCGCCGTTCTATAACACATGCGATTTTCAATACCAAGTAGACTGGACTTTGAGAGACTCTTTAGAAACTTTAGACGTTTTACATAACTGTCCATGCTTTTACTTTACATCCGATAAAAGTGGTTTGGAAAGTGTCATGAGATGGTTAGAGGACATACATGAGTATGAGTTTAGATACGATAAGATAGAATATGAGAGAGGTCCTATAAACCGGAGAAAGTGTCACAATAAAGAAATTTTATTGGTAAGTAAATGTGGTTTGAAATAGGACTACTTGTTTTAGGTTTTTTCCATTGTGTCATTTACTTATTTGACGTGGCAGAAAGATATAGAGAATATGAAGATGAACCAATGCCAGAGAATGTTCAGCATATGTACTCGTAAGAGATATTTTTATCTAATATTAAATGGACGCACAGAACTTAGCGAATGCACAGCAACCTGGACAACCAAACCCAGAGAATATTCCAAATGAAGTTAGAATACAAACTGCAATGGCAAACTATGGTCAAGTGCCAACAGATGTACAAATGCAAACTGCCATGTCAAATGACGCTGCGTTAGGTTTGCCACCATGGTATGCAAATATGAGATGGAAAGAGTTTTATACAAACCCTGAAGTGGGATATAAACAACTCTATGCAGATGACGCGAACACAGGAGTTGACCCGGAATATGTTTTCTACCAGAGGAGAAATAGAATGTATGAGCTCCAGTTAAAGAATGCTATGGAACTCAACAGGAAACGCAAAAGACTAGGCGGACATTAGATTTTTACATATAGTAAAATGGGTTTCTTCAGTAGTATTGGAAACTTCTTTCGAAATGTTGGAAGAGGTATATGGAATGGAATAAAATCTGTCGGAAGAGGAATTTGGAACGGAGTCAAAAATATTGGTAAAAGAGTAGGTCAGTTCGTTGGTATTATACCTAAAGACCCTGAACCAGAAGAACAAGCTCCTGTTATACAACAGCCTGAACCTGCACCACAGTCTAGTTGGCAACCAAATCCAACACCTCAACCGTATTAAAATTATATTTTTACCGTTCGATAGTAGTTGTATATGAGACTAAGTTCTAAGTAAAACGCATGGTATAATGGAACTATTCTCTTTCTTCCATCTGTTGTAAACCATACTTGAAAGTCTGAAATACTTCCACTCGGTGGTTCATATAGCTTTGTAGGTTTTTCGTAAAAGTCATTTGCCAAGCATAAAAAAGAGTTTTGTGCACCAGAAAATGAAGCATGAACGATAATAGCATCTGAGTCGAAAACATTTTCATATGTTCCATTAGGGTTTTCGACTTCATAAAAGTCCGGGTGTACTGGATATTCTGCAGGCTGATTTAACATCCTCAAAAATCTATACCATGCCAAGTTGTTATATTTTGTAGAAATATAAACGTTTTCTCCAAGGTCTTCTATTCTATTGATTTTAACAGTTGCATTTTTCCTGTCATATATAATATCGAGATGGTACTCTCCTTCGTCAATGTTGTACTGTTTTGCATATTCGAGATAGATATCGTTTATTTTTTCTTGAAAAGCTTGAAGAGTTGTTTCTAAGTTTACAAACAAACTAACTTGTAAAAGTTTTCCCTGTTCAAATTTCTCATACGTACGTTTTTCTTTGTTATAGTATCGAATTTCAAAACCGACCGTAAATGGGAAACCATGTATGGCTTCTGAAATGAACTTCATTCTACGAAAGCCAATAGCTTTTGTGACGGATGGGTCTCTTAACCATCTTAGTGGGTAGTCAAAACGATAGCCTTCATGCTTTACGGTCTCTGTCTCAAACTTTTGACCTACATTCGTAAAAAGTTCATCTAATGGTTTAGTTGTAGCAACTCTAGAAGTTTCTTTTTCTATTGGAAGCATATTTTATCTAGAATAAAAATGTCGAAAGAAACAGCGTCTATGAGAGAAATACAACACAACCGACAACTCATTTTGCAAGCTCTAAATAAGAACACAACAAACTTTTCAAACTATTCTAAGATATCTGAGTCATTGAAAGAAGGAAACTTAAAACTGACGATAAACCCAATGACAGACGAGTTTCTATTTCAAGACAACAAGAACCATACTGTCTGTGTAAATCCAACAAAAGGAACTTTAAACGAGAAACCTATATCTGAACTTCTTTTGAAAGCAGATATTGACAACAAAGCTGACAAAGAGTATGTAGATGCAACAAAAGACTATATTCTCGCATGGACAGAAAGAACATACCCACAAAAACATCATACACATAACATCTATGACGTAGATGAACTTCAAGAAAAGTTAGATGGCAAAGCTGACAAGAACCATACACATACCATTGCAAATATTACAAACTTACAAGAAACCTTAAACAGGAAAAGTGACGTTGGACATACACATACATCTTCTGAAATAACAGACTTAAACGTTAGCCTTGAAAAGAAGGCAGATAAGAACCATACACACGATTTCTTCGCAACTGTTGGTATAGAAAATATTGAAGGAACGGTTGAAGGAGCTGATGGAACTGGTGGGGATGCATTATATTGGAAACCTCCTAACTTTCCACAAGGTTTAACATCGGATGAAGACATAACAACGATGAAATACATTAGATGTAGAAATGTCTATGTCATGAAGGATGAAAACAATGTTAAATTCACTGCTCAAGATTTATATGATAAAAAAGCAGACAAAACAGAGCTTCAAACATTAAAGACAGAAATACTTCAAACAGTATATCCTATAGGTTCTATTTATACGTCAATGAACTCTACCAGACCAGAAGTAGTACTTGGTTTTGGAACTTGGACTCAAATAGTCGACAGGTTTTTGTATTGTGCAAACTCTTCAAAGGAAACAGGTGGAAGTAAAACGATTTCAGGTGCAAATTTACCTGCACACAGTCACTACATAAATTTAAGTACATCTGAAGCAGGTTTGCATAGGCATAAATATTGGGGTTGGTCAACAATGACAAAAGGTAAAGGATATGATGTTAAAGACAACGTTCAGTTTGCTATAAATGGTTCCTGGGATGACACTTGGAGAGAAGGAGACCATACACATCGCGTTTCAGGGTATACGCAAACAACGGGACAAAGTAAAGACTACATGCCACCTTACATGACAGTTTACGCATGGTATAGAAATGCTTAGTCGTCATTTTCAACTTCTTTAGCATATTCGTCAGGAGTTGTCTTATATTTGTTAGGAACTGTCTTTGAAAGTATACCACCTTGAACTTTGACAAGTTTGAAACGAGGTCTGACAATAGTAGTTTTATCTTCTGCTTGCAGTGTGTACATTTTGCCATGTTTGCCTAAAACTTCATAATATTCTCTTGTATACTTTCTTCTATTTTTACGAACACGAACGTGAGTACCTGTCGGGTTCCCATTGTTGTCATAGTCAATAGTATTTTCATATGGGTCGCGTTTAGGTATTTCTATTTTTACTTTGTCACCTTTCTGAAGTTTGAAGCCCGGCATTCTTTCTTGTTTGTCTCTTTTGACTAAATTGTTAAATATATAGTCTTTCTCTAAGTCAGGGTTGTTTTTCATTTCTTCGGGGGAGTGGTTTCCCAAACCTTTTTGTTTACGGTTATTGTAAATATTTAAAACTTGTCTCATCTTTGCCATGGAGAAGTGTCTATATTTGTCGTCATATGACATTTCATTTGCTTCACCACCTTGTGGTTGGTTTAAGTCTCTTAAGATTTTTATACAACTGTCAATGACACCAAGAGCAGAATGGTTTTGGTCGACAATGAAATATTGGTTTACATTTTTTGAACGCAGATAGTTTTTAATATCGTCTGATTTGAAAGAACTTTCATAGTCAGATGTCAGTTTTGTTGGATGGTATTTGTCAACGAATATTGTCAAAGCAGTTTTCACATCTAAAATATTTTTGGACCATAATGGTATGGCTTCACAGTATCTTGTGTTTTGACCAACAAATATTAGCCAGTATGGTGGTCCATCTTCTCTATACCTCGGAATGTTTTCCAAGATATCCATAAACCAAGCATTTGGTGTTGAACTAAAGATTTTTATCATGAGTGCTTTCTTTGTTGCCTTAGAAACATAGGGGTCCTTGTTTGAATTCGTCATTTTTAACCCATAAGAAATGGGTTTATTTGGCGCATTAGCAGGAGTCGCATCTAGATTTTTACCCGCAGTGGGAACACTAGCCAGAGGTGCATTTGGAATTGGAAGGAAGATTTTGAGTACATTAGGTATACTGAAAGAGAAAGCACAACCTATTATACAAACTGTACAGAAAGGTTGGGAGGTAGCACGAGATGCAACAAATCTTATTCCAAATCCTGAAACAAGAGGAAAAGTTCAAGGATGGATGGACAATGTAGGAAGACAAGCAGGAAACTACTATAACAAAGCAAATGACTACTATAACCAAGCAGGGCACTATATGGACCAAGGTGAAAGATTCTTTAACAGAGGATATAACCATGCACAACAGTGGGTAAACAACAACCAACCTCAACCGCCTCAAACGTGGGGAAGTTAGTATCCCTAAGTCGTGTACTGTGGCACTGCGCGCCTCCGTACACAACTTAGCGGTTTTGACACTTTACGAAACCGTTAATGTATATTTTACAACACAAACACAAACACCAACTTAACCTTAAATATTTATAAAGCCGCCAACCACTTCACCTCACTAATGAAAAAATAAACGTTTTCACAAACGACTTCACTAATGTAAAAAATAAACGTTCTCACTTACAAAAGTATTGCAACTCCTCCCATTGCTGTGCTTCACATAACAGCTCATAATCTTCTGACTCACTTTCTTCTTCATATAGGTCAAAATCACTGTCAAAATGAATGTTAGTAAGTTTTGACAAAGCTAATGAAACACGTTTACCGTTTGTATCGTATGCTTGTATAAACTTTCCATTCTTCATTCCTTCATAAACGCTCAAACTAACTTTACCCTTTCTCCCTCGTATCTGATAGAATGTATTTTCACGAGGAACGAAGAACAAATTCTTGAACTCATGACCGTTGTAGTTTGTTATCTCAATAGTTTTCGTCATTTACATCCAAATAAAAATTTTCAGTAAATAAAAAATAAACTTAAAAATTAATGATATCACCACCCTCACACGTATGAAAACATAGCACAAAAATAAATTTAGGTGAAGTGGTGACATCTCACCTCTTTTTTCACCTCTTTTTTCACCCGTTGAATTCATTGCTTTATAACTCTCTTCCTTTCTCCAACTCTTCTAACTTCTTCTTAAGTTCAGCAATGTTGTCCTCATGAAGTTTAATCTTCCTTAATATACCTTCTCTATCTAATGGTTGCTTTATCTTTCTAAACTGAACTCTACCATCCTTCATAGTATGAACGTAAAAACCTTCTGGAACCGCTCCTGATTTAATGTATTCTACCAAAAACTTTTGTTTCATTGCTTCAGTGACTTTAGTCGTCATTTCAATCAAATAAAAATTTTAATATTAAATAAAAATAACGTTATTTTTTCAGTAAGGAAACGCAGGAGTTTTACGATTTATTTGAGGCGTGGGTTCTGGTTTAAATGTTGGAGTCGGTTTAGGAGTTGACTTTTGAACAGGAGTTTGTACTTCCATAGGTTCAGGAGTCATTGAAGGTTTTGCTTGTGAAGGTGTTGGAGTTTGTTTAACTTCAGCTACTTCAGTATTATTTACAACATTTGCTTTATTTCTTTTCAACATCATAACTGCTCCTGCTGTAGCTAGCAAACCTAGTGGGAGACCATATTTTATATAAGGACTTGACCAAATGCTATTTTTGACAGGAGCTGGTGGAACACCTAACCTTGGTGAGACTGCTCTTTGCCATTGTGCAGCTCGTAAGAAATATTCAATAGGTGCTCCATAATCGTTTAGTAAAGTTTGTTTCATAGATGGTGAAGGTTCACGAGAGCTTGATGAAGAACTCATTTATAAGCTTTAAAAATAAACGTTCATCCTTTATTCCTCACTGTCGTCAGTTGCTAAGTTATAGTCGTCAAGTCTTATTATTGGTATGCCTGACTGTCTTACTTGTATTGCAAAGCAACAATCCTCATAAATCCAATAAGTGGCTTTGGTACATTTTCAGTTGCTAGTTCAATAGGTCCTTTAACAGACAATTTGTATGTTATTGGAGCAGTAGATGTTTGACCTTGCTGGAAGCAAAAGTCCACTTCTGTTGGAAAACCACATAAGAAATGTGTGTTGTCATAGCTATCCCATTTATGTTCCACACTACCATCATCCACCAATGACCTCATAACATCTTCATTAAATCCAATCATATCATTGTTTGTATTGCAAGCGTTCGCAACCATTTCATAAAATACAGGTCCATATGATTTTTTCAGGTTCTGCAGGCATATTTCCATAAGCTCCATGGAAAGCTGAAGATATTTAAACTTAGGGTTCTCAAAATTAACATAATAGTTGTCTTTCTTTCTAAATAGTGCCCAAATACTTTTAACATTAATAGGCGTATAAGCTGCTGTAAATGTTGCACTTGAACTATCTGTATTCTTTGAGAATGAACCGTCCTAGGAATCCAATCCATAACTTTAACAGGAAAACATAAAGCCTCGTTTGTATAATGTTCTACAAGTTCTGTATAAATGTTAGGGTCTAAAGAGAATGACTTTGGATGAATGAAACATTCATTAAAATCCATCTTTGTTCGAAATAGTTGCTGGGTTACAGTTGTAATAGTAACTGTTCCACTAGCTTCTATTGCCTTCGTTATCATAGTGAATGGTTCATTCCATGGAACAAATTTATTTGTCGGTGGATTTGAATCTGAAGCAAATGCAACTTTAAGAGTTGGATTGAAAGCAATGATATCATTTACAGATATAGATGTGCATTGTAAGGCGTCGCTACTGAACTTTACTTTAAGCTGAATGTTTCCTGCAAAAGCTGGAATATAAATCGAATAGCTTCTAATGGAAGGAATCTTCTAACAGGAATTCTTAAACGAAGCTTAAAATCAAATGATTTTTCCTGCTGTAATTGGACCACTAACAATTTGTCCTGTTCTGCATGTTCCCGAATGACTCCATACATCTTCATGTCGAGTCTTTGAGAAAACATCTACTTTCTTTATTTGTTCGGTAGTTTGTGAGTTTGAAGTTATATATGCTTCTCTCTTGCGTTGTCTTGAGAATATACGATACGACCATTTGCAAGGATTTGAATATCCAGCAACTGCATAGAAAGCGTCATCGAAACCAATCCAAAATCCTGGTGGGTTTGTTTTATTGGAACCTGAACCAATTTCTTTATCTACAATAAATTGACCTTCCATTTTATACGTAATGAATGTATTGTAAAGGTCAACATATTTTCACCAGGAGGTGAGAGATTGAATGTTACCCATGTGTTATCTTTAGCAGTTCCAGGTTGTGATGGAATCTTTGCGTCAGAATATTTTCTATTAGTGTCACCAATTTGAACTGCATTGTCTATGATATCGAAATATGAGCGAATCTGATGAATATGCTCTGCTGGAGTAAATTCGTTTAAACTGTTCGTTCTGCATGTATTTACTTCAGATAAAAATATCTATTTACTTCATTATTCTCACTCTTCTTCTTGGCATTCGTGGTGGAAGTTGTTTCTTGACATTTTCAATGAACTGTACATTCTCTTTTGTCTCGACTTCTTTCACTGGTGGGTCAGGGTTCTTTGACTCGGTTTGCTTTTCAATGAAATTCACGAACTTTGCAATAAGCTCTTGGTTCGTTATTGAAAGTACATCTGGCTTCTTTTCTTCTTGTTCTATTGACTTTTCAGTTTGTACAGAAGGTTTTATATGGGCTTCGTGGACTTCACCCTTGTCATGCACCTTAATGTTGTCGCTCTCTGTATTCGCTAATGGAACCTTTCTTTTTCTTACATATATTTTACCATCTTTACTCTGACTTACATAATAGAAAGGATGTTGTATTCCTCTGGCGTCATTTAATATAATAGACTCTCGTTCTGATTTTGACAAGCTCATTTTACATCGGTTAAAGTTTTAATTTAGTTTTTATCTACAGTCAAATGACTCAGTCAAATCCTACGGACAAGACCCAAGGTGTCATAGATGTTGAAGCATTGAAGAAAGAAATTCGTGAACAAATTTTATCCGAACTGAAGGAACAAAAACCAGAACAAAAGCCAGAAGACCAAAGAGAAACTTAGTGAAAAACACTAGCTGCATTAGCTGCTGGAAGACAGAAGAACCCACGCTTTGCTGGCGAAAAAGCTAGAGAAGAAGCAAAGCAAAGGAAGAACAAAAAGCAAAGGAAGCTGAAGCAAAGAAAGAGTAAATGGTTTATTTTTATCCGAATTAAATGTATAGACAAATACCTTTAACTGTTGCGTTCAGTAGTGAAAACCCTGACGTCAAAATAAAGGGGAACAGAGTAACGTTTAAGTTTCAACAGACTGGATTGTGAACATAAATGAAGAGAAGTACATTGGCATAACATCTATTGTATATAACAGTGCTTTCAGAAAGGTTGACTTTATACTTCAAGTCGAGATAGAAAATGACGAACAGTCTTTAAGCGCCCAAAACATTCACATATACAAATACTTTAAAGACGATACACATTGTTGCAATGTATGATTTCATTTAATGAGATGTTCGAAAAAGTTCAACATTGAAGTACAAACTTTACAGCCTTTACGTGAGTTTCTTGCACAACTGAAAGAAGAAGGTAGTCAGCCACAACTTATAGACTTTCATTATGAATTTAATGAAAATGAAGATGGAACTCATGACTGTCAGTTTGTTGTATTCTCACCATTCAATGAAGTCGCTAAAGAGAAAGAAAATCCATTACGTATAAGGTTTCAAATCTCTGAACCCAATGAAGACTTCAAGAATGTTTTCAATTATGATGCAATGCTTCCGAGGAAAAATGAATTTTCAAAGATTGTAACACCTGGCATTTGGGATAGAAAGCAAGCTATATTATATTCAAACTTAAGTAAGGGAGTTGAAAATGAGTTCATTGGTCATACAAGAACTTCACCACTTCCTAACCCTAAATACTATAAATTAACTGGCTTCAATCGTGAGTTTTGGATAGACATGTTCTCCACTCATGACCATAAATGTCCAGTGTTCTTGCCTCCAGACCATAAGGACTGTCTCTACATTGAAGCACAACTCTTAAACTCTACCATCGCAGTATTGTAAAATCTACGCTAGCTTTATTTTTATCACGAATGACCTCATTTCTGACAAAAATAAATGACCTCATTCATGACCTCATTGCTGACCTCATTGCTGACAAAAATAAGCCGCTAGCGGCAAGGGCGAAGCCCATGACCTCAGAACTTCAACTTACGAATAAAGCTTGTTTTAGTCGTTATTGAAAAGTTGAACTTTTCAGCAAAGCAAGGACTAGAAGACTTACATAAGTCAAATCCAATCTCTTGACCGTCATAAAGTGCTTTATATAACTTCATAACACTGAACTCAGAGTCTTTGTCAAATTTTCCTTGCGGAACCATTAAACCTTTATCTTCATCATAGAAACACCGAACAGAGTCAGGAAACATTTCATTAGCGGTTAAAGCAATAACATCTTGCTTCACGCCTTTCATTCTGCAGTGAAATGCAACTTCATTTAAATTATTCGTGAGTAAGTCTATGTAAGTCTTCTTTCCACAAAATATTGACTTGTATGCTAAACTTTGTTTTCCAGGTGTTATTTCTGCGAAGTCACTATGAAACTGACCAAGGTTTTTACCAATGAGAACTCTTCCATAACGTTTCTCAAACTCTTCAGCTAAACGAGGGATATCTTCATTGTAGAGATGCATACTGTCGGTATCGCTATAAAAGATGTCCATTCCTAAGTCTTCTGCAGTACAGAATACTTCACACATTATTCTCTTCGACATAGACAGAATGTTAACACCAAGTGGACAGAAGTTAAAGTGTCTGCAAATGCTTTTCGTTAGCTTGAAAATAGTTTTATCTGAACCATCCAAACCTTCGAACTTCACTATATGGTTGTAGTTTCTGATGGCATATCTTATAGCATCTTTGTCATCTACTATGGTTATTTTTGACTCAATAGGAGATAGAATAGTTTTGCCATAAATACTGTTCAGAATGAGCTTTATATTTTCTTGCAAAGGATTTCCTTCTTTCTTATACTTTAACCTTAACTCAAACAACTTCTTTACTTCATCTCTTATTCTAATATCTCTGTTTCCATCGTAATAGTATCCTTGCAACACTTCACATTTGACACCTTGATATTTTATGAGGTCTTGTAATGTTATATGGTCAACATACATTAAACAGCAAGTGTTTGAACTTCTGGGAACGTTAAGTTCTGGATTTAGTTCAGGGTCACAAACTATTAAAGGAAAGTGTCTATGTATTCCAATCTCTGTTATCTTAATGAGAACAAAGAAGCCAGACATAAACTTTTCACCAATGGGTTCCTTTTGGTCGTCATCGAATAAATGTCTCATGAGATACTCTGTGCTTAACATTTCTTTCTTCATAACCTTTGGAATACCTTCTAAAGTATAAAGTCTTGCTATAGCGGATGGATATAATGAAACAGCGTCGAAGTCAGCAATGAGTTTCTTTTCGCTCTTTTGTTTAATGTTATCTGACAACATACATCTTCCACCTTGAATACAGCGTGAAATAAACTCTCTTGGTTTATTTGAGAGGTCATATAAATTTCCATTCGGGAAGTACACTCTGTTCTCAAATAATTTGTTAGCAATTGAACAAATACTAACGTAGTCATAAACGTTTAAATCAAATTCTTTCAATATGTCATTGCGGAACTTAACAAAACCTTCTCTTAAAATTCTTACATCTTGTTTGCAATAAAATGTGCTATACTTTTCTAAGTCGAAGTGGTTCTCATCTATTCTGCAACCTTTGATGGAATCTATGTTCTTCATAAATGTATCTGCATCATGGATAAACTTACATGCTTCAGAAATGACACCAGTTCTGTTGTCATTTGCTAACAAAACACTGCTGTAGTAGTTGTATGGAAATACTTCTTTCGGTCCTGTTTGTAAGTTAAACATAGCAGGAAATAGTTTAAGCTTCTTATTTATAACACTGTAAGAGTCTTTTATAATAATTGCCCTTCCTTTATATAAGCCAGTTATTTGCATTGTTCGTGAACCTTTAATGATGGAGTTCCTTTCACTTCTGTCATGTGTCTTAAGATGAAGTTTATATCATAACTGAGGTTATGGAAATATATTAAACTCTTGTCAGGAAGTCGTTCCAAAAATTCTGTTGCACAGTTCTGACCCCAAATGCTTTCACTCACTGAACCATCTTCACTGTCATAACAAATGTTAAAGCTTTATGAACTCCATCAGTGCTACACTCAAAGTCAGCAAAGAAAACGTGCTCAGGAATGAACTTGCACTTATTTTTATTTACTTCTTTTGACTCGGCTTTCTTCTTCAGTTGTACACAATACTTTGGAGCATATGTCAAATCTTTAAATGGTGCAAGGTTCTGTTTATATAAGTCAGTAGTATATGTGAAAAGTTCTCCATAAGAAATAGGTTCGAAATATTTGCACTCCCACAATGTTTTCATAACATCCCATAACGGTGTTGTTCTATCATAACGAACTACATATTTATCTTCTCTCTTTGTATAAATCTTCATTTGTTTCTCAATGTTCATTCCACCACACTCCTTCAAGATTTCTATATAGTTGCGAATGAAATATGTTGTCAATTGGTAATCTTTCGTTTAGCATGTAGTGGTCTTCAACAAGAAGTAAGTCAATAGTTCTAACAGTTTCACATTCTTTTTGGTATGTATTCTTTATTTCATTATGTCTTGAGTCATTGAAGTAACCAATGGTAACATTAAATGCTATACCTGTTGCGTCAGAAATTTCTTGTACTTTACTTTGAGGAAAGTCTCTAACACGAATGACTTCTCTCATGTGGTCAATAGTTTCTTCATTTACTCCAGCCTGAATGCAAGCATAAACGAAACAATTGTCTTCTGTCATAAGTGTTGCAGTTCTTTTGTTCAGTTCATTGAAGATTTGGTAGCGCTCAAGATTTATAGGTAATGTGCAAAGATACTTCCAGAACTGACCGCTTCTTTCTTATAAAACTTCTTTTCACCATTATCTTTCCAAAAGCTTTCTATAAGTGCTGGGTTTCCTGTTTGCTTAAGAGCTTCCAAAATGGCTTTCTGGTCATTTGTCAGTGTGCTTTCATCTCTATATGGTCTCTTTTTTGGTTTGCCTTTCTTTACATCTGACATCGTTAAGCCTTCATATTCTGTTAAATCATACATCTTTATTTCGGTAAGATTCTTTATGTTTGTCAAGAAGAAGTCATAGTGCATTTCAACAATACCTGCAGCATTTGCTTCTATCTCTGATATAAAGTTCTCCTTCAAGAGCTGATGTAGTAATGTTCCAATATTATTGAGGTTTAACGTAGAACATTCATACTTTCCACCAAGTTTATAACATACCATCCATCTCTGTTGGAGTTTATTTTAATTTTCTCTAAGAGTCTCATGAAAACCTTACCGAAATGTTTGTGTAAGTAGTCTCTGTTTGGTTCATCTAAAGCTTCGATGTTAAAGTCAATGAGTCTATTGCCTGACTTCACATTTCTCTTACTATTCTCTTCATCTTTCTTTAACCATCTCTCACCTTCTTTTGTTTGTCGTCAATGGAACGAATGACATCGTTAGCTTTGCGAACTTGTTCTATAGCACTTTTAAACATCTCTCTTCTCTGTTGTTTCAGTGTGTCGTCTCTTCTTCTTGTTTCACCAACGTTTGCATTTGTTATGTCAAACATCTCACGCCTTACTTCATGAGGTATTGAACGTCTATGATATAAGTCAATAGCAACGTCATTTAAAGGAAATGCTATTGCATGGACTTCGTCCTCGCCGCGTTGCGGCTTTATGAACTCATGAATTCTATCATAACTTATTGCACCATTATAGTCTTTAATGAAGTCAGCGAGTGCTTTTTTGTTTGTTGCGTAATGCTTTGCTACTTCTATATTAGCTTCTGTAAGAAGTTGTTTTATTTCCGAGTGTTCTAACTTAGACAACTTCCGATACATCTTTAGTAGGAAATAAAAAAATATTTTTTGAAAAAATTAGATTAGATTTTTTTAAGTTATTTTTTCAAAAATAATTTAATATTTTTATTTTAATGAAACACATGCAAGATTGCAAGTTCTTTTCATACAATGCTCTCGCTACTGCCATCAAGAATGAGTTCAATAATGCTTCAAACGTTAATGTTATCTTTAACAAGAAGTTTGTGAAAGAATCTAAGTTCGGTCAGTATGTCAGACCATTAGCTATCGTCATTGACCGCAAACGTTATACTTCACAAGAGTTAGCAGTAGTTTTGAAACAAAAGGGTTTCTTCGTGAATGTCAAAGATACTCATTATACTGTTATAAAGAACTCCAACATTGACTTCTTCAGTATTGCTATGAATCTTTCCGAACAGAAAGAATATAAGAAGGGTGAAACAAATGTGAAATATTATCCTTCATCTCTGAAGACAATAACGAACAAAGATGTTATACAGAAAATCCTACCAAAGGTTGAAGAAGCTTCTATTGACATTGACGAAGGAAGTGAAATGGTTGAAGAAATTGACCCTGAAGCTATTTAAGCAAAAATATATTTTTGGTGAAGAGGTGAGATGTCACCCGTTTTTTCACCTGTTTTTTCACCTCATTCTCTCTTCGTTAATGTTGTCGTGACTTCTTCGTTAATGTTGTCGTGACTTCATTCTTCCTCTTTGAAGTTATCGAAATATTCTGTTATTTTTTCCTTCAGTAATGTTAAGTCTTCTTTGAAGGTAAGTATTGTGCAACCTTTGATGTCATAGTGTGTTTGAGGAAGAGTATTTTTGACAATTTCTTTTATTTGCTCATTCGGTGTCATTGAAATCGGTAAGTTTTCACGATAGAACCAGTTTCTGTCAGATTTATATATTTTAGCAAGGTCGTAAAAGCTTTTGTTGTTTCTTCTGACTAAATGCAACATAACCATATCTCTGTCTTCTTCATTCTCCAACTCTTCAGTATAAATCATATACTTATAGTTCTTTTCCTTTCCTTTTGGTACTGAACGTGGTATTCTTTTCTGTATGCTTTTGTCTTTGGATTCAATGACTTCATCTTTTGCTTGAAGTTTATTTTCCATCTCTTCACGTTCTTGTCTGTGAATTTCGTCAAGAAGTCTGTAAATATTCCAAGCATAACGAGGTGAAGCCCACATTGCTACAGCATTTACGAGAAGTCTATGAACATAATATCCTCTCAAACCGTTTGGCAATTTTTCACGATTTTCATAGAGTTTTGACGACCAGGGTTTTTTCCCTACTCGCTGTTCTTCACTGTTTTCAGAAAAAAGTATGTCTCGCTGTGCTTCATTTAATAGTTCAATAGTGCTTTGGTTCCTAAACCAGTCTTTAGGAAGCTTAGTATCTGGAGCATAACATGCTGTCAAAATACTTTGCATTTGGTACATATCATCTTTGACTGAACGAATGAGACGTAACTGTTTGTTATACTGTATGTACTCGTATTCTTCATTAATGGCTTCATGAACGATAGCAGTTGTTGTGTTCTCTGATGTTGACATTACCGTCTTTACATACAAAATAAAAAAATAAATAAAAATAAAACTAACTTTATTTTCTGACTTTCACAAAAGACCAAAAATAAACGCTTTACATGTATTTTTCAGCAACTTCGTCAAATTTTATTAAAAATTAGCGTTATTTTTTCTGTGTTAAACACTATTTCTTCACAACATTAAATTTTATCCTGTATGAAATGACTTTAAAAAGATTATTGACTGACTTCGAATACTATCTCATTGACGCACTGACAGACCCTCAAAACTGTGTTGAAAGTTCTTTAAGCTTTAAGATTGAAGGTACGACGCATTTTGTCTTCACTTACGTATTGAAAGAATATGACCGTTATCATAACGAAGTGAATCAAACACTAATAAAATTTGTAGATAAAAAATTGGTTAACAATGAATATTTTAAACGTGAAGACCCAAACACTGCTGGAGATGATGAAGAATACAGACAAGTTATTGAAAAAAATAACGCAAGATTAGATGCAATAGAAAAGAAGTTTAATGAATGTCTTACAAACACGTATGAATATCTTATGCAGTGGGAAGCCAGATGGAAATAAATTTACGTCAAATATGCAATTTATAAAATCTTATGTCGACAGGCTACGTAGCACAGTGGTCTAAGGTGGTGTTATGGAGGGGTCAGGGTCTGTGGTTCGAACCGCGACGGCGCCGTATTTTCTTATTTTCTTTGTTTGTCTTGTTTGTCGTGAATAAAAAGTGTCATAAAAGTGCTCTATCTTCCACGGGAATAAATAAAAAATTTACTTTATTTCTTCTTTATTTCTTTGTTCCCGTGGAAGAAGGGTTTTGCTGTTTTTTCTCAGCCGAAATCAATGATTTTTTCATTTTTGGAATCCTTAGCGAATGAGGAATCTTTTCTCTCGTGGAAGCTTTGACCTAAAATAAATGGTACCATTAATAATACATGACTGTTCTCATTCATGTCTGATTTACATCTAATGAAAAAGTTTAGAAGAATTTTCTTATTCTTTCTGGCATATTTTTGTCTTTCCAGTACTCCCGCTCTAATGGTCCCAGATGTGTTGGCTTCGACTCTCTCAAGTTCTTAGATGGTATAACATCTTCAACGCCTCCTTCATATCTTACTTTATAAGTGTCATCGTTTGTGTTATAGCCAAGTATTTCAATAAGCACTCCTCGCTTTGCTTCGTCAATGGTTTCAGCAAGTTTGCCATTACTACTTTCGACTAATTTATGACGAGGGTAAAATGCTATGGAGTCGTCAGCAGCTTTTATAAGATATCCATTACCTTGCGTAGAGTCTACGATATAATAATTTCGACTTAACCTTAAACGTTTCTTTGTCAACGGTTTGTCGTCAAGAACTACACGAACTTTTGTTCCAGGAATGAGAGTAAATTGTGTTGAATTTCTGATATTTTGTGTTTGACTTCGTTTCTTTTGTATATACTTTTCTTCTTGTTGTTGTGTCATTGAATTTGGTGTATGTCCTGTTGTAGAATGTGTTGAGGAATTGTAAACTTCGATGAAATGTTTCATTGTTTCTTCGGTAAAGTCTCGCTCTTGATTTAAATCTCTGAGAGTCCTTATGAAGCGGTTAATGATACCGAGTATGTTATGGTTATGGTCTTCAGTAGTGTAGTGAGTTATGTTATGCTTAATGAGAAATTCTGTGATTTCGTTGCTGAGGTATGCACTGTCTTGGTCTGATGTTAAAGTACTTGGGCTATGTTCTGCTACAAACTTTTGTAAAACTCTTAACACTTCACGAGTTCCTTTATTTTTCATTATATACGCAAAAGCTTTGCGAGTGTTAACATTTATGAAGATGAGGAATGGTTTATGTCCTCCTTTTCTGCTTTGAATGAGAGTGTCAAATTGATATGCGTCAGGAGTGTTGGAGTAAATTGGTAAAAAGTAGTCGTAAGGGTTTATTTTTGTTTGATGTACAACATTTTTGTCAAAGAACCTTTTCACTTCAGCTCTGTTAGTAAATCCCCAACTCTTTGCAGCTTCATTGAATTTCTTAAATGACCTCCATGGATGTTGTTCGAATACTTCTTTCAAGCTCATTTATGTAAAGTTAAAGATTTTATTCAAGACGGTAAGCCCGCAAAGCAGGCTCAAGCGCGTTCATTGAACGCGGTACCATGCAAATACAGTCACAAATGGTGGCATGTAATCTTTACCCGAGCCTGTTGGATTTGTTGTGAAAGTATGGGCATGATTTCCTGCGGTTCCACAGAAAATACCTGCGCTTGAATCTACTGGGTCACTTGAAATATCATATCTATGCATTCCCTGTCTATCCGAACCTGCTGCAAGATTTGTATAACCTCTTTTTGTTATTGAATGTGAATGACTACCTGTTGTGTTTGTAGTTCCTGTATGAGTGTGCGGTGGAAGGTTTGCTTCAGTAATTTTCTTCGAACCTCCTGTTTGCTTTGAAGAGTTCGCACAGTATAAGAATTTATCTACAATCTGCTCCCACGTACCGAAACCCAGAACTGTTGCTGGATTTATTGAGTTCATTGACGTATAAATAGAGCCTGCAGGATATAATGTTTGAAGTATTTCAGTCTTTAATGTTTGAAGCTCTGTTTTGTCAGCCTTCTTGTCATATAAATCTTGAGCAGTGAATTTAATATTATGTTCATCCTTCATGACATAAACATCTTTACATCTAATGTTTCTCATCGTCGTTATGTCGTCATCCGATGTTAAACCTTGTGGAAAGTTAGGAGGTTTACAATATAATGCATCCCCACCAGTTTCTTCAACCGTTCCTTCAATACTTTCTATAGCAACAGTTGTAAAACTTGTATGTGTATGAGTCTTATTTGCTTTTTTATCTAACATTGCTGGTAGTTCATGTGTTTCAAAGTTTCTGACATGACCTTCGATATTCATACATTTGTTATTTAAGGAGTTTAGTGTATCTTTTACGCTTGTACTTGGATTCTCTAAAGGTGCACTTGAACCAAGGGTATAGTTCAATATTATGTCGTCTGCTCTAACAGTTGAGAAGGAGTTATGTGTATGATTTTTGTCGGCTTTACTGTCTAATGTAGCTTGAAGTTCATTTATATCGGAGATGTTGTGTTTATGAGATTTCAAAACTTTGTTCATTGCTTCGAGTTCAACTTTGTCAGCTTTACTTTTAATAGCATCTTCAAACGTTATTTTTGACTTAACTCTCAAAGTAAATCTTGGTTCAACTAATACACCTTTAACAGAGAAAGTAGAGGCATAAATTTCATCGTTATAACTAAATGCTTCTGGTGCTTTACCCGTGTCATACTGTACAGTACAGCTTATGTCATAACCTTTAGCACGAATGTATTTATATCTTCTTTCATTGGGGTCTTCCGTCTTCACTTCTTCAGTTCGTGTTAAATATCCATGGTAGTCCGTTATAATCTGTTCGTCTGAAGTTATATAATGAACGTGGTTTTTATCTGCTTTTTCGGCTAATTTCTCTTCTATCTCATTTATTTCAAGTTCATGCCTACCACCACCTCCCGAAGAAGTATTTTTCTTCAGCTCTTGAAGAACGTCCACTTCGCCATCTTTGGTGTCAATAATGAGACTTTGAGTTAAAACCTTTCCTGTCTTAATGGATGTTTGTAAAACTTCTTCTTCACCGTGTTCGGGGTCATGGTCGTCGTCATATCTTGTGAAATCAGAGATGTTGTCATACATTAAGCATATCTGTCTCAAAAGTTCTGCTATTTGGAATTGGAACGAAAGATATACAGAACTTTCATCATCTCCTAAAGTCAAGTCTGCTTTCTTAAGTATTTCTTGAATGTATGCAATGAGAACAGAGTACCTTGGAAAATATTCGAACAATATTTCATTAGCTGTTGGTTTTGGTGGTTCTTCTGGAGTTTCTGTTGTTTCAGTTCCTTCTGGAGTTTCTGTTGGAGTTTCTGCATCTCTTGACTTCAATGCTCTTGCTCTCAAAGACCTAAATGTTAGAGCACCGGGTTTTACAAAGGACTTTATAAATGCTTTAATAGTTCCTGGTAAGTTATTGTTAGCATTAAGTAAGTTCCTTATGCTTCCATCATGTACGTCCATAGCACTATGTAAAAAATCTATACTTTTCTTGTAGTCAGCAATAGACTGACTGTGATTTTTTAAAGATTTGTCAATACCTTTAAGCCAATCTTCATGCATGTCTGATACTGAGCCAAGAATATCATTTGCTTCCTTTAGTGTATTTTGTGCTTGTCGTAAAGTATCCAATCCCGTACGTGCATTGTTTGCTATACGTCTTACAGTATCTATTTGACTCCTTGTTTCTTGCATCCAACCAGATAAAGTTTTAATAGTATCCGAACCATTTGAAATGAAGTTCAAAGCATTTTTAACGTCATTTAAAGCTTCTTCACCAAGTACTGCCCATATCTTTCCGATTTGGTATTGAAGAACTCCATATGAAGCAGCTGTTAAACCAGTATTTATAAGGTCCCATATCCATGATTTAGCAGTTTTTCCATCCTTTCCATCCTTTCCATCCAAACCGTTTTCGCCTTGAGGTCCTTGTATTCCTTGAGGTCCTTGTATTCCTTGAGGTCCTTGTATTCCTTGTGGTCCGGTGTCACCCTTCTCTCCTTTCAGTTCATCTTTATGTTCGTTATAATATTCTAATGTCATAAGGTGTACATCATTACTGCTACCAGCAACTCCTAATATTTGTTTCTCATTCATGACTAAATTCTTTAGGCATTTAATGTTGTCGTCAAATCGAAAGCTCTTTAACAATTCAATGAGAACATTCAGTACTTTCACTAATGAGGCATCTACTGTAGAATTTATATATTGCACCGTTCCATCATTTATGATAGGAACTTTACTTATTGTAATGAATGGGTCATAAGTGTTAAAAGTATCGAAATCAATGACTTTTTTAGTTTTTCCATCGTCAATGACTAAATCATTGCCTTCAATGGTTAAAGTTGAGTTTTCGTTTACTAGTTCATGTGCTCTTCTTGCTTCATTTGTTTCATACGCATATGCAGCAATAGTCATATTTTAATGAGAATAAAATGTTGTTCTATTTGCAAAGTACTGACCCAAACGAATACGGAACAGTAAAGCTACAAACAAACTTAGGTCTTCAGAATGAAGCACTTGCTTTCAGAGTTGTTGACTTTAATACTATCGCAACTTTTGTCATAACAGATGAAACAGATTTCATAGAGTTTGAAATAGATGGAAAGAAGCATGAAATAAGATTTCACAATAATGTAGAATATAAGATGGAAACATTAGCTGGAGTGTTAAATGCGCTCATAAATACTACAATAAACAAGGAGAACGAAGAAAACTTAATGAATGTTAAACTTATTGCAGGAGTTTTGAAGTTCAGTTATGCGAAGGAGTTTAAGATAACACGAATGAGTCATAGAGTTCAATTGCTTCTGGGAGCATACCATATGACATTTCCTTTGAAAAGTGTTGACAAAACGATTGAGATGAAATCTGTTCCATATGTATGTTATGGTAATTGTTTGTACGTTGAGTCAAAAATAGCTAATGTCACAGGTATTTCAGGAGTTAATAGTAAAGGTTCAGTAGAATATAAGTCTTTCTGTTATGAAGTAAATTCAATGTTCATTCCAAACGTTCCTGTCATAGCAACTCATTTAGGTAAATGGGTTCGCATTAGTCCTCATAATTTGAAAGACATGCAATTCAGACTTGTTGACTTTCAAGGAGAGCCTGTAGAACTGAAGGCACCAGTGCGAATGACTGTTGAAGTTGACTTTTTAGAAAATATTAAATGCAACAGCTTACAAGAGAACTCAGAGCTAAAAATATAAAGTATGAATGTTATGTATTAGGTCATGAACTTTGGTTGTTGCTGTTTGATGAAACAAATGAGTTAGTTATGTCAGTCAAGAGAACAGAAAAAGGCGTCAAAGGCGCCGAGCGCAAAGCGCTATATTGTGTTAGTGAAAACTGCACCAAGTCAATAAGATTAGGTTTGCATTATGAAGATGAGTTCGATACTGTTGAAGATGTTTTGGACAGATATTACAAATTGCTAACTTGAATTTTTTTGACTGACGGCGCAAAGCGCCAAGATGGGCTCAAAGAGCCCTCCTGACTGCTTTAATTTACTAAACATATTTCAAGCAAAGCTTATAGTAAGTAGATAGTTTTGTATACTCGTTCGAATATTTATACTTAAACTCAACTCCTGTAGTTCCTGGTGTTTCAATGATGCGGATGTTACCTATTTTCATGAATAGTGGAGTTTGACCACAGCATTCGATTTCAGGGTCGAGATAGTCAATGACACATTGTTTCCCTGTTATTCGTGAGATAACATTTTCAAGGTCCTCCTTTGTTAGAATTATTTGGTTCTTGCTTATAAGATTTGTCAAAAGCTTCTTATCGTCTTTGAGTAAAATTGTTTGGTATAACTGAAGAAGGTAATGGTCTACGTTATCTGAAGGATTTGTTTGAACATTTGTGTAAGGGTTGTCGTTGGCTTCTCTTGAAAGAATTTGGTCCAGTGGTGGATACTCTAACTTAACATCTGATGTAGCGTTAGCATTTGAAGCTGTGTTTAAATTCACGGATTTCAGTTCTGGTTCTTTTTCTTTCAAACACTCTGAACTATAGTTCTTTATGACAATATTGTTTGTCGTTCGTGAGTCAACATTTGATGTTGGTTCAATTGGAACATTAACGGCACCAGCTAAGATGGATTTGCTTCTCATTTCATATAGAATAAAAACCTTTTATATGTATGAAATGAACAATATACTCGACAAGGGTTTGAATGTAAAGCTAACGAATGAAAATATTGTTGAATTCACTGAGACAGGAGCTGTGTATAAAGATGTAGAACTACTGAACAAAAGAGCTAAGGGAAGAAGCAGGAACATGAACAAAGGGTGGAAGCCTATAAAAATTTATGTCAATGATGGCTCAGGAGGTTCAAACATAAAGTATGCAGAAAGTTATAGAGTTTATGCGCTAAAAGGTGAAAAGCCTTCATTTAAGAACAGCTATTCTAACGCATATCCTCAAAAGTTAACGGATGGGGAAGTGGATGATATGAATGACAGCAAAAATATTAACAGAAATGGCGACAGAGATGCATGGAATTTGTTTACCATCAGTCAATTGAAGGTTAAACTTTAAAACAATGTTGGTCGTTCCCATGGAATATTTTTGACTTTAATGGTATTAGTCATGATATGAATCTCAAGGTATGAACGAGGAGAGATGAGAGACTTATATGCTTCCCAAATTTCTTCAAAAGGTAATGTTATACCTGACTGTTTCCAAATGAGTTCAATATCATAGCGTGAGAAACCTTGAAAGATAACGAAGTCAGTTATGAGACGTTTTATGTTTAAAGCAAGAAAACGCCATGTTTGCATAAGTATTGCTACAGTTAAATGGTAATGTCTGACTTTAGTTATGATGTTAGCTAATGGTGAGTCAGGCTTTGAAACTAAACCTTTTCCGGCGAAGTCGTCGCAAACTAACAAAGTATTTGAAGGATATTTTTTGAAGGGGTATTTTGAAAGTTTTGACAGAATGTAGTTTGTAAGTCGTTTCATATCGTAAACTCCTGAGTACTGACGTAAGTGGTGTTTGTCAATAATTCTTTCCATCTCTCAGAAGTCTTTTGCATTCCTGACTGTATAAATTCAACGATGGCATAATATTTCCTCTTACGTCGAATGTAACGTTGAAGAAATTCAATGAGTTCACTGTCTGGAACTTTAACGACAGAGGCTTGAACTTTTGACATAAATGTTTTCGCTGTTGAGTCCATAGAGTCTGAAGTTGCTGATATAATGATTTGGTCATAATATGAGTCATTTCCTAAACGTTCTGTTATGAGTATATGACGAATGAGGTTAAATGTCTTACCTGAACCCATCTTTCCACAATAGAAATACACACCATTTGAACAGAACTCATAGTCCTTACTGAAAGGAAGAATGAGAGAACTGTTGAGCTTTTCACTGCTTTCATTCATGTCTTCATCTACGTCATGTATTAAATGCTTCATTTTATCTTCATTAAAAATGCAAGTCAGAAATATTCAGAACATAGCACCGAGTCTAACTGACAAGAGTATAAAGATATACTATGAACACGTTATGATGAAACCTACCAAAATTCAAGAAAGTCAGTATACTTATGAATATCCAAGACACTGGGTAGAGTATGTAGGAGGTGAGAAAGCTATTGAAATAAGACAAGTTAGAAGTATTCCAGCAGGAAGAACAATATTATTGAAGAACTTTAATGTTTTGAGTATAATGATGAAACAAAGAAGCAAGATAGTTTTCCTGTTGCTGTGTATGTGAACTTAGATACAGGAGATGACATGAAAGTTTTTAATACAAAGCTTCAAACGGTAGTGAGAGAACAACTGACTGCGGAAGGACATCCATTACCTTCAGAAGTTACCATAGCATATAATTTTGAAACAAATGCAATAGATTTTAAATCGTCTCTGCAAAGAAGTCAGGTTTTACATTTAATGAAGCAGATGTATATTCGAATGAAAACTTCAAAGCTATTGCATGGTTAGATAATGACGATTGCTTTAAGAAAATATTTAAATCAGTGACTCAACGATGTCAATAGATGACCTTCGTGGAATGTTACCATCGACGTTTACAGTAGAAGGTTCAGCAGGATTGCTTACAAGATTGTCAATTGGTGGTATTTGGTCTCGTGAGAACATTGTTATAAAATCCAGTATAAGTGAATTTGCTGAAGAATCTATATTATGTCTTTCAAACTACATGTATTCGCCGCCGAAGCATTATAGTATAACAAACTTTGTCAGTAAGTTTAACATAAGACTTGTCGAACCTTCTTCAATGAAAGATGTTGTGCTACCTAAAGATGGAAAGGATGGACTCATTATTGAGATGATTTTAATTGCATATTAAATGAGCTTGTTCTTGAAGGTCATTCATGATGAAATAACTGTTGTAGAAGATGTTAGCAATTGTTCAGACATTTTGAAGCGTATAGATGAGATAAGAAAGAAGTTTATGAATGAGAATGTTTATGTTTCATTGACTTTCTCCAGTAAAGAGAACTTTTATGAGATAATATTGAAGAGAGATGATTTTAATATGGTGTAAATGGTAGCTTGGGCAGCTTTAGGCGCAATGGGAACAAAAGCATTAGCATTTGGAGCAAAAGCACTTGGGGCTTATGACGCAGTAAATAAAATGAGTGGAGGAAGAGTTTCGAAGACATTAGATGCAAATAAAGGAAAGATTGGAGGCTGGGTTGCAAAGAAGTTAAGATTAAATAAAATAGGGCTCATAAATAAAGCATCCAATTTGGTTGCGACTGAGTCAGAAAATGCTTTAGGAAAGGACGATGAGTTTGCAAAACATGCAAAAGACTTTAATGACCAGATGAAAGGTGAAACAATGCATTTAAATAGAGTCGATGGAACTAAAGAAAATGTTTCTTCTCCACCAGTAGTTCTTCCGTATGGTCCCTATGGAATGTATGGAAACCCTTACGAAAGACCATTTGACCCATTGACTGGTGGAAGTAACTGGTATCATTACGGACGAAGAAGAAAGACAGTTAAGCTGGAGACAGACGTGAAGAAAGCAACTAAAAAGAAACCAAGGAAGAGAGTTATAAAGCAATGAATTCAACGGGTGAAAAAAGAGGTGAAAAAAGAGGTGAGATGTCACCACTTCACCTAAATTTATTTTTGTGCTATGTTTTCATACGTGTGAGGGTGGTGATATCATTAATTTTTAAGTTTATTTTTTATTTACTGAAAATTTTTATTTGGATGTAAATGACGAAAACTATTGAGATAACAAACTACAACGGTCATGAGTTCAAGAATTTGTTCTTCGTTCCTCGTGAAAATACATTCTATCAGATACGAGGGAGAAAGGGTAAAGTTAGTTTGAGCGTTTATGAAGGAATGAAGAATGGAAAGTTTATACAAGCATACGATACAAACGGTAAACGTGTTTCATTAGCTTTGTCAAAACTTACTAACATTCATTTTGACAGTGATTTTGACCTATATGAAGAAGAAAGTGAGTCAGAAGATTATGAGCTGTTATGTGAAGCACAGCAATGGGAGGAGTTGCAATACTTTTGTAAGTGAGAACGTTTATTTTTTACATTAGTGAAGTCGTTTGTGAAAACGTTTATTTTTTCATTAGTGAGGTGAAGTGGTTGGCGGCTTTATAAATATTTAAGGTTAAGTTGGTGTTTGTGTTTGTGTTGTAAAATATACATTAACGGTTTCGTAAAGTGTCAAAACCGCTAAGTTGTGTACGGAGGCGCGCAGTGCCACAGTACACGACTTAGGGATACTAACTGGGGAATGTAAATTTTTTTACTGAGATGAAATGAACAATACAGCATTGAGACAAATGGGTTCAAGATGGATTTGTCGGCTTCCAGCAGTTACACAACGTGTTTGTCAAGTTCTTCCTATACCTCAGGAAGTTTTAGACCGACTTAAAAAACCTCAACAACCAGTTGAAAACAAACCAAACTAAAATTTTTTACTGAGATGAAATGACCGAAGAAGTTGAAACGGTAGATTTGACACCACAAACAAAAAGTTCAGAACCATTGTCAAAACCTGTCAAAGAACTTACAGATGAAGAGAAAAATTCAATAATAGAAAGTGCCAGGTCTGGAAATACAAACCCTAACTACAAAGTCACTTTTCATAAAAATGGAACGGCAAGTATCTCAAAAAAGAAACAGACTCTCACAAATAAAATATTGAAGTCTGAAGGAGCTTTCGAGACAACAGATGGAAAAGTTTACTTCACTGACCAACAGTTCATTATAGAACATCTCATTGACTTAGAGTCGAAATATTCTAAACTTTACAACAAACACAAAAAGTTGAAAGGAAAACAAAAACAAATGGCATATATGATTTATGAAGATGTTGACGACACAACTGTTCCTGCAAGTGAAGTAAAAGTCAGAGGAACCGAAAAGTGACGAAAAACCGATAGAAGAAGAAAAACCAAAAACTGAAGATAAACCAAAACCAAAGTTTAGTTTCCAAACTAAACCAGTCAACCTTCATTAGCTGGTATGGTTGGCGTCAAAGACTTATGGCAGCAGGCGGTTATGTAAGTAAAGAAAAAAAATATTTTTTTTTATTTTTATAAAAATGCCCCCATATAGAATGGATAGAAAATCTGCTAGAATAAAAGCAGAGTTGCAAAGATATGGTTGGAGAGTTTCGAAGAAGTTTAAATATAGGAAGGGAAGACCCATAAAAGTCTATGACAAATTGTCTGGTCTTCGCTACGAAATGGATTTGGAAACAGCACGTGCAAATTATCCAAACAGACTAGAGAGGTTAGAAGAAGAACGTCTTATGGACATGCCTTTCGATGTTAGTGAACCTCAAGTTGAAGGACACGACGGCTTTGCCAGATTCTACTGGAAACATGACGAACAATTGCATCCTTTGAGAAGGAAAAAAGGAAAAGGTGAAGACACACATGCTCCCATGGAAAGAACAAGATATGCATATGAAAAGTATCGTGAAGTTAGAAGTCAAATTACATCTGGTCGAACCTTTACAGTAAACTTTGACGAAGGAAAGAACAAAGAAGGCTTCATGGGAGTACTTGCTGCAATTCAAGACGGAAATAAGAAAGGACACAATCTCAGATTGACCATAACAGATTTGGATGGTCACATTTACTATGCACATGGCAATGTCACAACAGCCGCACAACTTCTTGACGCTTTCAAGACTACAAAGAGAGAACAAATGGTTGACTCCGACTCAGACATTTTGAATGCAATTGAAGGAATTGCAAGTGTCAAGTTCGAATGGTACCAACCTAACCCTCAAGCAGTCAGACAACATGCTGGATACTTCCCCTTCAGAAATAAGTCTGACATTGACTTGACAAGGTATGGAATTTACAATTCAATTGAAACAATTGTCAATGAACCTTGTATTCTTACATGTCTCAGGAACTCTGGTCTTGTTACAGATGAGAAAATGAAGTATCTTGAGTCATGTGTGAAGACAAGGTACATGCTCAGAGGTCAATTGGCAAAAATTGCACCGTTGGCAAATGTGAATATCCGAGTCAACATACCTACAGCTAAAGGTTCTTCACATGACGACTATGTTGTTGACAAAGACTTACCATGGTTGAAGATTGTACTTGTCCACAACCACTTCATGTTGAACGAAAGTCTTACAAACCCATTGTTCGGAAAAGGCAAGTGCAACATTGTCAGAGCTGTTAACATTCTTTTCGAGAAAGGTTTGTTGGAACCAATTCCAGATGACAAGCTGACAGAAAGTTTTGTACCAAAAGACGAAACAAACTTTTCATTGTTAGCAAGACCAAAAGTTGTTCCAGACAAAGTTATAGTACAAAAGAAGTACACAGTTCCACAAGGAGTTGGATTGTTCGGATACCAACCTGAACCAAAAGAACTTCCAATGAGGTTGCAAGAACTTCAAGATGCTATAAACAAACTTCCATTGAGACATCCAATTGACGTCAAATTGTATTGGAGAGCATCTGAGTTAGGTCAGAAGGTTTTATATGAAACAGGTTGCTTCGACGATGTTTATGAGATAACAGGAGAAGTTTCTCAGAAGATAAGAGACTCACTTGAATTTCCACAAACTGGACCGATTGGATGCGACAAGTTCGACTCAGATGAAAAAATATACTATGTCGACCTTAACGCTGCGTACATGAGGTTTGTCCAATATATTCCGACTGGAATTCCAAACGAAGATGGTGAGTTCCCGGGAAGGAACTATACAGTTGGAAAAGTCATACAACAACTGTATGATATTAGGAAAGCTTCAAACCCCAAACTTGCAATGACACTCAAATTGCTTATGAATTCGACATGGGGATATTCCATTAAGAAACCTCAAAAGATGAAGAGTAAACACTATGAGAAGGTCGACAACTTTGTTGAAGGGTTTTTTCCTTTTGTTTTGAAGTACGAGTTCACTCAAGGTCAAAGTGGCTTAGTAACCACATTAAAACCTATTGTCGAACATTGGTCTTACCCTCAGTTCGCAAAAGCAGTCCTTGACAACTACAACAAATTCTTCTCCGAAGTCAAATCCAAAGTGAAGGTTTACTATGAGAACATTGACGCACTCATGACGAACGAAGAAGGATACAACAAACTCATTGAAATGGGAATGGTCGGTGAAAAGATGGGTCAATTCAAATTGGACAAAATTTTCACCGAAGTTCATGTCCTCTCCAAGCGTAAGTACTGGGGCATACTTGAAGACGGCACAGAAATAAAACATTGCATGAAATAAAAACGTTTTTAAAACAGTATATTTTTACATATATTAAATGCTTCAGGTTGAAAAACAAAGAACAAAAGTAGCAGATACAAAACCGTTAGACTATATCTTTACAAATGCTGGTAGGAATATTTCAGATGAAGAAATTTCAGCCGGAGCTTACAGGTTTGACTATCCAATTCGTTGGCTTCAAAGTCCTTCAGATGCAAAGGCAATAGGATTTAGAAGAGTTTTGTTTTCAAATAGAACTAACGCGTTTATGTTCGCAGTATATTTTCATGGGCAGTATAAAGGTTCTGATGGTCTAATAGACAAATTTGACGAAATGAAAATCTTTACAATTCGTTCAGACGAAAGTCTTGAAAAAACTCTAAATGACTTTCAAACTCAAATAAACAAATACTACTGGGAATTTCAAGAAAAATACGACTCTTTACTAAATGGAACATACTATCTGAAACTAGAATATGACAAGATGAACTCCACCGTTTCATTTCAAAAGATTGAAATTAACCCTCCAAGAGATACAGAGTTTTTATATTGGGGAGTGGACAAACGTTCTTGGGCACAATTTCTTCGGTTACTAAACCAGAACGAACCATTACCACCAGATGGTCCATTTAAATTTATACTTCCACCAGCAGATTTGACAGTTTATAGAAACGTGTTTGACCCTCAAAATGTCATGTGTCATGCAAGTTTCAGTTCAAGCAACAACAGTTTTCTGTGTATCGGTAAGGACTTTTATGACTTTGCTTCTAAATTCTACGAACCACCTAGTAACAGTTTCTCTGACTTTCAAGTTTGGTTCACAACAAACGGTGTGCAGCATATAATACCATTGTACTATGACTTTTATCTCGAATTGTCTTTCATATACAACTAGGGAAAAGTGCTGAAAAAGTATTGAAAAATATATTTTAGGTGAAGTGGTGAGATCTCACCTCTTTTTTCACCCGTTTTCTCACCCGTTGAATTTTCATGAATTTCCTTAAGATAGAAAAAAATGAGTTAAAATGAGATGTTTACTGAACTGGTTGGATGCCGCCTTCTGAGGTTATGTAGAACGGCTGACCCGAGAAGTGGAACAAGACTTGTACTTTTTCAGAACAATGTCCGACGGTTAAGCCACAAACGAATGTCCGACGGTTAAGCCACAAACGAATGTCCGACGTCCCACCAAAAAATATATTTTAGGTGAAGTGGTGAGATCTCACCTGTTTTCTCACCTCTTTTCTCACCCGTTGAATTTTCATGAATTTCCTTAAGATAGAAAAAAAGTTTAGTTTTTTAAAAAAAATATTTTTTTATTTTTATTGTAAGAACTGAAATGACAGTCGAAGCAAAAACGTTCACGAACAAATCTAATGGCGAAACATTCACAAAAGGCACTTACAACGGTATTGAAGTCTTACGTAGAGACAAGGATGGTTATATAAATGTAACAAATATGTGTCAGCAGTTTAGGAAGGACTTTAGAAAGTTGTTGGAAAATAAGTCCTGGGAAGAGTATTTTAAGGCATTTTGTGAAGAATATACCAACCGCCGGAATTCCGGCGGTTGCTTTTTATACAAAGTTCATGCAGGAATTCCTGATGAAATCAAACAGGTTAGAGGAACGTATGTAGACCCAAGACTTGTAAACTATATAGCAATGTGGGCTTCTCCAAAATATTGTATAGCAGTTGGAAAAATTCTGGACTCCATAGACAAGAAAGTTCATGAGAAATTAGATGAAGAAGAACTTGAAGATACAGTAGAGAATGCAAAACCTTTGTTCGAACAAGAAGTTAGAAAAATGTGCGAAAAACAAATAGAACATGAACATGAGATGTGTTATGGTTATAGAGATTCTCCATACGAACTAGACCAATGGGAACAAGAAGATTTAAAGAGAGAATTTAGAGAATATGAACTCGCTAAGATAGCATTAGAAGCTGCAGAAAAGAAGTTAAAAGTTTGGGGTCGTTTTGTACAAAAATATTGTGAGTAAATGAACCATTTCTTTTTATTGAATTCGGCAAAAATATATTTTAGGGTAGATGGTTTTTAGGTGTCACTACGTCACCAGGTCCCTCGGTCCCTCGGTCCCTCGGTTAAACGAACTTCTCTGAAAAAATGAGACAACATGACATTTTGACAACAGTCCAGGAAATAAACTTCATCGTATATGTTTTGTCAAACATGAACGTAAATGTTTTGTCAAGACTTCTTCGTATATGTTTTGTCAAGACTTTCATCGTATATGTTTTGTATAAAAAGCAACCGCCGGAATTCCGGCGGTTGGTATATTCTTCACAAAATGCTTGTTTTGAGGTCGAGCCACTTTTGGCTCCACCGTATTTTTCAACCAAAACTCATGAATTTTCCCGAAATAAAAAAAAGTTAGTTTTTTAAAAAAAATATTTTTTATTTTTATTGTAAGAACATGTTAGCAACAACAGCACCAAACTCGTTAGTCATGAACCCAACTTCAATGTTAGTAGAGATGAAAAGCTTCATTCCTTCTTCATATACTTTCGAAACAGAAATCCAGAAGATAAAGCAAGAACTTCTCCAAGGAGATTTAGATTGCACTGCAAAAGATGAAACAAATGAAGAATATCTTTATGAAATGCAGGATATTATTGACCATCTACCTAAACTTCCTGAAATACAACAACAAAAGCTTACAATTCCAGAATTTGAAGAAATTGAAGTCAAAGCAACTGACTCAGTAGAAACCAAGAAGTTCATACGTAAGGTTAACTATGAGTTTCTTGGATTTCATTGCAACCACAAAGTCATGGACAAAGACTGCGATATGGTATATAAGAATGTTTCTGACATATATAAATCGGAGGAGTTTAAGACATACGACAACTTTGTTTCATTAGTTGCTGAATGTGTATGGCAGATAAGAGATAAAGATAGAAGAGGTAAAGTATGGAACGAACAGATAAAACCAGCAACTTTTGAGTTAAAGAAAACCATTGACGCCTTAGTTGTTCTAGCAGGTCAAATTTCAATGTACAATGCTAAAATGAACCCACAATGTTCTAAATGTAAAGCAGCAATGAGGAAATATAACTACTCCGTCAAAGAGATAGAACGTATGAGAAACGACTATGCAGATTTAAAGAAAGAAGCAGAGAAACCAGCAGAAGATAAAATGGACATGTTGACATTTCTAAACAAAAACTATCCAACAGCTGACGATTTCCTTCTATCTGACGTCAAGAAGAAATATAAAGAAACATTCGGCATTGTGAAAACTTTTGACATACTGACAGAAGAAATAGAAGCTACGAAATTGTTTAGGATTTCAAATATACATCGTACAATTCATGTAAAACGCTTGTGAAAAAAAGAGGTGAGAAAAGAGGTGAGAAAACAGGTGAGATCTCACCTCTTCACCTAAAATATATTTTTGCCGAGTAAAATGACCAAATTTCATGATATAACTGTATTTTTTTGACGAAGAGAACTTTTACACTTCGTAAAAAAAATCCCTGAAATCGTGAAAAAATGACCAAATTTCATGATATAACTGTATTTTTTTGACGAAGAGAACTTTTACACTTCGTAAAAAAAATCCCTGAAATCGTGAAAAAATGACCAAATTTCATGATATAACTGTATTTTTTTGACGAAGAGAACTTTTACACTTCGTAAAAAAAATCCCTGAAATCGTGAAAAAAATGACCAAATTTCATGAATTTCCTCATATGTTTGCTACCCTCGGAAAACCGAGGGTAGAGATTCCATTCGAAAATCGTAAAAATTTGCGACCCAGACTTTTTCGAGGGTCGCCAAAACTCTATGAAAATCGTAAAAAATTGCGACCCCGATTTTATTCGGGGTCACCTAAAACTCATGAAAATCGTAAAAAAACTCTATGAAAACAGTGAAAAATTGCGAGTACGTTAAAAATCTTACTCGCCTAAAACTCTATGAAAACAGTGAAAAAATGACCAAATTTCATGATATAACTGTATTTTTTTGACGAAGAGAACTTTTACACTTCGTAAAAAAATCCCTGAAATCATATCTTTTATACAAAATAGAAAAAATAAAGTTAGTTTTTTTTAAAAAAATATTTTTTTATTTTGTATGTAAAGACAGAAAATGTTAAAGGTTGAGTTTGAAACAGTTAAAAAGATAGACAATGACACCAAAGTGGTTAGAATAGGTGATTTAAACGTAAGATACTCAAAGAAATACAACAAATATTCTTTGTCAGACATTCTAACACTATCTGAAAAGAAAACATCCCACGACTGGGTTAGAAATGCTTCTACTCAGAAAATTTTGACAAGAAATCCTGAGCTTATGATATCGGTAAGATTCTATGGAACAAGAGCATATCTCATCGACAAAAGTCTTATACCAATAGTTTTGTTATGGTTAGACCCAGTTGTTGGATATAATTTCATAACATATGGTTCATTCGATACGGAACGTTGCAGTGAAGGCTTACTTTACATCGTTCAGAAACCGAAGGACTTCAATACAAAGAGATATAAGATAGGAAGAACATATAATATAACTCAAAGATATGACAGTATAGTCAATAGAGTCAAGGTTGTGTTCGTTAACGATATGAGAGCTGCAGAAACAGAACTACTTGAAAAGTTTGAGAAAATGTATGGTGCTCCCACGAAAGGTAAAGAAACGTTTGAAGTAGATGAGATCGACAAAGCTATAAAATTATTTGACGAAGTTGCTGAAAAATACATGTAAAGCGTTTATTTTTGGTCTTTTGTGAAAGTCAGAAACTAACGCTAGTTTTTTATAAAATATTTTTTTATTTTGTATGTAAAGACAGATATGACAACAACAGAGAACACAACAACTGCTATCGTTCATGAAGATATAAATGAAGAATACGAGTACATACAGTATAACAAACAGTTACGTCTCATTCGTTCGGTCAAAGATGACATGTACCAAATGCAAAGTATTTTGAATGCTCTTCGTTCTACAAAGCAAGCATACCATTGGTTTGAAAACCAACAGACAAAAGAACTTTTAGAAGAATTTCCTCATATGTTTGCTACCCTCGGAAAACCGAGGGTAGAGATTCCGTACGAAAATCGCAAGAATTTGGCTCCTGGTTTGAGAGGTTGGTATGTACATAGACTTCTTGTAAATGCTGTTGCAATGTGGGCTTCACCTCGATATGCTTGTTATATTTTCATGATGTTAGATGAAATTCATAGACAAGAACGTGAAGAGATGGAAAAGAAACTTCAAGCAAAAGATGAAGTCATTGAAGCAAAAGACAAAAACATACAGAAAAGAATACCACGTTCGGTACCAAAAGGAAAGGAAAAGAACTATAAGTATATGATTTATACTGAAGAGATGGAAAATGAAGAAGACAGAGATATGGTTATGTTGCATTTAGTCAGAAGAAACAACAAAAGCTTTTACGACCTTGCTAAGATTTACAAATCTGACAGAAATTGGTTCTATCGCGAAAACTTACCGATTTCAATGACCCCAAATGAAGATGTGAAACAAATAGTTCAAGATACGTTACCTCAAACACACTATGATATGAAAGGTTGTACAATACTTACATTCAAAGAAGATTTGCCGCTACTGAAGGAAAAGATAACAGAGTATTTCGATAACTTCAAAGAGGAAGAGTAAATGAACCATTTATTTTTGGTCTTGACTTCAGATGGCTCAGGTAGCTCTAGATGGTAAATTGGCTTGTCAAATCCTTCTGGCATTCCGAGTCCTTCCTTCTGGCATTCCGAGTCCTTCCTTCCAACTGGAAAAAAATTTCCCGACAACTGGAAAAAATTTTCCCGACAACTGGAAAAATTTTTCCTGTTGTTCGTCCGTAAACCATTCAAATTTTCGAAAATTGAGAACTTTTTGGTCGAACTTCAGAAAAAGTTTTTCCTTCCGACAGGAAAAGTTTTTCCTTCTGGCAGGAAAAGTTTTTCCTTCTGGCATTCCGAGTCCTTCCTTCCGACAGAAAAAGTTCTTCCATCCGACAGGACACAAACGAATGTCCGACGTACCACCAACCGAGTCCATTCCAAAGCCAGAAGAACCGACAGCCCCAGCACCACAACAGACTCAGACTAAAACACTTACATTTTCAAGCTTGACTTTTTACAATTTGAACTTTGTTTGCGTAGATATGAATTCTGAAAGAAGTATGAGGGTCTTGTATGACTTTGTACTTCTCCCATAGTTCATGTCTGTCAAACTTACCTGCCATGGACTCTTTCATAAGTTCCATGAAATCGTCTTCGGACAATCCGGGGAAAAGTACAATGTCAGTAAGTATTCTCTTTACATCCTTACTTAAACTCTTGGCTGTCTGTACACAAATGACAACAGAGATGTTGAAGTGTCTGAGCTTCTTAAGAATTCGACACATGTCTTGTTCTCTGTTCTTTAACAAAGGATGAGAAGCAAAGTCATCTAAGATAAGAAGACATCTATGAGGGTAAGTCTTCCAATCGTAAGATTGCAATTTCTTCGAAATGTATTCTATCTCTTTCTGTTTGTTTCTGAAGTGTTTCTTCTCTAATATTCTCTGCATTTCCTCATTTGGGTCTTTAAACTTCGAATTGACATACTCATTTATAGCATTGTACTTCAAAACTCTTCTTTGGTACTTCTTTATCCAATCTAACAACTCAGAGTCTTTTATACATACTAACTTAGACTTTTTTATAATATCTTTGAACGAATTGACGGTTTGGTCAAATTGACCCGAAGTACTACAAATGACTACTAACTCATAGAATGGGTTCTTCTCATCTAGTTCTTGTTGTTGTGCAGCCATTTTAAGATAAGTGAAAGTCTTACCAGACCCAGGTGGTGCAATTAGACCTGTTATACCATTCTGAGCAAATAAGAACTTGTCATGTATGGGTTTTATCTGAGCATTTTCCAACTTCCTCTTGTTCTTGTTTAAAACATTCTCAAATTTCTTGTCAATGTCAGCAAACTTTTTTTCTAACATATTTTTAGAAAAATTAAAAATTTTATCTTTTAGAAAATGTCTAGCGATTTCGCTATCTATATTCGAGACAAGCTTTTCGACAGCAAAACATCTGTCGACCATAAAATCTTACATAGTGTAAACAAGAAAGGGGAATTTGTTCTAAAGTTCTGTTTCTGGGAATATGACAAGAACCATAAAACATTAAGCAGAGCAGTCTTAAAATTTGTCAATGACAGACTTGTTGACAGAGATGACGCCTCTTGGAGAGATGAAGTCCAACAAAACTTCTTAGAATGCAAAGAAGACACATGCGCTGTTCTTGAAGATGAAATAGAAAACAGAATAGAAGAGCTATTAAAGGACAAAGAACTTTTACAAAAATATGGTTCTGAGAAGTTTGACATAACTCCACCAGAAAAGAAGAAGAGAGAAAAGAAAGAAAAGAAAGTAGAAGAAGAGAAGAAAGAACCAGAGCCAGAGAAAAAGAAATTTGACATGTAAAAATAAAATTTTATTTTTAGAACATTTCTGGGTCAATGTCAATGTTCTCTTCCTCTTTAGGAGCAAACACTGGCTTAGACTCTAAAATCTTTTTACCCAATTTACCTTGAACTTCTACAACTTTAGACTCATAATATTCATAGTCGTCTGCTTTCTTTGGTTCATAAGGTATAACAAGTTTGTATGCTTTGCCTTCTTTAAGGTTTGAAAACCTTCTGTCAAAACTTTCTTTGACTGTTAACAAACCTTCTATGTCTAAGTCTTCAAATTTCGCACCATTTTTAGTCACAATAGCAAACTTAACTGGTTCGATGTTCCAAACTTTGTCAAATGTAGACTTTTCAAAATGGTAGAAGTAAACATTCAAATATGTGAATGGGTCTAGTTCTTCTTTAAGTCCTGACATGTACTTGTTGACTGAGATGAATTTCGTCATCTTTTCTATCGGATAAAAAAATATTTTTTTTTAAAATTTACTCAGAAAAATTTTTCTTTGTATATACACCATTCTGAACATCTAAAAGACTTTTGACATTTGCCAAGAATGTTCGTTTAGACGCTGTCATATAACCATACTCTTGGCAATATTGTTTATATGAATCGTACAATGACCTTTCATCTAAACACTCAAAGTCAGTTTCATCTATGAACAGTTCATATACACTCTTGTTTGCTTCTAACAATGTTTGTCTCTCTTCGGTATGTGGAATTTGTCTTGGATTGAACTTTGAAATATCGAATGTCATGAAATATGAGAACAAGTGGTTGTAAAAGTCAGATGTCAAAGTTTCTGCTAAGTCGTCAAAATATTCTGTATCTTGCATATGAGAATCTGACGTTCTGACAACTACATATCTTCTGTCAGAACTTTCTAACTTCATCGGAACGGCATTGTTTGAAACCATGACGAAGTTTGCAACATTTTCACAAACTCTTTGGTCTTTATATTTTCTTTCAACAACTCCAACTTTGTCTGTTATAAGACTCTTCAAAGCATCTGAGTTCAAAACTTTTGTTGTATCTATACTTTGAAGTTCGTTACATACTATAAGTTTCATATTCTCTATTGAAGAGTTAAATTTACCGCAGATGTTTTCTAAGTTTGTCATATTCGGGTTCGAATAGCCCTCTAACAGTTTGCATAAGATATCTGTAAAGAAAGTGTTCTTACCTGTTCCTTGTTTTCCAATTATGATGAGAGCAGTTTCATTTTTAGCACTTGGATGTTGTAAGATGTTTGCAAACCAACATAAGATATACTCATAGACTCTTTCGTTTCCATTGCATATAATTTCTTTGACATGGTCTAACCAAGCTTCTATAACATTTTCTTTCCATTCTACTTGTTCGTATTTATATCCAGTGAAGATAGAATAGAAGTTTGGAGAAGGTGTATAGAACTTTATACCACGAACTGAAAAATCTTCAAGTTTTGACAATAAGATATCCCAAGCATCTAACATCTTCATACCAACTTGTACGACTTTTATTTTCTTAAGTTTCTGTTTACATTCTTGTTCTGAAACTATTGTCGCTCTTGGTTTGTTAAAGACAACATCCCATTCTTTCATGACATAACATTCTGGGGCAGAGTCGACATAAATGACTAAACGTTTCAAATTCTCGACTGCTTTGTTATAGTCTCGAAATGGACACATATTTCTGAACGCTTGGAAGTCATAAAAATCTGAAACGTCTATTCTGTACATTTTTATAAAAATAAAAAAAAATATTTTTTTATTCTTGAGCTATTTGTTGCATTTGTTCCATTTGTTCCATTTGTTGTTCTTGAGCTATTTGTTGTTGAAGTTGTTCTTGTAGTACAATACTTTCACCAGTTGCATCTTCCAATTCGAAACTTTCTGCCGTCATTGACAAATACATAGGACATAAAAGTTTTACAGGAACAAAGTTTGCGTCAACTAAGGTTAAGTTTATGTTTGCTAAAGTGTTTGAGTTTACTAAAGCTGAAAACTCTGCATTCGAATGAACAATAGGCAAACCAGCAGAGAATGTGTTGTTTATACGCATGAGTATCTTTTGGTCATAGTAGTTTCTGTCGACATTCGAATAGCACTTTGAACCTAAGTTTGAAACAATATATAAAATAGGTGTACTTAAAGTCAATGGAACAGACAAACCTTGTATGACACCTTTTCCTGTTATAGGAAACTGTTGGTAGTAAAAACCAGATATAAGTTTTGTATTATAGCTCATATCGTTTATAGTAAACTCAGTCGGACATCCAAACATAATGAAACCTGCTCTAGTTGCAGCACATGTTACACCCGTCCTTAAAGTATTAAATAAGTCAACAAAACCTGTTGGTGGTATATCTGAGTAAGTATCTTCAAAGGAGTATTTTTTACCATTCACAACAACAAAGTCTTCTGGTGTCAAAAGAGCAAAACAGGCTTTAGTCGTCATCGTGTTTAAAGTTAGTTTACAATATCGTCCTTGAGGACTTTGTAAGTTTGTTGTTATAGAATTATATGACTCAGGGTTTTTAGTCGTAATAGTATAAACCACTATGTCTTCTGCCATTTACATATATTTAAAAGTTTTTCTGAAAGTGGAGAAGAACTTCATCTAAACTTTCACATGGCGTTTCTTGAAGTTCTCTGTCTAAGAAGTTCAAATATTTTGTAAAGACATAGAACTTTCCTTTGTCTACACGAACAAACAAAACAGGGTCTTTCATATCGTTCAAAAGTGTGTAAAGTCCTTTACATGAAATAAAGTCTATATTGTTTTTCTTCAAACATCTTTCAAGAAGTTTTGACATTTTTACTTAGCAAGTAAATTTTAATGAAATGTTGTGGTCGTCAAATATTTTTATACGTCTGGGAAACTATATTTTAAGTTCAACGTTTCACCTCCTTTCATAACGTATATCTTGTCAATGACATTATATGAAACACCACAGCAAGCAATGTCGGGTTCTATTTCTTTGATGTTTATATCGTCTGCCTCTGTCAAAAGTTTCAATAGTTCTTTCAAAACTTCATGAGGTGCAATGACATATGAGTTCACTTTTACAGGGTTGTGTTCGACCAAGTTTAACATTATACCTAAAGCTTGACAAATCTTCTCCTGAGTTTTAAGTTTGTCTTTAAGTTGTTGGTAGTCGTTTCGAATATCTGCAACAGAACTTAAGTCTCTGCTAACTTCAGGATATGTTGGTTGTTCTTTTACAGGAACTATTGTTATACCATCTTCGTCTTCGTATGGTTTCCCCACTTCAACATCTCTGTCTTTGACATTGACAACAACACTTTGACTGTTTGTTTGAGTTGGTGAATTTAACTTCACGTCTGCCACCGCCATTAAACCTTTTGAAACACTTACGCTTCTATTTTTCGGAAATGACATTTTACTTAGAATAAAAAGATGGACGTATTTGAGTATCTCTTCGAATTGAAGCAGAACAAAGTTTACACACACAAACAATACAAGTTCATTGATAGAATAGTTCTTTATACAAACAATGGAAAATGTTATAGAATAGCAATATTTGCTGAACCAAAATATTTTCATAAAGCAAAGAAAGTTGGTATAACCGAGATGGTGAAAGTTCTTGACGTTGACAAAAATATAACAACAAAACTTACAGATATTTCTAAAGGTAAGTTTATAATACAATATTATATCAAAACTGGCGTACTGTCAATATTTGACGGAGAGAAGTCAGTTCAAGAACAACTTACTGACCTGCTGCCAAAATCTGCTCGATGGAAGCTGTCGTTATACCAATCTGAGGAGCCCCAGCAGGTTTCATCGAACGAATCTTCAAAAGAGCATCTTCTGTGAAAAGTGCTATTGGTTTTGTAAACTTCTTTGCTTTCAATTCATCTGGACCGTCTCTGTCACCAGTATATTGTATTTGAACTGTACCAACAGTTGAAATACCACCCATAAAGTCTTCTGAGTCAGCAAATGGAATGCCAAGCCAAAAGTTTGAACGGTCTCTATTTGTATATTGAGTTTTTTGACCTCCTGAATGAGTCCATACTTTCACATATGGCATAATAGAACTTTGCATTTCAGGGTTAATGGTTGTTGTGAAGTTGTTGTTAAAGTTCATAGCATCTAATGTCAAGTTGTATGACCTCATATCCTCAACTGTAGAATATTTCTCTCTTGGATAATATTTGCCATCTATGTTTATATGATATTTAATACCAGGGTTGTAGAAACAAGAATAGTCATTTATAGTTCGTCTGAAAGACAAACATAGTATCTGCATGTTTCATTGCAGTTGTTAAGGCAATATCTGTTCTTGCACCTGGGTCAGCACTTTGGTTTCCAACTTCACCTGCAAAGTCTTTGACAGATATCTGGTGTATAGGGAACATAAGTGGAACTGCAATATATTTGGCAGCTAAAGCATTTGAAATATCTGGGTCCAACATATAGACTGCAAGTCTGCTTTCTATTCTCTTGCATTCAAACTTTTCGCATGTGAACTTAACTGGGTCCCAAGCAGTTCCAGCAGCATTGAAATAATAGTTTACTTCAGTGTTGAGGTTTGAGAAACCAAAGTCTAAGTCAACTTTGTCTTTGCAAAATTCGGCGAATGACGTTTGATTTGCTCCCTTTACGTCTGTAAGAGTGAATGGGTCTTGTGTTGGTGCAATGACTAAGTTATTTTTGCTTGGAGTAAGTTCGATAGAAATTTTTCCTGCCCAGTTTGGCAAGTATCTTAAAAACCTGAAGATGAGGAAAGATGACAAAGGAACTCTAAGTTTCAGTTTTACTTTGGTTACTGCTGCTGCAGTTTGTCCAGAAAGGTTAACATAAACTCCTGGAACGTTAGGGTCAAGTCTTCTTATTTTCTCAATAGTTGCATACTGGTCTGTTTGTTCTCTAGCTTGTGGTTGTACTGAGTTTCTCAAAGCGAACCATTCATAGTTTGCCCATGTTACTGTTTGAACTAAGTCAGAGTTAGAATATATCTTATATCCCATGAAAACTTCTGGAGCATATTGGTATCCGACATAGAAAATTCCATTGCAACCTTTCTTGTCAGACAACTTGGCAGAAGGTTTTATTTCAATGTCTTGTTCCACGTATAAGAATGAGTTGTCAATAGAAATAATATGAAACCTGTCGCAAGCAATATCTACTGTTGTTGAAGAACCTTCTCCAAACTCACCTACGTTTCCATAAGAAACAGCAGTTGTATATTCGTAAGTCCCAGGAACTATTTCTGACCTTCTAATGGCATTGTCGCATTCGTTATACCATTCGGAAACATTTCCATTCATGGCATCCAAAACTGTTGGCGTTATATTCTGAGCGGCGTACATTTCATATGGGTAAAAATATAGAATAGTTGGATTTATATGTCATAATAGAACCCACGTGGACCAAGCTTTACTTTCTTCCTGACTGAGTTTTTAACTCTTCTTTTTCCTTCATTGCCACTACTTTCACTAGATGAAGTTACTTCTTCACTACTTTCACTTTGTTCTACTCTTCTCTTCTTCTTTGGTGTCGCTTTTGGTAACTTGCCCTCTGCTTCAAGTTGTTGCATCTTTGCCTCATGTTCACCTAGTATGTTGTAAATTTCCCATGTCCTTTTTGCCTTTGGGCTCTGGTCGCCCATCTCAGGTAACCTATATCCTAGAAAGAGTTTGTCATAGTTTGTATTTGAGTCTTCGCGTATTGTTTGCATGACTCTTTCCTGAGTTTCCGGTTCAAGCTCTTCAAACAGAGCTTGTCCATATGGAAATAAGCTCGTTTCCAAATATATGTTTTTGTAGCCATTCTGGTTTTCTTTCCATGTTACCAACAATATCTTTTGTGAATGGGAAAGCTTTTACCCAATCGTTTCAGTCTTGCGTCATTTATTTCTGTAGTTGGTTTTATTTTGTCAAGGAACATGTTTTTTCAATACTAACATTTCATTTGGTACTGTCCATTTGAGTTTTCTTAAATATTCATCCCTTCTCGGTTCATTGTCTGCAAAGTAAGTTTTTATGACATTTTGTAAACTTTCGTTTGCAAGGTCATGTACAATAGGTTCTCTTCCTTCTCTCTCCCTAACTTTCTTTCTAAACTCTTCACCAAATATACCATCTCTATGGTTCTGTGTAGTTCTTTGAGATAAATGTTCTAGAACGTCAGGTGTTATATTTCCATCAGCCATGTTCATTTCATACTGGTCCAAAATATCTGCATGTTTCATATCTTTCAATGGCATTAAAGCCGCGCTGAAAAATACCAGCTATATCTGGTTCACCATTGACTTCCATTGCGTCTACAACTTCTTGGAATTGTGGTTGTAAGTTTATGAACCACCTATCCGGGTTAGCTTTATGACCCCATCTCATTGTAGTTCCATAGTCTGCAGAAACAAAAGTAGGTTTGTTTCCATCTTGGTTAGGTTCTGAATGAACTTTAAACAATGTTTCATTTCTATATGTTTTGTTGAAATTTAACCTTTTATTTTCACCGAGTTCATCCGAAGATTGAACGTTAAATGCTCGTAAGTAAAAAGGGTTGTTGTATTTGTGTAATTTCTTTCAGTACTTCCATTCTATGCTGAATATTTTCATCTGGTGTTGGAGTCTTTTGTATGTCGGCAAACATTTTTCGATATTCTTCTACTATGTCAGCCGAATTTTTTTTTAGACTCTTGGAAAGATTCCATATTCCCCCTATACTCTTGTTGAGGGTCAAGATTTTTCGGCTGTTCCAAATCTTCATCTAGTTCTGTGAAGTTAGTTTCCAAAGGAGGGACTTGTTCGTTTCCTTCAGGCTCTTCTAGCTGTTGTTGCTGAACTATTTCTTCCATGTCTGGTTGTATCTGAACTATTTTCCTGTGGAGTTTCTTGTACCTCATCTGCTAGGCATTTCATATATTCCGAGACCGTTTTCAACAAGTTCCCTTCTAAGTCATCCGGACATTCAAAACCTTTCTTCTTTCGTTCCGTCTCTATTTTTTACGCGTTTCATGAAGAGAGTTAATTGTCATTTAGCTCTGACACAAATATCTCGGAGTAAATTCGTTCATGTCATTTGGATGATAGCTATTAAATCATATCCCTTAGCGAGCTTGTATTTTCCAGGTTTGAGATTATATCCGATTTGGTGCAGAGCCATAAAGCTAAATAGGTTCGGGTCAGATTTTCCTTCATTGAACTTTCTAATAGCTTCTTTATATCTGTCACTAAGTCAATAGTATCTGGGTAACCATATCTCTTCCTTAAGCATTTTTAAGAATTCTTGGTTTCCTTGTTCTCTACTTCTTTTATGTCCTTGCTCTGTTTGTGGTTGTTGTTGTGCAGGGTTTTGAACTGTTGGTTGCTGTGCTGGTTGTGGAGGTGGTTGTTGTGCAGGGTTTTGAACTGTTGGTTGTGGAGGTGGTTGTTGTGCAGGGTTTTGAACTGTTGGTTGCTGTGCTGGTTGTGGAGGTGGTTGTTGTGCAGGGTTTTGAACTGTTGGTTGTGGAGGTGGTTGTTGTGCTGGTTGTTGTGCTGGATTTTGAACTGTTGGTTGCTGTGCTGGTTTTGGTGCATGCCTGTGTCTGTGTCCATGTGACGATGTAAATGTGTTAGGTAGTCCTGGTGCAGGTGCTTCTCTTGGAGGGTTTGGTGGTATATAAGTTCCACTAGCTAGTATATAAGTTCCACCAGCTGGTACATAAGTTCCACCAGCTGGCACATATGTTCCATCTGCAGCGTAATGTCCTACCTGACTTTTCGTTTTTAAGAAAGCATTTACTAGGTCTGTTTTGGTCTGTTGTAACTCTTTTTCTTGACTTTTCACAACAGTTGCTCTAACGGCGTCATAGGCACTTTGAACTGCCTGTCTCGTTGCTGTATCTGTTATTTTCGTCATATTTTGTGCTACTTCTCTTAACTCTTTGTCGAAACCTTCAGACTTCAGTTTCTTTCCAGATGAGAAATCGTTCACTAGTTTCACCTTACTATGAAGAGCTTCGAAGGCGTTCTTAAAGTCAGCATTTGTTAAAGCTTCATTTGAACTGTCTTCATCCGCTTGTATTTTTGTCCTTATTGACCCTATGAGTTGGGCTGCTTTAGCGTTGGCTTGGGCATCTAACCAGTCATTGTTAGCTTTTATATATTCTGCGCTTTTCATTGCCTTTTGCATGGCTGCGTCGTTATTTTTACTTTCTTGTGCTAAGTTTTCATACTGTACGGTTTGGTTTTGCAACTGTAAAAGTTTTTCTGCCTTTACATTTGCTTCAACTTCTTTTTTATACTCATGGCTATCCATATATGTCTTCAGGGCTTTTTGTTTTATTTCTTCATCTTTCAGTACTTTATATCGAGTAGTATGGTTTTTCAAATTTAAAACATCTTGTTCCATTTTTGCTACTTCTGCTGCTTTTTCTGACACTTTTTTCGCATATTCCTCTGTACTTAGTTCTTTCAGTTGTTCTTCTTTCTTCTTTTTTCTACGTTTAACTCATTGAGTTTCTTTGTGTGTCTGTCATATTCTAGTTTCTTTTCGTTTTCACCTATTTGCTTCTGTATGTCTATGTTTGACTTTTTGACATCTGCTATTTGATTTTTGAGTGAACTCAAATTCATTTGACTTTGAGGGTTATAGGCTGTTCCGTCTGCAGCTCCACCATAGCCTGCCATTTTCGCTAAAAGTGCCGCTCTTAAACCTCCACTCTGTGCACCAACAACTCGGTTTAAAAGCATAGGATTGCTTGACATTTGTTGCAACATAGTGGGGTCATTCAGCATTTGTTGTTGCAACTGTTGTTGTGGTGTCAGTTTTACTATTGGATGTTTCAATGCTCTCTTCCTCTTACGTATATTCTTACGTAGCTTACGTGGCATTTTAAGTGAAGTTAAAAAGCGGTTTTATACTAAACATCTTCAGGGCTAGAGGGCGCAACGCGCCTGGAAGCCCCACTCCCTTTTTTTTTGTACCTGGTTTAATTAAGCTAATTGTCATCAGAAACTTGTAATTTTTATGAATTTCAGATTTTCTTTTCATTACTGCTTTTCTTAATAGGTCAAGTTCTTATTTACGTTATAAAGTATGATATTTACAAATATCAAGTTATCATGTTTTTTGAGAAATTATGAGAAACAAACAAAAATGAAAAAGATAGGAATAGCAATGAATAGTGATGTGGGTATAGAAAATGTAAGAGATATGAATGCAAAGCAATCAGTATTTAGGATATTGACCATAGATTTCGAAAAAAAAATGCTGCATATTGAGCGAAAACTATGATTATATTATAAGGCTGTCATTTAAAGCATAATGAAACTATTCCCTTTTCATTTTAATCGAATAAGATAGTAAAGATTTTTGAATTAGCTAGAAACTGATGAGATGTTTTCACAAATCAGATTTTGAATCTTTATAATGCATAATTCACTCAATATCTCAATTTTGATATTGCGAGATATTTTTGCTATCGGTTTCGCAATTTGGACACAATAGCAAGAGGGTTCTATAAGCATTATTATCAACGTAGAATCTGAATAAAAAAAAGGTATTGGGGCTTCCAGGCGCGTTGCGCCCTCTAGCCCTGAAGATGTTTAGTATAAAACCGCTTTTTAACTTCACTTAAAATGCCACGTAAGCTACGTAAGAATATACGTAAGAGGAAGAGAGCATTGAAACATCCAATAGTAAAACTGACACCACAACAACAGTTGCAACAGCAAATGCTGAATGACCCCACTATGTTGCAACAAATGTCAAGCAATCCTATGCTTTTAAACCGAGTTGTTGGTGCACAGAGTGGAGGTTTAAGAGCGGCACTTTTAGCGAAAATGGCAGGCTATGGTGGAGCTGCAGACGGAACAGCCTATAACCCTCAAAGTCAAATGAATTTGAGTTCACTCAAAAATCAAATAGCAGATGTCAAAAAGTCAAACATAGACATACAGAAGCAAATAGGTGAAAACGAAAAGAAACTAGAATATGACAGACACACAAAGAAACTCAATGAGTTAAACGTAGAGAAAAAGAAGAAAGAAGAACAACTGAAAGAACTAAGTACAGAGGAATATGCGAAAAAAGTGTCAGAAAAAGCAGCAGAAGTAGCAAAAATGGAACAAGATGTTTTAAATTTGAAAAACCATACTACTCGATATAAAGTACTGAAAGATGAAGAAATAAAACAAAAAGCCCTGAAGACATATATGGATAGCCATGAGTATAAAAAAGAAGTTGAAGCAAATGTAAAGGCAGAAAAACTTTTACAGTTGCAAAACCAAACCGTACAGTATGAAAACTTAGCACAAGAAAGTAAAAATAACGACGCAGCCATGCAAAAGGCAATGAAAAGCGCAGAATATATAAAAGCTAACAATGACTGGTTAGATGCCCAAGCCAACGCTAAAGCAGCCCAACTCATAGGGTCAATAAGGACAAAAATACAAGCGGATGAAGACAGTTCAAATGAAGCTTTAATGAATGCTGACTTTAAGAACGCCTTCGAAGCTCTTCATAGTAAGGTGAAACTAGTGAACGACTTCTCATCTGGAAAGAAACTGAAGTCTGAAGGTTTCGACAAAGAGTTAAGAGAAGTAGCACAAAATATGACGAAAATAACAGATGCAGCAACGAGACAGGCAGTTCAAAGTGCCTATGACGCCGTTAGAGCAACTGTTGTGAAAAGTCAAGAAAAAGAGTTACAACAGACCAAAACAGACCTAGTAAATGCTTTCTTAAAAACGAAAAGTCAGGTAGGACATTACGCTGCAGATGGAACATATGTGCCAGCTGGTGGAACTTATATACCAGCTGTTGGAATTTATATACCACCAAACCCTCCAAGAGAAGCACCTGCACCAGGACTACCTAACACATTTACATCGTCACATGGACACAGACACAGGCATGCACCAAAACCAGCACAGCAACCAACAGTTCAAAATCCAGCACAACAACCAGCACAACAACCACCTCCACAACCAACAGTTCAAAACCCTGCACAACAACCACCTCCACAACCAGCACAGCAACCAACAGTTCAAAACCCTGCACAACAACAACCACAAACAGAGCAAGGACATAAAAGAAGTAGAGAACAAGGAAACCAAGAATTCTTAAAAATGCTTAAGGAAGAGTATGGTTACCCAGATACTATTGACTTTAGTGACAGATATAAAGAAGCTATTAGAAAGTTCAATGAAGGAAATTCTGACCCGAACCTATTTAGCTTTATGGCTCTGCACCAAAGGGGATATAATCTCAAACCTGGAAAATACAAGCTCGCTAAGGGATATGATTTAATAGCATATCATCCAAATGACATGAACGAATTTACTCCGAGATATTTGATGTCAGAGCTAAATGACAATTTAACTCTCTTCATGAAACGCGTAAAAAATAGAGACGGAACGAAAGAAGAAAGGTTTGTGAGTCCGGATGACTTAGAAAGGGAACTTGTTGAAAACGGTCTCGGAATATATGAAATGCCACCAGATGAGGTACAAGAAACTCCACAGGAAGAAATAGTTCAGATACAACCAGACATGGATGAAATAGTTCAGCAACAACAGCTAGAAGAGCCTGAAGGAAACGAACAAGTCCCTCCTTTGGAAACTAACTTCACAGAACTAGATGAAGATTTGGAACAGCCGAAAAATCTTGACCCTCAACAAGTGTATGCGGAGAATATGGAATCTTTCCAAGAGTATAAGAAAAATTCGGCTGACATAGTAGAAGAATATCGAAAAATGTTTGCCGACATACAAAAGACTCCAACACCAGATGAAAATATTCAGCATAGAATGGAAGTACTGAAAGAAAATGTACACAAATACAACAACCCTTTTTACTTACGAGCATTTAACGTTCAATCTTCGGATGAACTCGGTGAAAATAAAAGGTTAAATTTCAACAAAACATATAGAAATGAAACATTGTTTAAAGTTCATTCAGAACCTAACCAAGATGGAAACAAACCTACTTTTGTTTCTGCAGACTATGGAACTACAATGAGATGGGGTCATAAAGCTAACCCGGATAGGTGGTTCATAAACTTACAACCACAATTCCAAGAAGTTGTAGACGCAATGGAAGTCAATGGTGAACCAGATATAGCTGGTATTTTCAGCGCGGCTTTAATGCCATTGAAAGATATGAAACATGCAGATATTTTGGACCAGTATGAAATGAACATGGCTGATGGAAATATAACACCTGACGTTCTAGAACATTTATCTCAAAGAACTACACAGAACCATAGAGATGGTATATTTGGTGAAGAGTTTAGAAAGAAAGTTAGGGAGAGAGAAGGAAGAGAACCTATTGTACATGACCTTGCAAACGAAAGTTTACAAAATGTCATAAAAACTTACTTTGCAGACGATGAACTGAGAAGGGATGAATATTTAAGAAAACTCAAATGGACAGTACCAAATGAAATGTTAGTATTGAAAAACATGTTCCTTGACAAAATAAAACCAACTACAGAAATAAATGACGCAAGACTGAAAGATTGGGTAAAAGCTTTCCCATTCACAAAAGATATAGTTGGTAACATGGAAAGAAAACCAGAATGGCTACAAAACATATATTTGGAAACGAGCTTATTCCTATGGACAGGCACTGTTGAAGAGCTTGAACCGGAAACTCAGGAAAGAGTCATGCAAACAATAAGCAAAGACTCAAATACAAACTATGACAAACTCTTTCTAGGATATAGGTTACCTGAGATGGGCGACCAGAGCCCAAAGGCAAAAAAGACATGGGAAATTTGCAACATACTAGATGAACATGAGGCGCAAAGATGCAACAACTTGAAGCAGAGGGCAAGTTACCAAAAGCGACACCAAAGAAGAAGAGAAGAGTAGAACAAAGTGAAAGTAGTGAAGAAGTAACTTCATCTAGTGAAAGTAGTGGCAATGAAGGAAAAAGAAGAGTTAAAAACTCAGTCAGGAAGAAAGTAAAGCTTGGTCCACGTGGGTTCTATTATGACATATAAATCCAACTATTCTATATTTTTACCCATATGAAATGTACGCCGCTCAGAATATAACGCCAACAGTTTTGGATGCCATGAATGGAAATGTTTCCGAATGGTATAACGAATGCGACAATGCCATTAGAAGGTCAGAAATAGTTCCTGGAACTTACGAATATACAACTGCTGTTTCTTATGGAAACGTAGGTGAGTTTGGAGAAGGTTCTTCAACAACAGTAGATATTGCTTGCGACAGGTTTCATATAATTTCTATTGACAACTCATTCTTATACGTGGAACAAGACATTGAAATAAAACCTTCTGCCAAGTTGTCTGACAAGAAAGGTTGCAATGGAATTTTCTATGTCGGATACCAATATGCTCCAGAAGTTTTTTATGGGATATAAGATATATTCTAACTCTGACTTAGTTCAAACAGTAACATGGGCAAACTATGAATGGTTCGCTTTGAGAAACTCAGTACAACCACAAGCTAGAGAACAAACAGACCAGTATGCAACTATTGAGAAAATAAGAAGACTTGACCCTAACGTTCCAGGAGTTTATGTTACCTTTCTGGACAAACTGCAGCAGCAGTAACCAAAGTAAAACTGAAACTTAGAGTTCCTTTGTCATCTTTCCTCATCTTCAGGTTTTTAAGATACTTGCCAAACTGGGCAGGAAAAATTTCTATCGAACTACTCCAAGCAAAAATAACTTAGTCATTGCACCAACACAAGACCCATTCACTCTTACAGACGTAAAGGGAGCAAATCAAACGTCATTCGCCGAATTTTGCAAAGACAAAGTTGACTTAGACTTTGGTTTCTCAAACCTCAACACTGAAGTAAACTACTACTTCAATGCTGCTGGAACTGCTTGGGACCCAGTTAAGTTCACATGCGAAAAATTTGAATGCAAGAGAATAGAAAGCAGACTTGCAGTCTATATGTTGGACCCAGATATTTCAAATGCTTTAGCTGCCAAAATATATTGCAGTTCCACTTATGTTCCCTATACACCAAATATCTGTCAAAGACTTTGCAGGTGAAGTTGGAAACCAAAGTGCTGACCCAGGTGCAAGAACAGATATTGCCTTAACAACTGCAATGAAACATGCAGATACTATGTTTGTACTGTTCAGACGAACTATAAATGACTATTCTTGTTTCTACAACCCCGGTATTAAATATCATATAAACATAGATGGCAAATATTATCCAAGAGAAGAATATTCCACAGTTGAGGATATGAGGTCATACAACTTGACATTAGATGCTATGAACTTTAACAACAACTTCACAACAACCATTAACCCTGAAATGCAAAGTTCTATTATGCCATATGTGAAAGTATGGACTCATACAGGAGGTCAAAACACTCAATATACAAATGGAGACCGTTCAAACTTTTGGCTTGGCATTCCATTTGCTGACTCAGAAGACTTTATGGGTGGTATTTCAACTGTTGGTACAGTTCAAATACCAATATACTGGTGACAGAGACGGTCCAGATGAATTGAAAGCAAAGAAGTTTACAAAACCAATAGCACTTTTCACAGAAGATGCTCTTTTGAAGATTCGTTCGATGAAACCTGCTGGGGCTCCTCAGATTGGTATAACGACAGCTTCCATCGAGCAGATTTTGGCAGCAGGTCAGTAAGTTGTTCTTGAACTGACTTCTCTCCGTCAAATATTGACAGTACGCCAGTTTTGATATAATATTGTATTAAAAACTTACCTTTAGAAATATCGTCAGTTTTGTTGTTATATTTTTGTCTGCTTCAAGAACTTTCACCATCTCGGTTATACCAACTTTCTTTGCTTTATGAAAATATTTTGGTTCAGCAAAGACTGCTATTCTATAACATTTTCCATTGTTTGTGTAAAGAAACTACTGTCAATGAACTTGTATTGTTTGTGTGTGTAAACTTTGTTTTGCTTCAATTCGAAGAGATACTCAAATACGTCCATCTTTTTATTCTAAGTAAAATGTCATTTCCGAAAAATAGAAGCGTAAGTGTTTCAAAAGGTTTAATGGCGATGGCAGATGTGAAGTTAAATTCACACCAACTCAAACAAACAGTCAAAGTGTTGTTGTCAATGTCAAAGACAGAGATGTTGAAGTGGGGAAACCATACGAAGACGAAGATGGTATAAACAATAGTTCCTGTAAAAGAACAACCAACATATCCTGAAGTTAGCAGAGACTTAAGTTCTGTTGCAGATATTCGAAACGACTACCAACAACTTAAAGACAAACTTAAAACTCAGGAGAAGATTTGTCAAGCTTTAGGTGTAATGTTAAACTTGGTCGAACACAACCCTGTAAAAGTGAACTCATATGTCATTGCACCTCATGAAATTTTGAAAAGAACTATTGAAACTTTTGACAGAGGCAGACGATATAAACATCAAAGAAATAGAACCCGACATTGCTTGCTGTGGTGTTTCATATAATGTCATTGACAAGATATACGTTATGAAGGAGGTGAAACGTTGAACTGAAAATAAATAGTTTCCCAGACGTCATAAAAATATTTGACGACCACAACATTTCATTAAAATTTACTTGCTAAGTAAAAATGGCAGAAGACATAGTGGTTTATACTAATTACGACTAAAAACCCTGAGTCATATAATTCTATAACAACAAACTTACAAAGTCCTCAAGGACGATATTGTAAACTAACTTTAAACACGATGACGACTAAAGCCTGTTTTTGCTCTTTTGACACCAGAAGATTTTATTGTTTGTGAATGGTAAAAAATACTCCTTTGAAGATACTTACTCAGATATACCACCAACAGGTTTTTGTTGACTTATTTAATACTTTAAGGACGGATGTAACATGTGCTGCAACTAGAGCAGGTTTCATTATGTTTAGATGTCCGACTGAGTTTAGTATAAACGATATGAGCTATAATACAAAACTTATATCTGGTTTTTACTACCAACAGTTTCCTATAACAGGAAAAGGTGTCAATACAAGGAATGTCTGTTCCATTGACTTTAAGTACACCTATTTTATATATTGTTTCAAACTTAGGTTCAAAGTGCTATTCGAATGTCGCAGAACTACTATGACCAAAAGATACTCATGCGTATAAACAACACTTTCTCTGCTGGTTTGCCTATTGTTCATTCGAATGCAGAGTTTTCAGCTTTAGTGAACTCAAACACTTTAGCAAACATAAACTTAACCTTAGTTGACGCAAACTTTGTTCCTGTAAAACTTTTATGTCCTATGTATTTGTCAATGACGGCAGAAAGTTTCGAATTGGAAGATGCAACTGGTGAAAGTATTGTACTACAAGAACAACTTCAACAACAAATAGCTCAAGAACAACAAATAGCTCAAGAACAACAAATGCAACAACAAAGTCAAGAATAAAAAAAATATTTTTTTTTATTTTTATAAAAATGTACAGAATAGACGTTTCAGATTTTTATGACTTCCAAGCCTTCAGAAATATGTGTCCATTTAGAGACTATAACAAAGCAGTCGAGAATTTGAAACGTTTAGTCATTTATGTCGACTCTGCCCCAGAATGTTATGTCATGAAAGAATGGGATGTTGTCTTTAACAAACCAAGAGCGACAATAGTTTCAGAACAAGAATGTAAACAGAAACTTAAGAAAATAAAAGTCGTACAAGTTGGTATGAAGATGTTAGATGCTTGGGATATCTTATTGTCAAAGTTAGAAGATTTTTCAGTTCGTGGTATAAAGTTCTATACACCATCTCCAAACTTCTATTCTATCTTCACTGGATATAAATACGAACAAGTAGAATGGAAAGAAAATGTTATAGAAGCTTGGTTAGACCATGTCAAAGAAATTATATGCAATGGAAACGAAAGAGTCTATGAGTATATCTTATGTTGGTTTGCAAACATCTTACAACATCCAAGTGCTAAAAATGAAACTGCTCTCATTGTAATTGGAAAACAAGGAACAGGTAAGAACACTTTCTTTACAGATATCTTATGCAAACTGTTAGAGGGCTATTCGAACCCTAATATGACAAACTTAGAAAACATCTGCGGTAAATTTAACTCTTCAATAGAGAATATGAAACTTATAGTATGTAACGAACTTCAAAGTATAGATACAACAAAAGTTTTGAACTCAGATGCTTTGAAGAGTCTTATAACAGACAAAGTTGGAGTTGTTGAAAGAAAATATAAAGACCAAAGAGTTTGTGAAAATGTTGCAAACTTCGTCATGGTTTCAAACAACGCCGTTCCGATGAAGTTAGAAAGTTCTGACAGAAGATATGTAGTTGTCAGAACGTCAGATTCTCATATGCAAGATACAGAATATTTTGACGACTTAGCAGAAACTTTGACATCTGACTTTTACAACCACTTGTTCTCATATTTCATGACATTAGATATTTCAAAGTTCAATCCAAGACAAATTCCACATACCGAAGAGAGACAAACATTGTTAGAAGCAAACAAGAGTGTATATGAACTGTTCATAGATGAAACTGACTTTGAGTGTTTAGATGAAAGGTCATTGTACGATTCGTATAAACAGTATTGTCAAGAGTATGGTTATATGACAGCGTCTAAACGAACATTCTTGGCAAATGTCAAAAGTCTTTTAGACGTACAGAATGGTGTATATACAAAGAAAAATTTTTCTGAGTAAATTTTAAAAAAAATATTTTTTTATCCGATAGAAAAGATGACGAAATTCATCTCAGTCAAACAAGTACATGTCAGGACTTAAAGAAGAACTAGACCCATTCACATATTTGAATGTTTACTTCTACCTTTTTGAAAAGTCTTACATTTGACAAAGTTTGGAACATCGAACCAGTTAAGTTTGCTATTGTGACTAAAAATGGTGCGAAATTTGAAGACTTAGACATAGAAGGTTTGTTAACAGTCAAAGAAAGTTTTGACAGAAGGTTCTCAAACCTTAAAGAAGGCAAAGCATACAAACTTGTTATACCTTATGAACCAAAGAAAGCAGACGACTATGAATATTATGAGTCTAAGTTGTAGAAGTTCAAGGTAAATTGGGTAAAAAGATTTTAGAGTCTAAGCCAGTGTTTGCTCCTAAAGAGGAAGAGAACATTGACATTGACCCAGAAATGTTCTAAAAATAAAATTTTATTTTTACATGTCAATTTCTTTTTCTCTGGCTGGTTCAGGTTCTTTCTTCTCTTCTTCTACTTTCTTTTCTTTCTTTTCTCTCTTCTTCTTCTCTGGTGGAGTTATGTCAAACTTCTCAGAACCATATTTTTGTAAAAGTGCTTTGTCATTTAATAGCTCTTCTATTCTGTTTTCTATTTCATTTTCAAGAACAGCGCATGTGTCTTCTTTGCATTCTAAGAAGTTTTGTTGGACTTCATCTCTCCAAGAGGCGTCATCTCTGTCAACAAGTCTGTCATTGACAAATTTTAAGACTTCTCTGCTTAAGGTTTTATGGTTCTTGTCATATTCCCAGAAACAGAACTTTAGAACAAATTCACCTTTCTTGTTTACACTATGTAAGATTTTATGGTCGACAGATGTTTTGCTGTCGAAAAGCTTGTCTCGAATATAGATAGCGAAATCGCTAGACATTTCCTAAAAGATAAAAATTTTAATTTTTCTAAAAATATGTTAGAAAAAAGTTTGCTGACATTGACAAGAAATTTGAGAATGTTTTAAAAAGAACAAGAGGAAGTTGGAAAATGCTCAGATAAAACCCATACATGACAAGTTCTTATTTGCTCAGAATGGTATAACAGGTCTAATCGCACCACCTGGGTCGGGTAAGACTTTCACTTATCTTAAAATGGCTGCACAACAACAAGAACTAGATGAGAAGAACCCATTCTATGAGTTAGTAGTCATTTGTAGTACTTCGGTCAATTTGACCAAACCGTCAATTCGTTCAAAGATATTATAAAAAAGTCTAAGTTAGTATGTATAAAAGACTCTGAGTTGTTAGATTGGATAAAGAAGTACCAAAGAAGAGTTTTGAAGTACAATGCTATAAATGAGTATGTCAATTCTAAGTTTAAAGACCCAAATGAGGAAATGCAGAGAATATTAGAGAAGAAACACTTCAGAAACAAACAGAAAGAGATAGAATACATTTCGAAGAAATTGCAATCTTACGATTGGAAGACTTACCCTCACAGATGTCTTCTTATCTTAGATGACTTTGCTTCTCATCCTTTGTTAAAGAACAGAGAACAAGACATGTGTCGAATTCTTAAGAAGCTCAGACACTTTAACATCTCAGTTGTCATTTGTGTACAGACAGCAAAGAGTTTAAGTAAGGATGTAAAGAGAATACTTACTGACATTGTACTTTTCCCCGGATTGTCCGAAGACGATTTCATGGAACTTATGAAAGAGTCCATGGCAGGTAAGTTTGACAGACATGAACTATGGGAGAAGTACAAAGTCATACAAGACCCTCATACTTCTTTCAGAATTCATCTACGCAAACAAAGTTCAAATTGTAAAAAGTCAAGCGTAAAAATGTAAGTGTTTGAGTCTTAGTCTGTTGTGGTGCTGGGGCTGTCGGTTCTTCTGGCTTTGGAATGGACTCGGTTGGTGGTACGTCGGACATTCGTTTGTGTCTTGTCGGATGGAAGGACTTTTCCTGTCGGAAGGAAGGACTTTTCCTGTCGGAAAGAAAAACTTTTCCTGTCGGAAAGAAAAACTTTTCCTGTCGGAAGGAAAAACTTTTTCTGAAGGTCGACCAAAAAGTTCTCAATTTTCGAAAATTTGAATGATTTACGGACGAACAACAGAAAAAATTTTTCCTGTCGGAAAGAAAAACTTTTCCAGTTGTCGGGAAATTTTTTTCTTGTCGGAAGGAAGGACTCGGAATGCCAGAAGGAAGGACTCGGAATGCCAGAAGGATTTGACAAGACAATTTACCATCTAGAGCTACCTGAGCCATCTTTGGTGTCAAGCTTGAAAAATAAATGGTTCATTTACTCTTCCTCTTTGAAGTTATCGAAATACTCTGTTATCTTTTCCTTCAGTAGCGGCAAATCTTCTTTGAATGTAAGTATTGTACAACCTTTCATATCATAGTGTGTTTGAGGTAACGTATCTTGAACTATCTGTTTAACATCTTCATTTGGTGTCATTGAAATCGGTAAGTTTTCGCGATAGAACCAATTTCTGTCAGATTTGTAAATCTTAGCAAGGTCGTAAAAGCTTTTGTTGTTTCTTCTGACTAAATGCAACATAACCATATCTCTGTCTTCTTCATTTTCCATCTCTTCAGTGTAAATCATATACTTATAGTTCTTTTCCTTTCCTTTTGGTACCGAACGTGGTATTCTTTTCTGTATGTTTTTGTCTTTTGCTTCAAGCTTGTTCTCTAGCTCTTCACGTTCTTGTCTATGAATTTCATCTAACATCATGAAAATATAACAAGCATAGCGAGGTGAAGCCCACATTGCAACAGCATTTACAAGAAGTCTATGTACATACCAACCTCTCAAACCATTTGGCAAATTTTGACGATTTTCGTACGGAATCTCGACCCGCGGTTTTCCGCGGGTCGCAAACATATGAGGAAATTCTTCTAAAAGTTCTTTTGTCTGTTGGTTTTCAAACCAATGATGTGCTTGCTTTGTAGAACGAAGAGCATTCAAAATACTTTGCATTTGGTACATGTCATCTTTGACCGAACGAATGAGACGTAACTGTTTGTTATACTGAACCCACTCGTATTCTTCACTTATGGCTTCATGAACGATAGCAGTTGTTGTGTTCTCTGTTGTTGACATTTCTGTTCTTACATACAAAATAAAAAAATAAAAAAAAATAAAATTAGCGTTATTTTCTATCTTGTATAAAAGACCAAAAATAAACGCTTTACATGTATTTTTCAGCAACTTCGTCAAATAATTTTATAGCTTTGTCGATCTCATCTACTTCAAACGTTTCTTTACCTTTCGTGGGAGCACCATACATTTTCTCAAACTTTTCAAGTAGTTCTGTTTCAGCAGCTCTCATATCGTTAACGAACACAACCTTGACTCTATTGACTGTACTGTCATATCTTTGAGTTATATTATATGTTCTTCCTATCTTATATCTCTTTGTATTGAAGTCCTTCGGTTTCTGAACGATGTAAAGTAAGCCTTCACTGCAACGTTCCGTATCGAATGAACCATATGTTATGAAATTATATCCAACAACTGGGTCAATCCAGAACAAAACTACTGGTATAAGACTTTTGTCGATGAGATATGCTCTTGTTCCATAGAATCTTACCGATATCATAAGCTCAGGATTTCTTGTCAAAATTTTCTGAGTAGAAGCATTTCTAACCCAGTCGTGGGATGTTTTCTTTTCAGATAGTGTTAAAATGTCTGACAAAGAATATTTGTTGTATTTCTTTGAGTATCTTACGTTTAAATCACCTATTCTAACCACTTTGGTCTCATTGTCTATCTTTTTAACTGTTTCAAACTCAGTGTTTGTCATTTTCTGTTCTTACATACAAAATAAAAAAATAAAAAAAATAAAACTAACTCTATTTTTCTATCTTGTATAAAAGATATGATTTCAGGGATTTTTTTTACGAAGTGTCAAAGTTCTCTTCGTCAAAAAAATACAGTTATATCATGAAATTTGGTCATTTTTTCACGATTTCAGGGATTTTTTTGACGAAGTGTCAAAGTTCTCTTCGTCAAAAAAATACAGTTATATCATGAAATTTGGTCATTTTTTCACGATTTTCATGAGTTTTATGCAAGACCGAGAAAAGTCGGTCTAGAGAAATTTCACTCAAAAGTTCTTGTGTGCTTTGGTTTTTGAACCAATCGTCTGTATGTTTGGTATCTGGAGCAAAACATGCTGTCAAAATACTTTGCATTTGGTACATATCGTCTTTGACCGAACGAATGAGACGGAGTTGTTTGTTAAACTGAACCCACTCGTATTCTTCATGAATTTTGTATAAAAGATATGATTTCAGGGATTTTTTTTTACGAAGTGTCAAAGTTCTCTTCGTCAAAAAAATACAGTTATATCATGAAATTTGGTCATTTTTTTCAGCAAAAATATATTTTAGATCTAACCAGGTCCCTCGGTCCCTCGGTCACTCGGTCAACTAACATCTTTTTGAAAATGGTGACAACATGACATTTTGACAACAACACAGGAAATAAACTTCTTCGTATATGTTTTGTCATGATTTCATCGTAAATGAGCGTAAATCAGACAAAAATATATTTTAGGTGAAGTGGTGAGATCTCACCTCTTTTCTCACCTCTTTTCTCACCTCTTGAATTTTGTATAAAAGATATGATTTCAGGGATTTTTTTACGAAGTGTCAAAGTTCTCTTCGTCACTCATAACAGTTATATAATGAAATTTGGTCATTTTACTCAGCAAAAATATATTTTAGGTGAAGAGGTGAGATCTCACCTCTTTTCTCACCTGTTTTCTCACCTCTTTTTCACAAGCGTTTTACATGAATTGTACGATGTATATTTGAAATCCTAAACAGTTTTGTAGCTTCTATTTCTTCTGTCAGTATGTCAAAAGTTTTCACAATGCCGAATGTTTCTTTATATTTCTTCTTGACATCAGATAGAAGGAAATCGTCAGCTGTTGGATAGTTTTTGTTTAGAAATGTCAACATGTCCATTTTATCTTCTGCTGGTTTCTCTGCTTCTTTCTTTAAATCTGCATAGTCGTTTCGCATACGTTCTATCTCTTTGACGGAGTAGTTATATTTCCTCATTGCTGCTTTACATTTTGAACATTGTGGGTTCATTTTAGCATTGTACATTGAAATTTGTCCTGCAAGTACAACTAAGGCGTCAATGGTTTTCTTTAACTCAAAAGTTGCTGGTTTTATCTGTTCGTTCCATACTTTACCTCTTTTATCTTTATCTCTTATCTGCCATACACATTTTGCAACTAACGAAACAAAGTTGTCGTAGGTCTTAAATTCTTCAGATTTATATATGTCAGAAACATTTTTATATACCATATCGCAGTCTTTGTCCATGACTTTGTGGTTGCAATGAAATCCAAGAAACTCATAGTTTACCTTACGTATGAACTTCTTGGTTTCTACTGAGTCAGTTGCTTTGACTTCTATTTCATCGAATTCAGGAATAGTAAGCTTTTGTTGTTGGATTTCAGGAAGTTTAGGTAGATGGTCAATAATATCCTGCATTTCATAAAGATATTCTTCATTTGTTTCATCTTTCGCACTACAGTCTAAATCTCCTTGGAGAAGTTCTTGCTTTATCTTCTGGATTTCTGTTTCGAAAGTATATGAAGAAGGAATGAAGCTTTTCATCTCTACTAACATAGATGTTGGATTCATGACTAACGAGTTTGGTGAAGTTGTTGCTAACATGTTCTTACAATAAAAATAAAAAATATTTTTTTTAAAAAAACTAACTTTTTATTTTATTTCGGGAAAATTCATGAAAATTCAACGGGTGAGAAAACAGGTGAGATCTCACCACTTCACCTAAAATATATTTTTGCCGAGTAAAATGAGTTTTGGTTGAAAAAACAGGTGGAGCCAAAAGTGGCTCGACCTCAAAACAAGCATTTTGTGAAGAATATACCAACCGCCGGAATTCCGGCGGTTGCTTTTTATACAAAACATTGACGATGAAGTCTTGACAAAACAAGCATTTCGTGAAGAATATACCAACCCGCGGAATTCCGCGGGTTGCTTTTTATACAAAACATTGACGATGAAGTTTATTTCCTGTGTTGTTGTCAAAATGTCATGTTGTCACACTTTTTCAGAGAAGTTTAAATTACCTGGTGACCTGGTGACACCTAAAAACCATCTAACCTAAAATATATTTTTGCCGAATTCAATAAAAATAAAATGGTTCATTTACTCACAATATTTTTGTACAAAACGACCCCAAACTTTTAACCTCTCTTCTGCAGCTTCTAATGAAATTTTAGCGAGTTCATATTCTCTAAATTCTCTCTTTAAATCTTCTTGTTCCCATTGGTCTAGTTCGTATGGAGAATCTCTATAACCATAACACATCTCATGTTCATGTTCTATTTGTTTTTCGCACATTTTTCTAACTTCTTGTTCGAACAAAGGTTTAGCATTCTCTACTGTATCTTCAAGTTCTTCTTCATCTAATTTCTCATGAACTTTCTTGTCTATGGAGTCCATAATTTTTCCAACTGCTATGCAATATTTTGGAGAAGCCCACATTGCTATATAGTTTACAAGTCTTGGGTCTGCATACGTTCCTCTAACCTGTTTGATTTCATCGGGAATTCCTGCATGAACTGTGTATAAAAAGCAACCCGCGGAATTCCGCGGGTTGGTATATTCTTCACAAAATGCCTTAAAATACTCTTCCCAGGACTTATTTTCCAACAACCTTCTAAAGTCTTTCCTAAACTGCTGACATATCTTTGTTGCATTTATATAACCATCCTTGTCTCTACGTAAGACTTCAATACCGTTGTAAGTGCCTTTTGTGAATGTTTCGCCATTAGATTTGTTCGTGAACGTTTTTGCTTCGACTGTCATTTCAGTTCTTACAATAAAAATAAAAAATATTTTTTGGTGGTACGTCGGACATTCGTTTGTGGCTTAACCGTCGGACATTCGTTTGTGGCTTAACCGTCGGACATTGTCTTGAAACAGTACAAGTCTTGTTCCACTTCTCGGGTCAGCCGTTCTACATAACCTCAGAAGGCGGCATCCAACCAGTTCAGTAAACATCTCATTTTAACTCACTTTTTTTCTATCTTAAGGAAATTCATGAAAATTCAAGAGGTGAGAAAACAGGTGAGAAAAGAGGTGAGATCTCACCACTTCACCTAAAATATATTTTTCAATACTTTTTCAGCACTTTTCCGTAGTTGTATATGAAAGACAATTCGAGATAAAAGTCGTAGTACAATGGAATAATATGCTGCACACCGTTTGTTGTGAACCAAACTTGAAAGTCAGAGAAACTGTTACTAGGTGGTTCGTAGAATTTAGAAGCAAAGTCATAAAAGTCCTTACCGATACATAGAAAACTGTTGTTGCTTGAACTGAAACTTGCATGACACATGACATTTTGAGGGTCAAACACGTTTCTATAAACTGTCAAATCTGCTGGTGGAAGTACAAATTTAAATGGACCATCTGGTGGTAATGGTTCGTTCTGGTTTAGTAACCGAAGAAATTGTGCCCAAGAACGTTTGTCTACTCCCCAATATAAAAACTCTGTATCTCTTGGAGGGTTAATTTCAATCTTTTGAAATGAAACTGTGGAGTTCATCTTGTCATATTCTAGTTTCAGATAGTATGTTCCATTTAGTAAAGAGTCATATTTTTCTTGAAATTCCCAGTAGTATTTGTTTATTTGAGTTTGAAAGTCATTTAGAGTTTTTTCAAGACTTTCGTCTGAACGAATTGTAAAGATTTTCATTTCGTCAAATTTTTCTATTAGACCATCAGAACCTTTATACTGCCCATGAAAATATACTGCGAACATAAACGCGTTAGTTCTATTTGAAAAACAAACTCTTCTAAATCCTATTGCCTTTGCATCTGAAGGACTTTGAAGCCAACGAATTGGATAGTCAAACCTGTAAGTTCGGGATGAAATTTCTTCATCTGAAAGATTCCTACCAGCATTTGTAAAGATATAGTCTAACGGTTTTGTATCTGCTACTTTTGTTCTTTGTTTTTCAACCTGAAGCATTTAATATATGTAAAAATATACTGTTTTAAAAACGTTTTTATTTCATGCAATGTTTTATTTCATGCAATGTTTTATTTCTGTGCCGTCTTCAAGTATACCCCAGTACTTACGCTTGGAGAGGACATGAACTTCGGAAAATACCTTGTCTAGCTTAAAACAGCCCATCTTTTCACCGACCATTCCCATTTCAATGAGTTTGTTGTATCCTTCTTCGTTCGTCATGAGTGCGTCAATGTTCTCGTAGTATACCTTCACTTTGGATTTGACATCGGAGAAGAATTTGTTGTAGTTGTCAAGGACTGCCTTTGCGAACTGAGGGTAAGACCAATGTTCGACAATAGGTTTTAATGTGGTTACTAAGCCACTTTGACCTTCGGTGAACTCGTACTTCAAAACAAAAGGAGAAAACCTTTCAACAAAGTTGTCGACCTTCTCATAGTGTTTACTCTTCATCTTTTGAGGTTTTTTAATGGAATATCCCCATGTCGAATTCATAAGCAATTTGAGTGTCATTGCAAGTTTGGGGTTTGAAGCTTTCCTAATATCATACAGTTGTTGTATGACTTTTCCAACTGTATAGTTCCTTCCCGGGAACTCACCATCTTCGTTTGGAATTCCAGTCGGAATATATTGGACAAACCTCATGTACGCAGCGTTAAGGTCGACATAGTATATCTTTTCATCTGAGTCGAACTTGTCGCAACCAATGGGTCCAGTTCGTGGAAATTCAAGTGAGTCTCTTATCTTCTGAGAAACTTCTCCTGTTATCTCATAAACATCGTCAAAGCAACCTGTTTCATATAAAACCTTCTGACCTAACTCTGATGCTCTCCAATACAATTTGACGTCAATTGGATGTCTCAATGGAAGTTTGTTTATAGCATCTTGAAGTTTCTTGTAACCTCATTGGAAGTTCTTCTGGTTCAGGTTGGTATCCGAACAATCCAACTCCTTTGGAACTGTGTACTTCTTTTGTGCTATAACTTTGTCTGGAACAACTTTTGGTCTTGCTAACAATGAAAAGTTTGTTTCGTCTTTTGGTACAAAAGTTTCTGTCAGCTTGTCATCTGGAATTGGTTCCAACAAGCCTTTCTCGAAAAGAATGTTAACAGCTCTGACAATGTTGCACTTGCCTTTTCCGAACAATGGGTTTGTAAGACTTTCGTTCAACATGAAGTGGTTGTGGACAAGTACAATCTTCAACCATGGTAAGTCTTTGTCAACAACATAGTCGTCATGTGAAGAACCTTTAGCTGTAGGTATGTTGACGCGGATATTGACATTTGCCAACGGTGCAATTTTTGTCAATTGCCCTCTAAGAATGTACCTTGTTTTCACACATGACTCAAGATACTTCATCTTCTCATCTGTAACAAGACCAGAGTTCCTGAGACATGTAAGAATACAAGGTTCATTGACAATTGTTTCAATTGAATTGTAAATTCCATACCTTGTCAAGTCAATGTCAGACTTATTTCTGAACGGGAAATACCCAGCATGTTTGTCTGACTGCTTGAGGGTTAGGTTGATACCATTCGAACTTCACGCTTGCAATTCCTTCAATTGCATTCAAAATGTCTGAGTCGGAGTCAACCATTTGTTCTCTCTTTGTAGTCTTGAAAGCGTCAAGAAGTTGTGCGGCTGTTGTGACATTGCCATGTGCATAGTAAATATGACCATCCAAATCTGTTACGGTCAATCTGAGATTGTGTCCTTTCTTATTTCCGTCTTGAATTGCAGCAAGTACACCCATGAAGCCTTCTTTGTTCTTTCCTTCTTCAAAGTTTACTGTAAAGGTTCGACCAGATGTAATTTTACTTCTAACTTCACGATACTTTTCATATGCATATCTTGTTCTTTCCATGGGAGCATGTGTGTCTTCACCTTTTCCTTTTTTCCTTCTCAAAGGATGCAATTGTTCGTCATGTTTCCAGTAGAATCTGGCAAAGCCGTCGTGTCCTTCAACTTGAGGTTCATTAACATCGAAAGGCATGTTCATAAGACGCTCTTCTTCTAACCTCTCTAGTCTGTTTGGATAATTTGCGCGTGCTGTTTCCAAGTCCATTTCGTAGCGAAGACCAGACAATTTGTCATAGACTTTTATGGGTCTTCCCTTCCTATATTTAAACTTCTTCGAAACTCTCCAACCATATCTTTCTAACTCTGCTTTTATTCTAGCAGATTTTCTATCCATTCTATATGGGGGCATTTTTATAAAAATAAAAAAATGTTTTTCCTTTACTTTACATAACCACCCGCTGCCATAAGTCTTTGACGCCAACCCATACCAGCTAATGAAGGTTGACTTGGTTTAGTATTGAAACTAACCTTTGGTTTTGGTTTTTCTTCAGTTTTTGGCTTCTCTTCTTCTATTGTTTTTTCGTCACTTTTCGGTTCATTTGACTTTACCTCACTTGCAGGAACAGTTGTGTCGTCAACATCTTCATAAATATCATATGCCATTTGTTTTTGTTTTCCTTTCAACTTTTTGTGTTTGTTGTAAAGTTTAGAATATTTCGACTCTAAGTCAATGAGATGTTCTATAATGAACTGTTGGTCAGTGAAGTATACTTTCCCATCTGTTGTCTCGAAAGCTCCTTCAGACTTCAATATTTTATTTGTGAGAGTCTGTTTCTTTTTTGAGATACTAGCCGTTCCATTTTTATGAAAAGTGACTTTGTAGTTAGAGTTTGTATTTCCAGACCTGGCACTTTCTATTATTGAATTTTTCTCTTCATCTGTAAGTTCTTTGACAGGTTTTGACAATGGTTCTGAACTTTTTGTTTGTGGTGTCAAATCTACCGTTTCAACTTCTTCGGTCATTTCATCTCAGTAAAAAATTTTAGTTTGGTTTGTTTTCAACTGGTTGTTTAGGTTTTTTATGTCGGTCTAAAACTTCCTGAGGTATAGGAAGAACTTGACAAACACGTGGTGGTGTAACTGCTGGAAGCCGACAAATCCATCTTGAACCCATTTGTCTCAATGCTGTATTGTTCATTTCATCTCAGTAAAAAACTTTACATTCCCCACGTTTGAGGCGGTTGCGGTTGGTTGTTGTTTACCCACTGTTGTGCATGGTTATATCCTCTGTTAAAGAATCTTTCACCTTGGTCCATATAGTGCCCTGCTTGGTTATAGTAGTCATTTGCTTTGTTATAGTAGTTTCCTGCTTGTCTTCCTACATTGTCCATCCATCCTTGAACTTTTCCTCTTGTTTCAGGATTTGGAATAAGATTTGCTGCATCTCGTGCTACCTCCCAACCTTTCTGTACAGTTTGTATAATAGGTTGTGCTTTCTCTTTCAGTATACCTAATGTACTCAAAATCTTCCTTCCAATTCCAAATGCACCTCTGGCTAGTGTTCCCACTGCGGGTAAAAATCTAGATGCGACTCCTGCTAATGCGCCAAATAAACCCATTTCTTATGGGTTAAAAATGACGAATTCAAACAAGGACCCCCATGTTTCTAAAGCAACAAAGAAAGCACTCATGGTAAAAATCTTTAGTTCAACACCAAATGCTTGGTTTATGGATATCTTGGAAAACATTCCGAGGTATAGAGAAGATGGACCACCATACTGGCTAATATTTGTCGGTCAAAACACAAGATACTGTGAAGCCATACCATTATGGTCCAAAAATATTTTAGATGTGAAAACTGCTTTGACAATATTCGTTGACAAATACCATCCAACAAAACTGACATCTGACTGTGAAAGTTCTTTCAAATCAGACGATATTAAAAACTATCTGCGTTCAAAAAATGTAAACCAATATTTCATTGTCGACCAAAACCATTCTGCTCTTGGTGTCATTGACAGTTGTATAAAAATCTTAAGAGACTTAAACCAACCACAAGGTGGTGAAGCAAATGAAATGTCATATGACGACAAGTATAGACACTTCTCCATGGCAAAGATGAGACAAGTTTTAAATATTTACAATAACCGTAAACAAAAAGGTTTGGGAAACCACTCCCCCGAAGAAATGAAAAACAACCCCGACTTAGAGAAAGACTATATATTTAATAGTTTAGTCAAAAGAGACAAACAAGAAAGAATGCCGGGCTTCAAACTTCAGAAAGGTGACAAAGTAAAAATAGAAATACCTAAACGCGACCCATATGAAAATACTATTGACTATGACAACAATGGGAACTCGACAGGTACTCACATTCGTGTTCGTAAAAATAGAAGAAAGTATACAAGAGAATATTATGAAGTTTTAGGCAAACATGGCAAAATGTACAGACTGCAAGCAGAAGATAAAACTACTATTGTCAGACCTCGTTTCAAACTTGTCAAAGTTCAAGGTGGTATACTTTCAAAGACAGTTCCTAACAAATATAAGACAACTCCTGACGAATATGCTAAAGAAGTTGAAAATGACGACTAAGCATTTCTATACCATGCGTAAACTGTCATGTAAGGTGGCATGTAGTCTTTACTTTGTCCCGTTGTTTGCGTATACCCTGAAACGCGATGTGTATGGTCTCCTTCTCTCCAAGTGTCATCCCAGGAACCATTTATAGCAAACTGAACGTCGTCTTTAACATCATATCCTTTACCTTTTGTCATTGTTGACCAAGCCCAATATTTATGCCTATGCAAACCTGCTTCAGATGTACTTAAATTTATGTAGTGACTGTGCGCAGGTAAGTTTTCACCTGAAATCGTTTTACTTCCACCTGTTTCCTTTGAAGAGTTTGCACAATACAAAAACCTGTCGACTATTTGAGTCCAAGTTCCAAAACCAAGTACTACTTCTGGTCTGGTAGAGTTCATTGACGTATAAATAGAACCTATAGGATATAGTGTTTGAAGTATTTCTGTCTTTAATGTTTGAAGCTCTGTTTTGTCTGCTTTCTTCTCTAACATTGCTGGTAGTTCGTATGCTTCAAAGTTTCTGGTATGATCTTCGATATTCCTGCAACTCTTATCTAAAATGTTAAGAGTATCTTTTACGCTTGTACTTGGATTTTCTAATGGTGCACTTGAACCAAGGTCAAAGTTCAATACTATGTCGTCTGCTCTAAAAGTTGTAAAACTTGTATGTGTATGTCCAACGGCACTTTTACTGTTTAAGGTTTCTTGTAAGTTTGTAATATTTGCAATGGTATGTGTATGAGTCTTTTTAGAATATTCGTTTTCAGCTCTTGTCACTTCACTTGACATTTTATTGTCAACATATGTTTTGTCTGCTAGTTCAGGATGAGTATGTTCTTTCGTTGCATATGTTGCATCTGCTCTGTCATGTTCTTCTTGAACTTTTTCAATGACATACTCTTTGTCAGCTTTGTTGTCAATATCTGCTTTCAAAAGAAGTTCATCTATAGGTTTCTCGTTTAAAGTTCCTTTTGTTGGATTTACACAGACAGTATGGTTCTTGTTGTCTTGAAATAGAAACTCGTCTGTCATTGGGTTTAATGTCAGTTTTAAGTTTCCTTCTTTCAATGACTCAGATATCTTAGAATAGTTTGAAAAGTTTGTTGTGTTCTTATTTAGAGCTTGCAAAATGAGTTGTCGGTTGTGTTGTATTTCTCTCATAGACGCTGTTTCTTTCGACATTTTTATTCTAGATAAAATATGCTTCCAATAGAAAAAGAAACTTCTAGAGTTGCTACAACTAAACCATTAGATGAACTTTTTACGAATGTCGGTCAAAAGTTTGAGACAGAGACCGTAAAGCATGAAGGCTATCGTTTTGACTACCCCTTAAGATGGCTAAGAGACCCATCCGTCACAAAAGCTGTTGGCTTTCGTAGAATGAAGTTCATTTCAGAAGCCATACATGGTTTCCCATTTACGGTCGCTTTTGAAATTCGATACTATAACAAAGAGAAACGTACGTATGAGAAATTTGTACAGGGAAAACTTTTACAAGTTAGTTTGCTTGTAAACTTAGAAACAACTCTTCAAGCTTTTCAAGAAAAAATAAACGATATCTATCTCGAATATGCAAAACAGTACAACATTGACGAAGGAGAGTACCATCTCGATATTTTATATGACAGGAAAAATGCAACTGTTAAAATCAATAGAATAGAAGACCTTGGAGAAGACGTTTATATTTCTACAAAATATAACAACTTGGCATGGTATAGATTTTTGAGGATGTTAAATCAGCCTGCAGAATATCCAGTACACCCGAACTTTTATGAAGTCGAAAACCCTAATGGAACATATGAAAATGTTTTCGACTCAGATGCTATTATAGTTCATGCTTCATTTTCTGGTGCACAAAACTCTTTTTTATGCTTGGCAAATGACTTTTACGAAAAACCTACAAAGCTATATGAACCACCAAGTGGAAGTATTTCAGACTTTCAAGTATGGTTTACAACAGATGGAAGAAAGAGAATAGTTCCATTATACCACGCGTTTTACTTAGAACTTAGTTTCATATACAACTACTATCGAACGGTAAAAATATAATTTTTAATACGGTTGAGGTGTTGGATTTGGTTGCCAACTAGACTGGGGTGCAGGTTCAGGCTGTTGTATAACAGGAGCTTGTTCTTCTGGTTCAGGGTCTTTAGGTATAATACCAACGAACTGACCTACTCTTTTACCAATATTTTTGACTCCGTTCCAAATTCCTCTTCCGACAGATTTTATTCCATTCCATATACCTCTTCCAACATTTCGAAAGAAGTTTCCTATTCTTCCAAAGAAACCCATTTTACTATATGTAAAAATCTAATGTCCGCCTAGTCTTTTACGTTTCCTGTTGAGTTCCATAGCATTCTTTAACTGGAGCTCATACATTCTATTTCTCCTCTGGTAGAAAACATATTCCGGGTCAACTCCTGTGTTCGCGTCATCTGCATAGAGTTGTTTATATCCCACTTCAGGGTTTGTATAAAACTCTTCCCATCTCATATTTGCATACCATGGTGGCAAACCTAACGCAGCGTCATTTGACATGGCAGTTTGCATTTGTACATCTGTTGGCACTTGACCATAGTTTGCCATTGCAGTTTGTATTCTAACTTCATTTGGAATATTCGCTGGGTTTGGTTGTCCAGGTTGCTGTGCATTCGCTAAGTTCTGTGCGTCCATTTAATATTAGATAAAAATATCTCTTACGAGTACATATGCTGAACATTTGCTGGCATTGGTTCATCTTCATATTCTCTATATCTTTCTGCCACGTCAAATAAGTAAATGACACAATGGAAAAAACCTAAAACAAGTAGTCCTATTTCAAACCACATTTACTTACCAATAAAATTTCTTTGTTATGACACTTTTTCCGGTTTATAGGACCTCTCTCATATTCTATCTTGTCATATCTAAACTCATAGTCATGTATGTCCTCTAACCATCTCATGACACTTTCCAAACCACTTTTATCGGATGTAAAGTAAAAGCATGGATGGTTATGTAAAACGTCTAAAGTTTCTAAAGAGTCTCTCAAAGTCCAGTCTACTTGGTATTGAAAATCGCATGTGTTATAGAACGGCGGGTCTACTATAAAGAAAACATTTTCCTTGTTTTTATATTTTTCATACAACTCTGTCCAATGACATCTCACAAACTCTATACCCTCAGTATATTTTTCTATGTTCTCTTTGAAAACCTTTGTATAGTTAAGATATAAAACTTTTGACATAAGTGTTTCAATGTCATGAACTCTTATAGAACCACTATATAATAGTCTAGCAGATATACTATCCCAGTCAATATATTCTGCTTTTTTCAAAACCTCTCTTACAATATTTTTGTTATCTAATGGTATACGTTCCATCTTGCCTATAGGTATCTTTTCTTTCAACTCACTCAATATTTTGTTTGTGTCTGGTATATGTTTGAGACGGTTCATATAGTTGTCGAAGTCATTGCATATAATCTTTGAGTCAGGAAATACAGTATGGCACAAATGGGATATATAGAAACTTCCACCGAACAAATCTACAAATGTTAGACCATTCGGTAGTTTCTTAAGTTCTCTCAATAGAATATCTTTACATCTACTCTTATTTCCAAAGAAGGGTAACGGTGGTTTTGTAAAATTCATTTTATATTTAATAAAAATGTTTTTTTCCTGAAAAGTGACAGAAAAGTGACTGGGGCTAGAGGGCACGAAGTGCCTGGAAGCCCCACTACCTTTTTTTTTTATTGCCACTCAAAAAATCACGATTTCAATTTTTCTCGAAATCTAGCCTTGAAGTGTATGTTAATTTTACTAAATATAAGCATTATATTATATGCTAATTGACTTTTTGCATTCGTCTCTATTAAACATGTATATATATATTCCTCCAAAGTTCTTTCAATTTCATTGAAAGGGAGGAAAATAATAAAATAATTCCAATAGAAAAAGGAGAAGAAAGCAAGCCAGATGATGGAAATAAAACTGATAATTCGATAACTCCGACGAATTCACCTAAACCAGGAGATTCTTCAAAGAAAGGCCTTACAAATCAGGAAAAGGGTATGATAGCTGGTATAGTGGTCGCTGTTGTAGTAAGTGTCGCAATTGTTGTAGGGATTTTTTTATTCCGCAAAAAATGTCAACGAGAGGACTCAGCTGAAGAAGTACAAAATATTTAGATATTAGAATTTCAAAAATTGAATCAATTTAGTATTTGAAAAAAAGAAATTTAAATTTTGGTTTGTTTGTAATATTTAAACATCTAATGTAATTTTTAAACGAGTTTTTATAAGAAATGAGCTTAAAACTATTTAAATTCAAAATCAAGAATTTCATATTTTCGTTATGTTTTCAATTAGCCTTGATGATACTGTAAAAAGGTTTGCAGAGTTCTTAGAATTGGATGACATCATGAGTTTCCTTACGTTGGATGAATTATGCGGCTCAATTAGTAGGATCAACTTTAATAATCAACTTGCTACAAAATTTGTTTCAAAAGTATTTGATGAATGCACTAAAATTGAAAAAAATAAGCTTCTTAGCTTAATGAAATTTTCTCCTGGTGACGATGCCACTCAAAATTTCAAATTATTCGAATTAATTCTAACCAGTTTAGAAATTCCGATATTAAACACACTATTTCAATCGATAAAAACACAGTTTAACACCAAAAAACAAGAACCTTCTCAACCGCCATCTGTAAAAAGTGAAAAGAAGACGCCTTCATCTGTTCGTTCAAAGGAACCCTTACAATCATCTGATTATGAATTATGTTTATTGGTTGGTATCGGCGATGAAGCAGACCTTCGAAAATATATAGATTCACATACTGATATTAATTTTTATTGTGAAACAGATAAAAAATTGACTCCAATGATGATAGCATGCAGATTCGGACATCTCAACATTGTTAAATTACTTTGCAGCTATGGTGTTGATATAAATAGACCTAATTCGGATGGATATATCCCTCTTATTTCAGTAATTCAAGGCGATAATTTGGAAATCATCAAATATTTATATACTATCAATTTAAAAATTCCAGAAAACATAAATGAAAATAAATTGGTAAACATAGCTGCAATTTATAACTCTCTTAGAGTTATGCAATACTTTGTGGATGAATGGTATATGACAGTTGATTATGAATGCTGTCTATATGCTGCTAGACATTCCAATGAAATTATGTTGAATTATTTATGGAATAAATTTCCAGAAATGCAGGAAACGAAGAAGGAATGCTGTATTGTAGCAGCTCATTATGGTAATGTTAAAGCAATTAACTTTTTTTACGATTCAAAGTATGTAGATATTAATGCTACAGATAGTAAAGGAAGGACAACATTGATGGAAGCTATTAGAGCTAATCAAATAGAAACTGCAAAATTAATTATTGATAAAAATTGTGATGTCAATATAAAATCAGTTAAAAACAAGGATGCATTGTTTTATGCAGCAAGAAATGGAGATGTTAATTTTCTTGAGTATCTCATAATGAAAGGAGCAATTATTGATGACATTAATAAGTTGATAAAAGTGGCAGAAAAAGCTGATAAATCAAAAATGGTAACATTTTTTAAGTTGCAAAATGATTATGCTAAGAATTATCAGTGATTAATTCTAATTCATTTATTATGTAAATTTCCTTAAAAAGCCTATTAATTTGAAAGAATACAATATTTTTATTTTGACAACATTTTAAATCATTCTTATATATCTAAAGAAAAGTCATTATCATCAACAAGCTCTTCAGCTTCAGCAGTTGCTTGGGGTTTTCGCTTGATGAAATGAAGAACAATAACTGCAATTAGAACAGCAATTACAATGAAGCCAACAACTCCTCCTGCTACTACCCCTATTAGTGCTCCTTTGGAAAGAGTAGCTGAGTCCGCTGAATCCGACGAAATTGTGTATGATGGAGCATTATCTTCAGCAATTGGAAGTTGACCTGAACTTTCAATTTTCGGTTCATCAGTGCGCTGTGGTGGAGGATTTTGATTGATAACTGGAGTTTCGCTTGATGTTGTTTCACTTTCTATGGAAGAAGATGATGTTGTTTCACTCTCTGTTGATGATGAACTAGATGTTGTTTCACTCTCTGTTGATGATGAACTAGATGTTGTTTCACTCTCTGTTGATGATGAACTAGATGTTGTTTCACTCTCTGTTGATGATGAACTAGATGTTGTTTCACTCTCTGTTGATGATGAACTAGATGTTGTTTCACTCTCTGTTGATGATGAACTAGATGTTGTTTCACTCTCTGTTGATGATGAACTAGATGTTGTTTCACTCTCTGTGGAAGAAGATGATGTTGTTTCACTCTCTGTTGATGATGAACTAGATGTTGTTTCACTCTCTGTTGATGATGAACTAGATGTTGTTTCACTCTCTGTTGATGATGAACTAGATGTTGTTTCACTCTCTGTGGAAGAAGATGATGTTGTTTCACTCTCTGTGGAAGAAGATGATGTTGTTTCACTCTCTGTTGATGATGAACTAGATGTTGTTTCACTCTCTGTTGATGATGAACTAGATGTTGTTTCACTCTCTGTTGATGATGAACTAGATGTTGTTTCACTCTCTGTGGAAGAAGATGATGTTGTTTCACTCTCTGTTGATGATGAACTAGATGTTGTTTCACTCTCTGTTGATGATGAACTAGATGTTGTTTCACTCTCTGTGGAAGAAGATGATGTTGTTTCACTCTCTGTGGAAGAAGATGATGTTGTTTCACTCTCTGTTGATGATGAACTAGATGTTGTTTCACTCTCTGTTGATGATGAACTAGATGTTGTTTCACTCTCTGTTGATGATGAACTAGATGTTGTTTCACTCTCTGTTGATGATGAACTAGATGTTGTTTCACTCTCTGTTGATGATGAACTAGATGTTGTTTCACTTTCTGTGGAAGAAGATGATGAAGAAGTTGTTTCACTTTCAGTTGATGAAGATGAAGAAGTTGTTTCACTTTCTGTGGAAGATGATGAAGAAGATGATTCAGAAGGAGATACAACAATTGGTGGGTTCTCTTCTTCTGAGGGTTCTTCTGGATTAGGATTAACTGTTTCGTTACATGTTGTTAAGTTGTCAGTTTCGTTGCATGTATGGAGGATTTCTTCAAATGTTGAATTTACAGTTGGTGCAAAATCGACATCAGGATCATCATCAATATTTTCTGAAGTGAAATTGCTCACAGGAAGGATATTTTCATCAAATAATGGATCATATGGTATTTTATGAGCGCTATAATCGAAATCATCAACCGGGAGAATTTGAAAATCACCAACAAATCCTGCAATTGTAACTGGCTCATCAACACACTTCATCGAAATTGTGAAATTCTTTTCTTGTATCCATCCCTCTTCTTGAATCAATTTGTCGAATAGATGAGTGTAGCTGAACAATGGTGTCTGATAAAGTGTTGATCCTAAAATCTGAGATTCATCATAAGGTGTTATCAGATGGGTATCAACAATGCCATAATTTACGCCATTGATACTAAGCTCGAATTTTCCACCATTTGTAGGAGATTTGTCTCCAACAATTACAAATCCTTCTGAATTTGATGACATGTGGGTTTTGATATCAGCTCTGGCTCCATTCTTTAGTTTGAGACCTCTTCCGTTATAATACAAGCCATATTTTGTGAGTAATGCTTTGTCACAATCATAGCAAGCGACATATGAATGTGTCGCTGGTATTACTTTCTTCTTCTCAAAGCCATTATTTGCTGTGATCTCTCCATAGAATATTGCCTCTGTGAATCCATTGAATTCGCAATTGGCGTCTGGTTCAAAGGTGTATGTAAAATATTTTCCACGATAACTTTTGATTTCGCCATTTTCTTCGTATTTAATCATTAGATTGTTATCGGAGAAATTAAAGTGGCCTAAATCTGCTGTAATCTTTTCATATGAATCAAACATCAAAAAGTAATATTCGTATTCCAATTTGATCTTGCCAACGAATTCTTTTCCTTTCTTTGAGAAGAACTGAACTGCGTAGCTCTTATATTCTTTAACTGCTTCGAATTTGTAAACATATTTAGTTGCCTTCTTAACATCAGTTTTCTCTGTCTCATTATATTTAACTTGGTTAAAGAGGAGTTCTGAGAGATTTGCTGTGTTAGTTTCACGAATCCGATTGGCATGTGTATGAGATTGTTGATGTACTTTTTGCTTGGGATTAAAAAAGTTACAATCATCAAAAAAAATATTCTTACAATTTAATGAGATTTTTTTAGATTCTTTCAATTTTTTTGTGAGATGTATTTCAATCAATTTTGAGAAGATTAAATAATCAAATCGTGCTGTTTATATTATACAATATTTTTTATCAAATTCTATCCTTTCTTAAACTTTAAAAAAGTGTTATTCTAATAGTTTTGTGTAAGGCTGTATTTGTTTGACCGAAATTTTTTCAAATGAATATTCAAAAAATAAAATTAATCATCCTAGAATTTCGTTGGAAATATTTTAAGGTATTAATATTCTCCTTCTAAAAAATTCTGAGGATAAAAAAAAGAAGAAATGCCACAGAAAATGAGCTGAAAAATTGTAAATAATCCAATCTCCTATTATGAATTGTGTGAAAATTATATAACTCAGCAAAAATTACGCATGGAACCATTTCAAAAGTCAAATTGGGGTGAAAGTAATCGTAAACTGAAGATATCAATTCATCAAATTAGCATATCATATCTATAAATCAAAAATATACATGCGATTTGCCATTTAATCATTAAGCTGTATTTCAGAAGATATCTTTATCCTTTATAGTCAGCTTGGTTTAATATGTTCGACGGTATAAATAGATGTATAAAAGAAATCTTTTACTTGTTCATTAAACTGCAAGAGCTGCTTCATTATCCAATTCATCTGATAATGTTAGCTTTGGATGTTGTTTCATATAGAAAATAACTCCAACAACAACCAAAGCTACAACAACTAAAGCTGCGACAATACCACCTGCAATTGCTGGTACCTTATTATCGGATTTTGCAATTTGATTATCCTTTCCATTAATTGTTTGAGATGGAGAATATCCGGATTCATTTGGAGCGTTATCTGGTTGCGATGGCTTAGTCTTTGGTTCTTTTGTTGCGGGTCCTTCTTCGACGAAAACTGGTTCTCCATAACTTGATTCGTTATAGTTGTTGGTATCTTCGTTATCATCAGAACGTAAATCTCCTTCCTCGAGCATTGAATTTTCAGTTGATTTATCATATTGGATTTTATTCTTTTGATAATCAAATCCATCAACTGGTTTGACAGTGTAATTACCAATCAAGCCTGCAATGCCGACAGTTCCGGCCGTGCATCTCAACGACACAGTGATATCCTTTGGTGCTGTCGTTGCTTCATTTCTTGGATTTCTTAAGATGGAATATCCGACTAAAGGAAGTTGATATGCTTTAGAGCCAGACAATTTATTGAATTCGGCAGGATACATGTGCTGTGTGTTAACTGTTCCGTAGTATTCCTCATCGATGTAAACATCGAATTTGCCCTCGTTATAAGGATCTTTATCGCCAACAATACCAAGTGTGTTTGAGCCTTGTTGGAATTGACCGAGTTTAATATCAACTCTGCCGTCTTTTTTAAGTTTAAGGCCTCTTCCATTGTAATACAAGCCATATCTTGTGAGAATGACACTTCCATTTTGCTTTGCGAATAATGTATGGGTTGCTGGAATAATCTTTCTCTGGTTCTTGTAGAAGAATTCTCCATAAAATGTGAATTCAGAAATGCCTTGGAAATTGTTATCTTTGTTAGGTTTCATAGCGATTGATATCTTCTTGATTGGTTTTGGATTGATCTTCTTGGAACTATCTCTGTATGCAAAGAAGTTTTGTGAATTGAAGTTTACATTTCCATTTTGCATTGTAGTGTTGGTTCCACTCTCATCAATGGATGTGATCTTCAAATGCCCAACAAATGCTTTACCTTTGTTAGTAAAGAAATGTATACCGGAGCATCTTGTTTCGTTCTTGAGTTCAATTTCATAATAGAATGTTTGGCCTGTGCCATTTTTAACAATATTTGTTTCTCCCTTATCATCAGTCAAGCCATCGAAAAGGAAGTCATTCAAATCAATTGAAGAATTGTGTAATGTTGGGTGGCTTACAACAGTTACATAACCTTTTGGCATTATTGCGAAGTCAGATCCGATATAGTTATCTTGGTAAGGATTATCTCTGAACTTAGGGATAAATGGATGATGATCTGGCTCACTCAATGATTCTGCATTATACTGTCTGACTCTGTTTGGTTGAATATTGTATTTGGTTGTATCATTTTTAATCATGTAAAAGCCATTAGCTTTTCCTCCTCCAGCAGCATTCTTGAGGAATAATCTCCAATAATATTTCTTGTCCTTTTCCAAGTTAATATATTTAGTGTTCTGGCTTGGATTAGCTGTACCACTATATCCTGTCAAATTGACAATTAAATGTTCTTTATCTTCTTCTAAATCTCCTGTTAATGAATTTTCTGACATCCAAAGCAAAATATCCTCATCATGTTCGAAGATGAATTTAGTCTCGCCAGACTTATCAGGGAAGTAAGTTCCTTCTGATAATGCGACCCATGGAACCTGATTTTGGTGACCACTATATAATGGAACGCCAATTCTCATTTCATGGATCATTGAATGGCCGCTTTTTTCTCTGTTTGCCATAAATTCATTGTATGCAGATATCATATCAGAATTTGAAGCGAGTTTGTAGAATGTTGTTGTCAAGCCCTTTGGATATTGTTTGACTGAGATAACAACAGTAGTTATGTCATTGTTTACGTTATCTTTATACTCAACGTATATCTTGCTTAACTCTTTTCTATCGCCAGGAACAAATTTGTATCTGGCACCGGAGATTTGAGTTAATGTGCCCTTTGTAGCTCTGCATGACTTGAATGAGAATGTGTGCATTCCATTCTTTGATCTCATATACTTTTGGAAGTCAAAGTAGTATGGTGCGCCTGCTGCAATTCTGAATGGTTTTGCAGTCTCAAACTCATATCCGTCAAGAACGTATCCTGTTCCATATATTGTCGCCAATGGATGGAACTCCTTAATCTTGTTTTCTCTTCTCATTTGGTCAAGTGTTTGGTTGCAAAATTCTGAGACCATTGTTTGCATATTAACGAAACTGAATCTTGAGAAGTAGGCTCTCATATCACGTTTGAATACTTTGGCGCATGTTAATAAGAATTCAGAAACATATCCGCCAACTTCATTACGTTTGTAATGTTTTTGAGTAATGTGTTCCTTAAGGCACTTTCTTTGGAGTTCGGAGCCAAAGTAATAGACATTATTACCATAGAAGCTAAGCAAATCGCCGTTATTAATAGTATTGTACTGATATGACATTCTATTCCAGCCATCTTTGTTGCCAACGTAGTCTCCGTTGAAGTTTACTTGTCTGGTTGAGTCAATCTCGCAAATAAGTACCATATCAATGAGGTTTAATACATTGTTGGTAACTTCGCCAGGATTTGCAAATCCCCATCCACTCTGGAAGTGGTGATGGTATTCGTGTAAAAGTCCCCAGCATCCCCATTTAGCACTGTCATAGTTCACTATGCCACCAGCCCAGCTTGGAGGTGCTTGAATGAAATTACCTCCGACAAAAGCGACAGCAGCACCAGCAGGGACATAAGAATCGAAGTTGTAAAACAATGGTCTAATGACGTTGCCATCTCTTCTATTAACACTTGTGACTTCATTTACGTCATAGGAATTCCATGAGACAGTTTGCCAGAATCTCATGCCATCGTTGACACATACAGCTCCTCTTATATTATGTGTTGGCATCCGTGCAAGAAATGTGCCTGTATCAAATGTTGTCAATGGAGCAGCAAGTTTGCGAAGATCAGTTTCCCACTCTTCATCTGTGTTAACGCCATATATGAAATGTGGCATTCTAATACCGCCAGAGATATTGACTTCAAAACCTAATGGAAATTCATCTTGATATGTGACTAGATCAAGATTACCGCCATATGGCCATGCAAACTCTGTATGTTGGGAATTTAATGTGAACCTACATTTAAGTCTGCCAAGACGAGTATTATAATTATTTTGATCATGTGTATGATGATTAAATTGAACTACAATGCGTTTGATAGTGTTTCCTGGTATGTCGATTGAAATAACTTCTCCAGGTGGTACATAAATGCCTGTAGGATGATAACCCATGCGTTTATTGTTAATTAGAAATCTGTATTTGTGTCTAGTGGCATTATTAATCCATGTTTCATTACCGTTGAATTGTTTAATGCCAGCAGGATGTCGGTAAGCCTTTGATTGTTCTAATTTGTTATATCCTTTGCAAAAATTATTAAAAATTTTTTGAGTTTCGTTGCGAAGCTTTTCAATATCTGCAGTTCTTTTATGACCTGGCCATGGATACTGATTATCTTCAATTGGATCTGTATACTTTGCCTCTCTGATATGAGGAGGATTTGGTTTTTCAATTTCCTCAAGGGGTTGAAGTGAATCTGGGTCTCTTATCATTACTGAATCTGTGCCATGATGGCCAAATACAGACTTTGAATAGGACTGTCCCAAAGCTAATAGGAGAAACATTTATTCAAAATAAAAAATGAAAAATAATCCATTTAAAATTTCTGATAAAAATGAAAAATTTGTAAATATATAGAGTGTGAATTATGGCAAAGAATTTGAGTTTTTGCTATTTTATTTTTTGAATGGAAAATCGATTTTGAATTTGATTGAAAATAAAAAATGAATAAGAAATATTCTTCACATATGATTTCTTAAGGGTGCACCCGTATGTACGTTTATTTGAGAGGAGGAGGATTACCCTCTCAATTTTGAGGGATTCGTTAGTTTATTTTCTCGATGAATATGCAATAAAATTTGATTTTTACCTTATCAATATACTTCATATAATATACATATGGTTGTTAAAAATATCAAAAATTAGCGTTTTGAAGACACCATGGTGTCTTATAATTTTCCCTTCCTTATTGGCGTGTAGAAATAAATGCGCCAATAGATTGAAGAAGCAGAATTGTTTTTCTCTTAATGAACTTTAATCCTTTTGATATAAGAATATTAAAAACATTAATATAATTTCGATTTCGGAAATTAAATTTCCAAATTTTTTGTCGATTTCGGAAATAACAGGATCCCGCATCCAACACGCAACAACAAAACACAAAACGCACTTTTTGGTTCTTTCATCGTTTTAATTGTAATTTATGTAATACATGATTTGGATAAATTTTACAAAAATAGAACCTATATTATATTCTTTTCAAAAATTCTTGCAAATCATCAAAATAATTGTATTTTAAAAAACGATCAAATTATCCTTTCATTATTTTAAACTTAAATTAGTTTTTATGATTGACTAAAGCAATCATATTTATTCATCATTAAATAAACAAAAAAATAATATTTGAGAGTTATTTCAAAAAAAACACATTGAATTTATTAATTTGTCTCAATTTCAGTATTATAAATTTTTATAATTTCAATATTTTGAAATACACTTTTTAATATTTCAATATTTATGATATTTCAATGTATTAAGTGGTCTCAAATTGAGCTTCTCAAATATAAGTTGGCCTATTCAAATAATAAAATTAAATAATATTTAAAATAATAAATAAAAGTGATTGAGGTCATAGCAAAACGGCTGTTTCAGTTATTAATTCTTAAAAATAAAAAGGGTAAAAACTAAATAAAATGGGTAAAATTCAATAGTGTCTGTGTTATCGTTCAATTTGAAGGTGTCTTTTGAAACCGCAAGACACATTGAATTTTTGAATAGTATATTATGGTTTGACAGACACCAATGAAAAAAATAAAATGATATTTATTTTAAATATATAAGATCCTTATATAAAATATAAATATTTTATCGTTTTCTTTTCTTGTTTTAGAAATGTTTTTTATTGAAAAATCAATAAAACTAACTCCAAAATAAAATTTTTGATTTAAAGACATTATGATGACACCAGGCAAATCTTCCAAGACACCTATCGTCGGGAATCTAACAACCCTAAATATACACATGTTCATGTAAAAACTTTTTTCCAAAATCCTCAGGAATTAAGGGATTTTTAAATTTTAAGAATTTTTTTCGAATTTTTTCGAAAAAAAAATATTTTCAGAACAGCCTTAACGGCTAAGATTTAGGAACAATGTTAAGTATCAAAAAGAAAGGAGGTCTGATATAGACAACATATATCGTTGAAGGTTGAAAAAATCTCTAATATTTGAGCCCAAAATTTCAAATTTTAATTTTTTGAAAAAAGAGGCCACCCGTGTGTACGTTTATTTGAGAGGAGGAGTATTATATTTTTGAAAGGGTGAAACATTATGAATATGTTAATTATATAATAATATGTATTATTATAAAAAAGAAAAAATAAAGCATGTTAAAATTTTTCTTTCTTGATTTTTTACAAAATCTACTTAGAATTATGCAAAATATGACTAAATAATTATAAATTTCAAGTTAAATTTTAATTTTGATAAATAATTTAAATTTCAAAATATCAAGTTCAGTTCGACTATGTATGTAGTAATTCCTCAATAAAGTGCCAAAACCCTATTAAAATATATGAACATTTTCAACATTTTAATGTTTTTATTTAAAAATTTGTTGGAATATGAGCTTCAAACAATTATTATGTAAATAAAAATAATTAAATATATGTATTTATTCGTATTACAACCGTAGTAAGTCGATTCTTCCTTTCTTCTACTGAGGTTTGAATTTGATTTCGAATTGTAAAGAGATTCAAAGGGAAAATACTAGCGGATAAAAACTACCTCCATGAAAGGGTCAGAATGGAGTCAAGTTGTATTTTTTGATATTTTTTGCTTTTCGAGCCTAAATAGGTAGCCAAGATAATGCCTAAAATAAGGTTCTAAATTCTGAAGTTTACATGATCCTCTCGTGTGCACCCTTAACAAAAATATCTTATTGATTAAAATCCAAGCTTTTCAATTTTGTATGGGTTCTTCAGAAAATTTGAAATAAAAATCAATCTTAATCAATCATTAGAATGTGAGTATTTAAAAGTGGGATAATTTTTTTCAAACTGATATAAAAATGTGAGAAAGAAAATTTTTTTCGGCTAACCCATTGAATTACATGATCATTTTGAACTCTTTAACCCATATTTAGTGATCTAATCAAAATCTGAATCGAATCCTCAAAAATTCTTTAATCTTTAAAAAAGTGAAAACTTTAGCGATGTATTGTCTATGTGTATCTGTTTGTTGGATTATTTGTTTAGTAATTTTGTGTTTATATTTTACCCATTTTAAACAAAACTAATAATATTGTTCTTTTATAGATTTATAAACTGACCAAAACAAGTCATATAATATAATGTCATTTAAACTATTGATTTCTTGATTTTGAATTTTCAAATTCATAAAACTTCTCATAATGAGCTTGTGAAATAGCGAAATGATGTATTATTGAAGTGTTATATGTAAGTTTATCAGTAAAGTTAAATTTATAATGCTGCAATAATAATTGAAAATCAACGTTTCAAATTTAAGACTCATCATGATAACAACAGAATATTTGTAAGATACTATTACAAAAATTGTGTAAATTAGTTGCCAGTAAGGTTATATAGTATTATCAAATCTTTGAAGTGATGAAAAAAGAATACTAAAATAGATATGAGCATTACTATATGTAGCGCACAAAAAGAGTTATACATATTGTTGTTTTTGATGTTATATCATAAAAGAAATATATCAATAATTTTTATTTTTCAAACATTAATTCTAAACTTTGCGTGTTGGTATTCATCCTTGTGTCCCTGTGTGTGTTTGAGAGGTACCTTCTCTTCGAGCAGTTTGTCCTCTTCGTCCGCAGATCTGAGCATGAAAACGAGGGAGAAAACAATGATGAAAGCAGTCAGAAATCCAACAGTCGGCCAAAACCATCCGAATGATGCAACTCCTTTCGAAATAAACGAAATTTGAGCTGATTCTTTCGACCAGTGCTTGGCGTCAATTGAAACCTTTATGTCAGCAGCTGTGTTGGAGAATAATGGTGCTTTGCATGTTATAACATTCTCATCAACACTGTCACTTTTTACGATAATATTTCCGAACATACAAAATGCTGATTCTGGCACTTTTCCTCTGATTTTTACGAATACAGAAACGATGCATCTTTCATCTTTGAGGCACTCTGTTGGTGAGACAGAGATGACAAGAGGAGGCTGCTGCAGACACTTGATTCCGTCTCCTGTGTATCCTTCCTTGCATTTGCATTTGTTTCTCGATAAACAAAATGCATTTGAATCACATGGAAAATCACACTTCAAACAGCCTTTTTTGCTGTCATAAAATTGAGTGCTGTCTTTGCACCGGCATTGTCCATCTGAATAAAAGGATCCACTTCCATGACAAAGTGAAGTGAAGTTGTCAAAACCGTCATTTGTTGGAGAAGGAGTTCTTTCTGGAATTGTTTCAATGACAAATTCTGTTGGAGAAGGAGTTCTTTCTGGAATTTGTTCAATGAATTTTTCTGTTGGAGAAGGAGTTCTTTCTGGAATTTGTTCAATGAATTTTTCTGTTGGAGAAGGAGTTCTTTCTGGAATTTGTTCAATAACAAATTCTGTTGGAGAAGGAGTTCTTTCTGAAAAAGATGATGAAGAACTAATTGGGGGGTTTGTTGGAGTTTCTAAAGAAAGTGAAGTGATAGTTATGTCACTTCTTGGTTCATTTTTAGAAGTATTTGTTTCAGAAGAATTTTCTTGAATTAAAGAAGAAGATTGTTCTGAAATGTTGATTTTTGTTGAAATTTCTGAAGAAGATTGTTCTGAGTGAGGTGAAGTGACTTCTATTGTCATATTTTGAATTGTTTCATTGGTTTTTGTTTGGTTTTCAACAAAAATAGTTTTGTTTGTGTCTTGGTTGGTTTTTGTTTGATTTTCTTGGATATTTTCTAATTTCTTTTTTGTTTTTTCAATATTTGTTGAATTTGAGTGGTCAGTAGCATTTTCTATTACAATGTTTGTTGTATTTGTAACATTTTCTATGTTTATTTTTGTTGAATTTTGATTTTGAATTTTATTTTCAATTTTTGTTGAGTTTTCATCAGATTTGGTTTCATTTTCTTCCAGTAACATTACTTTTGGTCTTTCTATTTGAGTTTTGTTGGTTTTCTCGGTTGAATTTGAAAAATCAATTTTATTTTGAGTTTCGTTTGATTTATTTAATTGTGTTGTATTAATTTGTTGATTAGTTTTAGTTGTTTCATTAGTTTTTCCATTTGTTTCATTTAAATTTTTGAAAATTTTATTTTTATTCAATAACTGATCAACTTGTGTCATTATTTGTTCTGTTTCGTTGATGTTGTCTTCCTGTGAAGCCAAATTTGTTTCATTTTGCGAAATTTGTGATGAATTTGAAAAAACAATTTCTTTTTGTTTTTCTGTCTCGTTCCCTGCATTGTTTAGTTGTGTACCAATGGTTTGGTTGTCAATTGTTTGATTTGTTTCAGAAATATTTGAAATAATTTCTGATTTATTTGCTTCTGAAGAGAATGATCGATTTGCTTGCATTTCATTGATATTTGTGAGTATTTTCTCTGAATTATTTGCTGAATTTGATGGTTTTTCTACAATTTCGGTTTTTTCCATTGTTTTTGACTTGTCTGGATTCACGGTATTGTTCACTTGTGTCTCTTTATTTGGAATTTGAGTCTTGTTCATGGCAGTTGTCGAAATTTTGCTTTGTTCGATTGTTGTATTTGAAACAATTGAATTTTTTATTGTTTGGTTTTGTTGGGAAGAAGAAATGTTGCGTTTTTCTTCAAATATTGAAGTTATATTTTGTATTTGTGAATTTGATGTATTTTTTGCAGTAACATTGCTTTCTATGCGTGTTTCATTTGTATTTTGGTCAGTTTTATCATCTATTTTGTCTTCCTTAATCGTATTAAGAGGAATTTTCGATAGATTAGAAGAATTAGTATGATTATTAACCAGTATATGGCTAGAATTAGTTATGTTATGATTTGCTATATTTTCGTGCAATTTTGATAGAATTATAGATAAATTTTCTGAAATTGTTTCGTTTTTAACAATTTTTTCGTTGATATTCAACTTATTTACCTCAGTTGTATTTGAAACATTTATTAAATTGTTGAAATTTTTACTCAATTCGGGAATAGAATTTTGGATTTTGTTTTCCACTGAATTATTATTTATGTTTTGAACAATATTGCTTGAGTTAATTGGTTTTTCGTCAATTTTTGTTGAATTTTCTGTCGAAATTTTTGGAATAGTTGCATTTTCCAAATCTGATGTTGATAATTTATCTTCTGGAGGAGGAAGAGTCTGGTTGTTAGTCACATTAGACTCTCCTACTAATTCAAAAATCAAAAGGTTGATAAGCATTCTCCAATTAAAATCTCAAAAAGTGACAAATATACGAATAACATATCAAATCTGTGAGACACATATTCTCTCTTTTGTTTAATGGCTCTCGATACTGCATAGAATTTTGAAGACATGTAATTTTATAAATTCACAAAATTTGAATCAGCATTTGAGAATTTAAAACATATAAGATAGCAGTAACAGCACATAGTTTACTAGTATATTGGTTACTTCTTATAGAAGAAAAAAAAATAAAAATAAAAAAAAATATTAATTGCTTTAGATAAGATGACTAATACGCATCGGTTAGCATATTAAGAGATATTAATAATATGAAATTTTAAACAAACAATATATTAGGAAAATTTGATGAAATTCAATCTAGTCAACATTCAAAAACTCTATATCTACGCCAAAGAAGTTATATTTTATCATAAAATACGATATATGCAAATGGTGAATGTATTTCATTGTGAGAACACTTGGTAACCTTTCTATCATCAAATCTATAAATGTTTCCATCAGAAGTTTCACATAAAGCGAAGTAATGTCCTTCTTCAAGACAATCTCCATCATGACAACAGACAGCGTATAATTTATATTTTGCATTAGATATCTCTAAATAATCAGGGTAATCTACACACCTCATATCTTTCTTTGTTTTCATTCCTTCGTTATAAAATCGCGATAAATGAATCATTAAAATATTTGGAAGTGATACAAAATTAGTTTTCTTTGATGCATCAGATATTTGGTAGCAATTTTCGCAAAACCTCTCTTTAATGATGTCTTCCTTAAGATAGTTTTCCAAGCATTTGTGTAAATCAACTGGAGATTGATTTAATTCTTCCTTCCTCTTGTCTTCACCATCACAAATTAAAGAAACAAATTCATCTTCATCTAAAACTTTCTCTCTCAATAAGTTCATTCTTTCATTCTGTTGGACTTCTATAGTGTAAACGAAATCATCGATATCATGAATTGTTTTTCTTTGGTTCATTATTTCTTTATCTTTGCAAATGAATTTTGTCTGTAAAACACTACTGGATGTTTTTGAAGTCTTTATGTGAGTATTAAAATCAATCGGGAAAACTTGTTTTTCGGGTTCAAAAGAATCATTAAGTAAATCTGCATTATATAAAAAAGGTGCGATATTGGAATCTTCAAAATAGCAAAATGCATATTTCTTTTCATCATTTGGAATTTCAAAACTAAAATGCAAAACTCTTTCAGGCAAATCATCAACAAAACCAAAACAATATTGTTTGCTATCAATGAGATATGTGACTGACAATGTGATTTCTGATTTTCCTGATTTATTTTCATCAGAAAATGGAACAAATATTGATTTTATTTCTTGGCAAACGTCATTGTTTGGAATTTGCAAAGAAATTGATTTGAAATTTTCTCTTATTTTTATATTTTGGCTGCAGCTTTTGCAAATTATTTCATCCTCTGTTGTTCCATTGAATATATTATTTATACCCTCATCTTCTTCAGACATCTCCTGAAGAACACTCAAAATAAGTTCATGTGAATCTTCCTCATAAAAGTTTTTGAATCTGTCGAAGTATTTTGATATGCAAACTTTCCAACTGCTTGGCGTGTATGGACTCTCTTCTTTATTAAATAATTTGACAAATTCTGATATGAGTGATTTTCCTTTTGTGTCAATTTTTGATAAATAATCTGTCAATTGTTTAGAATGCAGCAAACATTGCGTTCCCGCATTCATGAAACAGGTGCAACCTAAATTCACTAATCCTTTTATATCCTTCTCTGTTTTCTCTGTTTCATACAATTTGAAATCTTTTGTAATTTCATATTTTGGATCAACCAAAAACAATTGATTTTCTGAAATCAAATAGTCTGTCATTAATTTGCTGTTTTCTAATTCATTGCAATAAATGTTGTTTGCATAATTGATCACTCTCAGTTTATCATCATTTGGGAAGCCAAATATTTGACAAATCTTTCTTTTGAAATCTAAAACTGTTGAAAATCTGTCAACAAAAATTCTTTTCTTTGTTATCTTTTCGCCTTTATAATAAGCTCTGATAGGGATATCGCTTATGTCGATTTTAAATTCTTTACTATCAATATCTTCATATAACTTTAAGTGAATTTCGTTGGTTGTTCCAAACCAAGATTTGATCAAATTCCAAAGTGACTTTGTTACGATAAAATAGTCATAGTTATAGATTAATCCATATTTTAATTTATTTGCTTCAGCAATTTTTGTGTTATCTATGAGTCCTGGTAAAAGATTAATTGGATCATTATTTCGAAAGCCGATAATTCTCAGATATCTTCGATACCATTCGCCATCGATAGCATAAACACCATCTTCTATTGTTTTCTTTTCTTGTATCCTAATTTGCTTAATTATTTCACATTGATTTTCTGCAGAAGGAATTTCCATCAAAAATGTCACTTTTTGGCATAATATATCAAAAGGTTTTCTTTAACGAACCCAAATTTTTGATGGAAAAAATCTGTTGGTGTAAACCGGTTATTCTCCATCAAAAGGTGGACTATAATGGAAGATTTTGTGATACTCCCCCTTTTATATTCTCACCTTTTTGACACTCAACTGAGATATGATGTTTATACGTACGATATTTTTAATTGCACATCCAAATATATTTAGTGCGTTTGATTACTTCCTTGAGCTATGCAATATATATGAAGTTGTACTTTTCAAAGATAAATTCCAATGTATTCAAACAAATTAAAAAATATTACCCATAATCTGGTTTAAGGTAAGTGAATATGATGCAAATGAATATGTTCATTGGTTGTATGCACTTGCTTCAGCGTTAATGAATCAATTAAAATGATTCAAACAATGTAAATATTGCATGTAGTTATAATAACTCTATAAATTTATATTTATTCTAATATATTGAAAAATCATACATTCAGTGGTATTTTAAAATTCAGCTCGAAGGATGAATCTGTTGACATCTCTATTTTTGTTACAGAGGCCGTTGGATACTTAAAGCAAGAAAATCTATAGACTTTAAGGTACATTGCGCCTCCCATAAGGAATATCAATGATCCAAAGAGTCTGAAAAAGCTATATCGATCCCATTTAGTACCAAACTTTTCGTCTGCTTTGAGAATGAACTTTCCATGAAAAGCATGATAAATAATCAAATCAATTATCCAACCGGCTGCACCACTGATCATCTCGAAAATTGTGTAACCTACAGCATTAGTTGTCATGAGGGTTCCCGTGATGCACACATTATAAGTGAATGATATAGGAATGTAGATCAAAAACAAAATAATTAACGAAGTTGAATGAACTGTCAGTAAAACTGACGAACAAAAGTTTTCATGAAGAGACTTGAAAGAATATGCAGGCAGGAAATTAGCAATTGGATAAAACCCAAAAAGAACAAGGAAAAATCCGTAGATTCCGTTAATTCCTGTTAACAACCAAGGAGAAACATCATTATTATGTAAAATTCTTTGAGTGAGGACTGATCTAATTGACATAAACAGTTGGGCAAATAACAGCAAAATGGATGTAAGTAGTTTTGGTTTACCTTCAATGCCTACAGCGACACCTATTGTAACTAATATATTTCCAATAAGGACAATACCGAGGGAAACCCATTGATATGCATAATGAATTGGTTCGACAAAAACGTTCTCGATTATAATGATAAATAACAGATCAAAACATCTGAACGCAACGGAAATTGAGCCTGAGTTTTCTGCAATAGCAAATGAGTTAATGACTGAGATAAGAATGTCTAGTAACGCTAATAAAGCAATGTGGAGATAGATATTGATCGGAATATCTGAAAATTTTGGATTACTTGTTGGATCTATCAATGTAAAAACGTAATAAATTAGTGTGCAAGCGGCGATGCCTATAGTCATTACAAGAGTTCCCATCCATGGTCGAGTAAATCTGATAAAAGGACAGTCGCTACTATAGAAAGACATCCTGGAATAGAAAAGGCACCTAAAATAATAATTGAATAGGTTTCCCATGACAATCCCAATGAGATAGCAAATCCTTCTGTTTCTCCCGAAGTCAGCTTCCTTCTCCATTACAGAAAAATTTTGGCCTCTCAATTATATTCAAGTGGATACCTTAATTTTTTGTATTTCTGAAAAAAACTTTCATCCGTTTTAATCTTTTATGGCGATTTTATTGATTTTTAAATGATTCTGATCAAGTTCAGAATTTATGTTCTTGCTAAATATTATCAATCTAAAGTATGAGGGAAAGAAATAATCTTTTTCAACCACCGCCAAACCCTCTCTCAATTTTGAAAATATTTGACAAGGTGTAAAACGATGACATTTTTGCACCCAAAAAATTATTGAGATTTGTAGATTTTCTTAAGGAACCAAAGAGTATATGCATCTAAATAGATAGTTTGTGAAAAGTTTCTTTTATTTAAAAATAAAACTCATTCATTATGAGTTTTCAAATGTTTTTTTCTCTTCTGGCAGAATGTGCCATAGATGTGTGAGAGATTTTTTCTAAAGCAAAATAAACAAAATCCAAATTAATTTTAAAATATGAAATTGTTTATTAGTAACACATTTATCAATTAAAAAAGTATTTAACTTGATAAATAAAGGATCTCTTTTATCTTTATACTCTTTAAAGTGGGATGTGGTTGATGATCTGTGTAGACATGTTGTCTGGTGTAGCTGGCTGAGCGGCGACGGCTTCAGCGAAGACAGCCTTGACAACTTCTGGGGATGTGCGCTTAGCTTCCTGAGCAGCACGGAGTTCGGCGACTTCCTTGAGAGCCTTCTGCCAGTCCTCGCAAGCACCGACGGAGAGCTTCTTGCAGCAGCGGCACTTTGGAAGTGGGACGACTTCCTTCTTCTCGTTGAGGACGGACTGAACAGCATCGGATGTGATGACGGCTTCGATATCAGCGTTTGTCATGATGGAGCGTGGAAGAGAGAAGCGCTTCTTGGACTCGTAGATGCCATCGAGAGCCTTGAAAGCGGACTCTGTCCAGACTGTAAGGCGGCCAACCTGAGCGGCTGGGGCGAGCTTAGCGAGAGCGAGAGCCTTGACGGAGATTGTCTCGACGCCTGGGATGTTGCGGAAAGCCTTGACGATGCCCTTGTCTTCGTTGTAGATAACAAGTGGGCCCTTCTTTGTCTTGTAGGCGGCACGGCGGAACTTGCCCTTGGAGGAGCGGTGGACGGAGCCGTCGAGGACGCGCTGGACATCACCGTAAACGCCGACCTTCTTGAGGAGCTCAACAGCATCGCGTGTGCGCTTGATCTCCTGGACAGCATCGACAACAACGATTGGGACTTCCTTGACTTCGCCGAGGACGTGGCCACGAGCCTGGACAAGTGGGACGACAGCTGTAGCGGCGATGGCGGAAGCGATGGCGAACTTGCGCTGGCGGGATGGGACTGGGCGGAACCAGCGGCGAAGGAGTGTTGGTGGGTTGAAGCGATGGCCACCACGGCAGAAGTTAGCGTAAGCACCTTGGCCATTTCTGTTGGAGCCGGAACCATTGACACGTGGAACACAAGCCTTAGCACGGCCTGTACCCCAAGAGATGGCAGAAACCTTCTTACCAGCCATTGGGTCGTTGGCGTGTGGCTGCTGAGCATTCTTGGCAAGGTTAACGTAGACCTCTTTAACGACTTCAGCGCGGATTGGTGTGTCGAAAACCTTTGGGAGTTCGATTGTAGAAGCCTTCTGGCCGTCTTGGGCGAGAACGTTCACTGTTTGACGAGACATCAAAAAGGCCGACCATATTTATCGTCGGCACAGAAATTTCAATTGGAATTACATTTTTATAATAGGTTTAGATTTGTTATGGAATGTCAAATTGATATCAGTTGGATTTTCAGAAAAATTGAAAAATGTGCTTTTTTGATCAAAATTTGATTTTGTTATTAAAAATAATATATAATATAACAATCAAAAAGAAATTTTTATGTTTTTTGAAAAATCTTTCAGGAAATAAGATTCAATTTATAAAAATTCATTTTCCGTTAATTAAAGATATATGAATATATTTACTATAAATTGTATAAGAATTTGGTTATCTTGTAATCACTTTTAACATCGGTAATGATTAAAGCTGAGATATCTCTAGATGATTACTAATTGTTCACATGTGTTTACTATACATAAGTGCCAAGAGGAAATATTCCTTTAACAAATTAACCATCCTCACCAAAGAAGATAACGATTGTTGAAAATATTTACAATTGATTCAAATTTCTTTTTTCTCATTCTCTCATTATTTGGGGTGCTGCTGCATTTTCTAATTGAAAGTCAGGAAAGATAGAATAGATGAATAGATGAATACCACTCGATAATTGTGTGAGAAATGAGTCACTGTCGGAACTGAATTTTGAAATGGATATTATAACAATAATACCTATTGAATATGCTGTTATGCCTACTAGTGCATGTTTTAATATTAATGATTCAATCAAAATCAAACAAATAAGGCAAAATAGTCTGAAATTGATCTTTTTAACCTGAGTTAATTGTTCTGATTCTTGTTTAACTTCTTTGGATAAAATGATCGAATCTGTTTGAATCAAATCATCATTTGATAAAATTTTATCACCAATTTTGACTATATAGTTGCATTTATTTGCTTTTAACTCAGGTATTCTTTTGATATACTTAATAAATTCTTTAACTTTGATATCTTCCGGAACATCATTAATTGTTGTTGTGAAACTACCATCATCAAGACATACTACGATATCATGGGTGCCTGGCATCAAAAGAAATGAAATATTAGCTAAAAATTTGTCTAATTGTTGCTTGGCTGACCAAATAACCAAGCGAATTTTTTGATGCAGCTGCTGTGTATAGTTCATCTTGTTAATGATTGTGGAATCCAAATTTCATAAATTTTATTGCAACAAAAATTTTCATAAGATTTTGTGTCACTTTTATATTGATTTTATGAGATTATGCATTCAAATCAATGTACAACCAAATTGTTTTTTCGGGATTTCTATAAAAGGTGACAGATTTGACAATTTGTCAAATGATTTTTGAATTTTTCATTGTTTTTTCATGGTGTGCGGTCTTTGGAATTGATCTTGGAGACTGTTATACTAAAGTTTCCACTGCTTCTCAGCGGCATCTAGTCCTCCAAGCAATGAACTCCTACTCCAAATTCCTTAATCCAACAATTATTTCGATCTGGAACACTTCGAATCCAAAACATGCACAGTCATATGATGAGAAACATGCGTTAGATTACAATTGGGGTGTGGCTGATATTGTTAGAATGAGATGCTTAAGATATCCAGAAACATGCATCAGAGGAATCCCAATTTTACAAAATTCTACTTTTGCTGGAGATGATATTGAGACATTTTCAGCAATTTATCTCAAGAGCATTTTCGAATCAGTAAATCATGCAGAAGATCTTCATGAATCCGTTCAGAATGTAATTTCTATACCACATTCTTTTGGAACTTCTGAGAAATTACTATTGCAAAAAGCAGTTAGTCTTACAAACCTTTCTGTCACAAAATTTGTTTATCATCAATCTGCAATAGCAAAACTATACGGAATAGAACGATCAAACACATTTGCAGATAAGGAATTATATACTGCTTTTGTTGATATTGGCTCCAAAGGAACAAGAATTTCGATTTACAAGTTTAATAGTGACAACCAATCAATAAACATTGAAGAAATTGCCTTTGCCGCCAACGAAAATGTTGGTGGAAATGCAATTGATCAGAAATTAATCGATAAAATTGTTAAAAATCATAAAATAAAATTTTCGAAGCCAAAACATTATTATTTCCTTCTCGATGAAGTCAAGAAAGCCAAAGAGATGCTTACTCTCCACGACAAACAGACATTCAAGTTCGAACAAGAAGAAAACAAGCCAATAATGATCACAATTACTAGAAACGATCTCAAAGAAGCTTCAAAAGAACTTATTGACGTCATCAACCAATTATCAGATAAAGTACTCAAAGAATGTCCGGTCAAAGTCAACACAGTCGAGTTTGTCGGAGGAAGTACGAGATTATTCTTCCTTCCCGACATAATAAAGCCGAAGTTCGACGTGGATAGGATCTCCCACTCCCTAAATGCAGATGCCGCAATCTCCATGGGCGTCACTTACTTCGCCGCGATCCTCTTTAGCGAATTTTCAGTGAAAAAAGTGAATTTCACTGAAAAAATCCGAAATTCATTCGAAATCAGGGTCAGAGACAAGGAGTACAAGATATTTGGAGAGGGTACAACGCAGAGAACTGTTCCACACATACGTTGCCGAATAACAAAGAACGATTTGATCAAAATTTCGAGTAATGGCAGTGATTTCCTTGGATTCACAGTTGATGTGCCGGAAGAGATGGTTGTAGACCTGTCATTCGTGATGGGCCACTACCTGCTGCCTATTCCGTTCAAAGCTGTCTCAGGAGAAGGAAAAGAGTTCGAGATTTCAATAATTAAACACAAAGTTGACAGAAAAAGGTATGATTCACTCATCAGATCGGCAGTGATAAGGAAGATGAGGGAAAAGGCAAGAAATGATTTGGAGACACAGCTCTTCAAAGTAAAAAATTTCTTGGAGAAAAATAAAAATCAAAAAATTGAAAATGCCTACAAAAAAGTTACAGAGTGGCTCGAAACAGTTGATCAGAGAACATCGGCAAACACAATAAACAGAGTTTTGCAGTCTCTGAACAACGAAACACTCGGATTAATGAATTTCATTGATCCTACTCACGACAGAACTATTTAGTAAATGTACAATCTATCTCTTGTTTTTGTAATATTTAACATAAACTATAAAAAAAAATCATTTCAGTAAAATATCTATTTGATTCTAAGGTGATGTAAATTAACTTAATGGTTCCTATGGATTCTCCGAAAACAATGAATACTCGAATGAAAACAAAAATTCTAATCTCAATATACTGTTTCTAATATGAAATGTAAGGTAACAAAAAAATATAATCAGTTGTATAAGAGGAAATAATAGACCATTTTCATAATTTGAATAATTTCATTACAAAACTTCTAAATAGTCATAAAGTATAACTTTATTCATTATATACAAACAAAAATTAATGTATTATTTCACGTGCTCTAAGATTTGACCGAAAATGGTTTGACATCTCAGATTTGTTTCTTCTGTTGATTTAAACTTTGCTTGGAACATTTTTTCTACTTCTCTAAGTAGTATTTCCATTTTGCTTTCTGGTATTTCCCAGCTAGCAATGAAATTAAGTAATTGTAATTGAGCAGCGCAAGCTAAGGTCTGATAAAGCATATTCTTTCTCAATTCCGGTTTTATAGAATTACCTGATTTCATTCCCGGTATATCTTCTATTGCCAGTACTACAGATTGTGCCCGCAACATTATTTTCTTGACTAGCTTGTCAACTGTAAGGATTTGAGCGCCAGGTTCGAATGTATCAGCTTCAGAACGTAACATTACCAGGTGATGTAATGGAAAATAGCAAGGCCCTATCTCGTTTAAGAAAGATGCCACCAACGCATGAGGTATTCCGTTGATAGTTTTCAGAGCGATCACTCGGCAAATGATTGTTGGACCTTCGCGATTCTTTAAAACTGCTGCTAAATCTCCTGGCGTAATTTCACTGGCATCTTTTACGGAATGTAGGAACTTAAAATCGGAAGGAGGAATAACAGGTATCTGAATTTTAGGCACTGGTTTGACCTCTATCTCTTTATTCATTCCGTTTGTAACGGATTTGGATCTAGTCGGAATTGGAGGTTTCGGGGAACTTGCCTCAGTTTCGGTCTCTATTTTACTAAATTTCATTCTAAACTTCAGTGGTAGCGAATCTATTGCATTTGCGAATGGTAAAGTAAGGTTTGCAATTGAATTAGTGCTTGATAAATTATTTGCATGCATACTTTTCTTAGCTCTAGCTGCTGTAATTATCGCAACATACTGCTGATTTGCCATATCAGATATTTCTTGTGATTCTACATGTATATCTAGTAAATTTTTCTTAAATCTTTTAATGAATGCTTGTGCCTCTGAGAGTGGACGATGTGTGCAATTTGTCAATAGCATGTCATCATTCTGCTGACCTATAAGAACAACAGAACGGATGCTCTCGACTTCTTCTAGAGTGAAGGCCTGGAATATTGATGACATCCTTGACAAAAAACAACCGAATGTAATTCTATCAAATATTTGAATGAAGATTTTAGTTGATAAGAAAGCATATTTAATTTAAGGCTTCTAAGACTGATAAATGTAATCGCATTTGAATGTGGAGTAATTTCAATCTGTCATTTGTGTGGAGAAATATGTTCAAAGAATCAAATATATACGCGTTCTGGCATAATAGCATCTCAAAATATCTGAAATGGTTTAAAAATTGAAGTATTTTTAAAACATATAATGTATGGCCGCTACAAAACAAAAAACATGTTATTCACATCAAAATATCGAAAAAATTCAATTAAAAAAACTCAAGACTTTAACCACAAAAATGTGCTAAAGTCCAATAATATAGATATGTATAAGGGTATTGTAATATATCGATATTTAAAAAAAATAAAAGTTAGAAAGAGCGTGGGTGGCTGCCCTACCCGGTGCCCATCAAACAGTTGGGACGCTCACATTTAGAATTGGAGTGGCTTGAAGAACCAGGCCATCTTGTTGTTAAGATACTTCTGGCGGAGAACAGCGGCATACTCTGTAAGGAGAGCTTTCTTAGCTGGGGCATCCTTGAGAGCAGAAACAACCTTCTCGACGGAGATCTTCTTGAAGAAGTCTTCATCCTTGACATTGTGGCGTGTAAGCATAACGTGGTTGAAGTTGACGGCCTTAACAAAGAGTTTGACCTGTGTCTTCTTAACGAGGACTTCTGTTGGCATGTCCTTTGTGACCTTCTTTGGATACTTCTCGATACCCATAACGATAGCGTATGGGAACTTGCGATCCTCAGTGCCCTCTGGGTAAGCAGCAAGAACGACTGCCTTCTTGCCGGCATGGCGGCCCTGGAGCATAACAACGAAACGACCAGCTTGGAGGAGAGACATTTTGTAGAAAAGGTCCGACCAACGATTATTATCAATTCAAATTAGTGGTCAAATCTATTTCCCGCACGAATAGTTAGATTTGATTCATGAGGAGATATGAGTGAAATTCTATGGAGTTACTGTATCTAATACTTAGTTCTCTAAATGATATAATCTTTTATATAAGTTTATTAGATTTTGTCATCTCTGAATAATGGAATTATATTGTCAAGCAGCTATCTTAAGATTTGTCATACTTAAAATTAGTCTGATTATAATAATCAAATGTTCTTCCAAATTTTATATCTGATGATTCCTATCGATGTACTGTATATGAGAGTTTATGCTCATGGATGAGAGAATTTCCTCTGCAATTGGTTAGAAAGTTCATCGCATCAAAAGAAATTTGTTGAAACAATTGATATTATTCAAACCAAGTGGATGATTTAACACCATATGAAAGTGTATTCTTCTACTTGATACTTCCTAGAAATGTCAATATAAATAAAAAAAATCAGTAATTTTCATGATAAAGTACATATCATTTTAATATAAAGGGGGATAATATACAAAGTAAATATATAATAAAAGACGAGTAAAATAAAGAAATTATTGGATCGGCGGATAACAAACTTCTGAAATTGTGCTCATTGGATATTGTAAAATTCTTGAGTCACTAGTTTCCCAGAGGAACAAATGTCCGCAAATTCCCAAGCTGTTGATGATAATTTGAAATGACGACCTAGCTCGAGATCTCGGGACAAACAGTGCAAGTTTCTTAGTAAGAACGAAATTGTACGCCTTCATCTGTTTTCCATATCTTCCGTTTTTAGCTTCGTCCAGTAATTCTGTGTATGCCTTCTTAATAGAATCAAAATTGAACCATTCCATTTGTCTTTTATAAATTTGGAAAGGAATCTTTCTTCCCTGTAATATAGCATCGACAATTGGATGTTCATCATATGGAATATATTGGAAATGCTTATGCAGCTGGGAACATCCACTTTCTATTCCCGAGTTATAGTATGCAATTCCGTGTTCGTCGAATTCAGAGAATATATCTGCGAGGCAAGCGAAATCTCTGTCGTCTAATGGCTCTCCCTGCATATCTCGTGGATTGTCGGACGAAATAACGATGTGGCCGAACTTGACGAGGTCTTTGTTTGGAATTATGTAGTGGGCAGGGCCTCCCATCAGATGGATTACATTGACTTTTTCATTGTATGGCGGAGACAATGGGTCACTTTCGGCTTGCTTGGGTGGAGGAGGTGGACCGATGTATTTCTTTGGATTGTAGAAGTGAGAAATTACGTTTATTTTCATCAGATCACAAAGTTTTTGCTCTTTGTTTTCTTGAAAGAGAAATTCTGATGTTCCATTACGTAGGCCGTTCTTAACATTCCTCAAGATTGCATCGTGAAGAGATAAGCCCGATTTGGACATTCGATCACGGAAAATCTCAATCATTTTTTTTGGTTTTTCTTCTAAAAAAATTTTTTTTTCTTGACCCTGAAAAAAACATCGCCCTCTCAAATTTTTATCGCCGTGTAAAGTTTTCAAAAAATTATGTAACACATTGAAATTCACTGTAAAATCATCAATTTTTTCTGTAAACTATTCAATCGCTGCGAATTTGCATTATGTTTTTAATCGCTCTCAATCTTGACAGGAATGACGGGAGCACATCAGCGATATTCGGCATTCCTTCTGAGATTGATCCACTCTTTAACTTAGAATTAAAGTGCTTTGCAACTAATTCGAAATAATCTTTGAAGGAACCGGTCAAAAGTGCTTCTATCTGTAACATGATTGGTGATGGTAGTGACTCACTGAGCTTCATATTGCTTGCTGCATTGAACAGAGTGTAGAACAAAATGGCTCCGACCGTATGACTTTCGGATGTAAGCGGCCAAGCCCTCATCCACTCGTACATGAAGTTGAACGAGTTCCTTATGGCCTCTAGTTTCTCTGATGGCTTGCCAAGTGATAGCAATGCCGTTGTCCAAGCTAAATGAACTTTCGACATCGCGTTGTTCCAATGCTCTTGGGTATTCGGCACCACGAAACCGAATTCCATGGTATTCTCTTTAGTTTTCCTCATGAAAATTTCGGCATTCGACGTTTTACACTTTACACATATATTCGATCTCAAAATTTTCCACAATTCTTCAGTACTCTGCGCGTTATTAATTTTTTCATCGCTCGAACCGATACCGTCCTTCAAAGCTTGAAGCACACGAATGTAAATCATCACCATCTCTGTATGGAAGCCTCCTCTCTGCAAAAATGCAGGCTGCACAGCATTGGGAACAAGGCACCTCCAGAATATTGGTGATAATGGATCGTAAAGTCGTATATAATTCGCGATACAAGAAACAGCTGAAGAAAGAGGGACAGCTACACCATCATCGATGTACTTCTGTAATATCTGTCGTATTTCTATACATGCCATGCCCAAGGCAGATGCCTGCCGCTCACTCGGGGCGTGGGCCAAAATTATTTTTCCGATTGGAACCGACAACCTCGCCATTGTCGAGGCCCTCGGGTCGTTTGTATGTTTTGCTACGTAATTCTGTGAGTTGTCTGCTGATAAAGTCAAAATCGCGTTTGAAATTTCGTTTGGAGAAGGATTTGGAGAACACCAAAGCCTTTGTATCTGGGACGATATGTCTAATGATAGCGGTGCTGTCGTAATTTTTTCATCGAATTTTACTAATGAGTTGATTAATTCTGAAATACAGATGGATTCGCGTGAGATTTGTTGTTGAATAGTAGGAAATGAATACTCTGAGTTTAATAAGCTGCATATGTCTGTGTAGTATTGAGGAGCGCCTGCTTCAATGAAATCATTGTACGCATCATCAATTTTTCCGCAGGCAAAGTTGATTTTTCCTCGTATAAGTAGGCTGTCCTCTTCGTTATTGAGCACAGCAGCATCTAACAAGCGTATGGCTTCGTCATATCTGTGGGCACTCCACATTAACTGAGCCTGTGGAGCAAAACAGCAAACACCACCGGCAACAGCGATCCTTGCGGCTGCCATAGATGATTCTAGCTCGTTGCATTTCAATGCTGAAGTAGATAATTTTTTCATATATTCTAATTTCGTTGTGTTTTGGCGCTGAGCTTTTTGGTAATCGTTTGCTGCATTCCTGTATAATCCAATTTGCTCGTATATTTTCCCTCTTGCAGCATAACATTCCGCTGAAGAAGGATTTTGTTCAATAGCTTCAGTTGCAATACATAAACTTTTAATTGCACTGTTGTATTTTTGTGAATCAGTAGTTTTGTAGTTATAATTCTGTCCTTGATCCGTTTGTTCGGATAAAAAATCGAGTGCAAGTTTCGTATTTTCTAGAGCTATTTCTGTTTGAGGATGTCCAGGATTTTGTAAGAGGAATATTTCGTATAATGACACTGCCTTGGCATATTGTTTTGAATTAAGAGCTTCATTTCCCTTAATAATTAAATCCACATCGCTCATCAATGTCACTTTTTCAAAAATCTACAGATATCTGTATCTAAGCAAATTTCATGGATAAATAAATTATACATCTTCTTTTGAGTGTAAAAAACTTATTTAGGAAATTCCAAAATTTTTTTATTTTTTCTTTTTTGAAATAAAAATTGTACTTTTTTTCAATTAAAATCGGGAAAATGAGATTTTTTTGGAGATTTTGCGTATAAAATTGATCGATAAAAAGCTTTATTTAATGAAATAAAACTATTGCTGCATAGAATCATCTAAAATATTACAATTTTCTGGGATGAATTTTTTAAATTTACTAGATTAAGACTTTAAATTAAGTTGAACAATGATGAATTAAGCAAAAACTGCATTTAATATTAAAATAATTAAAATGCTGATGAAAATTTAGCAATTCTTTATTATTATATCATGTTTGATAAAACAAACTGTTAGGAAATGTTATAATCTAATGCAAGTCACAGTTATTAGCCCATTTCATGAGTGACCAGTATTCAATTTTGGTAATTTTTTTGGTAAAAAATGGATGATTACGGTGTAGAAGAGAATGAACAGTATGAAAGGGAGCAACTTCAGACAAAGGAAGAGATAAAACAAGTAATCAATCCTAAATCTGCCTTAAATCATGAACTAATTGAAGCAAAATTTAAAAATATCCTTGAATCTTATTCTAACAATAGCTATAACCAGAATTTCGAAGAATTTAATCAATCATTTGATTTCTTACGTACAAATATTAGGCCAGGTATGGAGAAAAGGCTTTTAAATACAAAAATTGATTTCGATTTTTTACTTTTAATGTTAGATTTTATTGATGGAGATATAGAATCGTTAAAGTATACAGGAATAACAATGATTTCTAAGTTGTGCTTCTATTTGAATCCTTTCTTTAACGATGAATTGCGAAATAGATTTATTCAATCAGTAAAGCCTCTATTCAATATATCTCATGACTTTACAGTATCATCATTATGCGCAATTTCGAATTTAATTGATTTAGAAGAAAATTCAGCAGATTCTTACTTTGAACTTAAAGATTTCATCATAAATTCATGCTCAGATAAACCAATAGAGAACGAATACCAACTCTTTACAATTAAAAACCTCGTTCTTCATTGTTCTCCTAATTTAATCGATTATCCTTCATTTTATCCATTTTTAATCCATCATATCATACCAGCAGATACAGAAACAGGTGACTTCCCATCAGTAACGACTTACGCAATCTATTCTATCTTCTATTCCCTGAAAACAGAAGATTCAATTAATTTTTTGCAAAATACCATCTTCCCTGCATTTGTCAATGATCTCTTGGCCAACTCCGACATCCAAGTACTGTACGCATTACTCGGAATTCTCATAAAAAGCAAAGAACTTGCAAAATGCGTTGATTTCAACAGAATCCTTAAATTACTACACCATGCAAGGCGAGAGCTCAGTTCCAGGGCCTCCTTCCTGATGTCCTTGTTCATTGACGATGGAATTGATTACGATCCTTCAGAATATCTCGAAATTGTCATCGAACTAGTTATGAGCAGCAAATCATCTTACGAAGACTTTGTTTCTTATACGAAACTGTTGGCATCTATGTTCGGAAAGTGCACAAACAGCATACTTTTGCAGTTGAATAGTATTCGCGAGTTTGTTGAGTACTCTCTGTCAATCATTCAGTCAGGAAACTCAGAACTGTCCATTCCTCTGCTGAAATGCCTGACGTATCTGCACCAGGCAGTCATTTCCTACAACATGTTGACTTATTTCCACTCAATTCTCGATGACTGCGACTGTCCTCAGATTCTGAGAGACTGTTCCGAGCCAGAAAACAAAGAATTGTCTGTTGTTCTCAATAATTTTATTGAAAATTTGGAACATAACGGATATCCCATCTTCAATGACTAGAGTGTATATTGTATTTATAAAGTGTTTGTTATTTTTTATCTTTTTCCTTTTTTATGAAATATAATTCTTGATTTTTTTTGGTTTCTTCCAATTTTAGTTATTCATATAAACTAACATGACTAGTTGAATACTAGATAAACACATTCATTTGATGAGATTGATTAGAACTTCATTAGATAATGAGCTTTTGGTATAAGAGTTAGTTAGTATCATTGACTTACTACTGTAGTGATGAACAACTATGTAATACAATATTGAATCAGAGATTCTATATAAGAATTTTGAAACTTCGATGTAATCTAATAAAAATCTATCCCATTGATCTAAATTTACAAATACCAATATACCATAGGCTGTATTTGAGTATTAAAGCAAGTAACGTTTCCATTTTTTAATTCAAAGTTTAAAACTAGGTAGAATCCAATTCATCACGAAATATTTACAGTTAAATTAGCCAGATAATCTTATTCCCAACATTAGATTTATTTTTTTTGAATAAATTTTCTAGAAACACTCTTCCAATCCGTACAATTTTATAAAATTTTATGTCAACAGACAATTTAAGCTCTACTCTATGGGTTGTGCTGAATTTGATTTTTTTCCTCATTTTCTCCAGATGCAAAATCTGAGCGCATCCCAGAAAGCAGCTCAGATTTCACGTCTTCGACTGGAGGTTGAAAGGATTCGTGCCAGAAATCTTTTAGCTCTCCAGGAGATAGATATAATGGATGATTGGCTGTATGATTCCGCTGAATTAATTGATAAATTCTTTAATGAAAGCGATTCATCAGATTCAGACTCTAGCAGTAGCGGAAGTAGTGATGATGATTCATCCAATTCAGAATATTCTTCAAATGAGCCACCAGAAGACAGCGCGTATCAAAATAAAAAACATTCTCATAAAGCAACAGAAAAAACTAAGGCTACACAACCACCATCAAAGAACATACCTCCTAAAGCAGCAATTAAGCCGCCAGCGTTTCCAACACCGCAAACAGCAAAAATCCAACTTCCAATTCCAACTAGACCATTACTTACTCCAGACCAATTGAAAGTAATATTTTCTAATCCAGAATTGATGGCACGTTATTTCACAAAAGAGCAAATTCAAATGATTCAAAAAAATCAACAGCCAATCAACGCAAAACTCGTTATTCCACCAGCCGCAGCACACACTATACCAATCACACAACAAAAGCCTATCATTGTTATTCAAAAAGGACCTCAATTTCCAAAACCGCCTCCAAAACCTGTTCCTCAACCAGCTCCTGCTCCAGTTAACATTCCTCCGAGAATTGATGTCATACCAATTGTTGTTCCACTACCACAATCGCTTATTTTACCGAATAAAATTGAAAATCAGATTCTTCCTCCGGATTCATCAATTATTAGAAGATATAATGGAGTATACAATGCAATACGCCAAAGCCAAGGCAATGTTGAAAAAATTTATTCTCTTCTCCTCAAAGGGAAATGATATAAGTTTAATAAAGTTTGTTTGTCAATTTAAATTTATTTATTTCGTTTTTTAAGACTGTTGAATTATAGAAATTTGAATTTGAGTTTAAGAACATTTGAGATTTTTTATTGATTTTGAAATATTTTTATTGTTAACTAAACAGGATGTTAGTAAACATATTAGATCTCATTTTTCTGATTGTGTGGGATTCAGATGTAAATTTTCTAAAGAAATTTTATTCAAAGAAACAAAAGTTTGAATGGAAAACATTCTGTATTCTCTTAATTCTGATTCGGGATGTTTTATAACTATCATCAAATGATGTTTGTAGAAATCAAAACAAAATAATGAAAAAAGTTTTTAAAATACCAATCTTTATAAAATATAAAAAGTATATCTAAAACAAACAAATTTCATAAAAATGAAATTAAACTATAAAAATATAAATATAAAAATTATAATTTGTATATTGTAACTATTCCGTTCTTAGATGCGATGTAAAGGGATTCAGAAGAAGAATCGTATTTCATTGACGTAATTGCAGAATCACATCGAACAGCGCATTCAATTAGTCTCATGTTGTAAGCCTTGTACAAACAAACAGAATGATCTTGGCCAGCGACAGCAATGATTGTTGTTCCGTCAATCTTAACACACACTTGAACACAGACACACGAAATGGAGTCATCGAAGAACTTGGAACCATTGATAGTGTACAAACTCACGTATTCTCCACAGACACTGTCAGACATGTGTCCTGAAATAACTGCGATGATTCCGTTGTCTCCGATTGAAACTTGCTGTGCAACTAAACCTTCTTCAGGAAGATTCAAGTCAACGCTTCTGATGAATTTAAGCGGATTGACTGTAGAAATGACAAGTTTTCCATCATTTCCACATGTGACAACTGCGTTTTGTGTTAAGTTGCTGTCGAGACACAAAACATGCTCTGGATGACACATGACACTTCTTTGTGAGTTCCATTCAACCAAAAGACCATCTAAACCACCACTGAACAAGTAATCACCACAAGTGCAGATACACGTGATGCTGTCGATGTGGCATGTGTTTCTCAATTGCGTTTGCTTCTTGTCACTCAACAAATAAATGCTTTTCGTGTCACTGCAGAGACAAGCGAAGAGAATCGAATTGTTTGAGATCGAAGGAGAAACACTTGAGAAATTGGGAGGAATTTTAGAAACTAAAGAGAGCTGTGAACTGACTTGGAACAATTCTCCATTGTTTGACAAGATATAGATGTTAGAATTACTGAATGTAGCTGATTTTATGTCAGTGTTTGTCTTGTAAACAATGATTGATGGCTTTGATTTCTTCTTTGGCTGTCTGTTCGGGTGCTTCTCTTCAAACAATCTGTGTGGAATGACGCCGATGTTCATGAGCATTGATTCTATTTCTGGGATACAGTCTGGATCGGCCAGCCTTTCCCAGACATCTTCGTACAAACGAGGATCGAAAACATTGTCTTTATTTTCAGCGTTTTGTCCCCTCTGAGAATATCCCCAGATCAAATCAATCCAATCGCCAATGTGCGCTGAAACATAGTCGCTTTCGAGGGCTTCTCTGTTTAGAAGGACAAAACTTGCAGCAGAACTAGTGAAAGGAGGGAAAACAACGTCATCAACTACATCTCCAGTCATCATTTTTCCGAATTTGAATCTGTCAACATTCTGCAAAAATTCAGGGAAATAAAAGAACTCAGGAATTAATTCCTTGTAGTTATTCATGCATCCACTTGCGGAAACCCATGATGATTGCAGATTAGAAAACAGTCTTCCAGGGACATCGAAATGCCCGTCTTGTATTTCTATGTGACAAGTTGTGAATGGCTCCAATCTCAGCAGATAAAAGTAGATGTGGAATGGACAGGAGTAAGTGGATCTGTACAAAATATTCAAGTTGTCTGAGTTGTTTCTGTACAACTTCAACTTCTCAAGTCTTTCTTCATCCAATGCTCCAAGAGGTTTCGACAAATCTCTGTAGATTTCTGGGTTATTCAAATCAATATTTTTAGAAGCGTAATCCTTCAAAATCCATGGGAAAACAGGGTAGTTCTGCGTGTTGTTGAATGAACGACCACTCAACTGATTCAACCACATCAAATAAGTAAATGTCGAAATCTGGCGATTCAGCCATTTCTGTGTCAGACCCAGCGAACTTATTTCTGCAGAAGAATTCTTTGTCTGCACAAAAATTGCGTTTGGAAAATTGTTTGACGTAATGTACTTGATTGTTTGAGATCTGTCAGTGAAATTGGGGAAATGGAAGTAAAATGACTGCTTGTTCGCTGTGAATATCTCAATGGCGTTCGGTCTCTGGCAGACGCTCATCCAGAACAAGTAGCTGAGATCAGAGAAATTAATGACCAAATAACGATGGTCTTCACTTAGAAAAGTGAAGTGATCATGAAAAACGTAAAATGAACCATTAATTTTTGTGTTTGGTTTGTAGTTGACGCAAGGCGTGTTGAACTTAGAGTCGGAGAGAATTGGTGCTTCTTTGATCTTCCTTGATTCATGGTGGAAAACGAAATGCGATGGTAAAGAACTCTTTTCTTCTTCAGTTTCGTCGACATCGATTTTTGATGCTTCAGGATGACTTGAGAAATCTGTGTTTCTCGTGAGCAAATTCGGACAGAAGTCCTGGCCAATCAGTTTGCCTCGCTTGTAGTGCAGTTTGACTGTTGAAGAAAGAGATGGGTTGTTTGTGAATGTCATCTTTTGCCACAATCTTCTCCAAATGTGTTCTGCTTGTTTTCTGTTAAAAACAACTGAATAATTGGAGAAACACTTCTGGAGCTCTTTCATTGAGTCAATTGTCAACGGAATCAGCAAACTCGTGTATCTTTTCATCATTTCTTTAATGTAAGAATTGATTTCCATCAAATTCCTTTGAAGCCAGTTTGGTTTTCTCTGAGAAAAGTCGTTCACGAGTTTGAGGGATTCTTCCTTTTGCTTGTTTGACATGATATCTGCTTTGTACTGTTCAATTAGCTTCTGTGGATAAGAAATGTCTGTTCCAACAAACTTTTCAAGGAAGTTAAGTATCAAAAACATTTTAGGATCATCTTTTAATGTCGATTCTCCAACTTCTGAAAGAATTGGAGCGAAATTAGTAATGAGTTTGTGGCCGTCCATCATTCTGAAGAAAGAATACATCAAGTAATAGAATGTCTCGAAAGGAGGAATGCTTCTTTCAGTCAAAACAGCGTAAACACCATAGAGCAACTTCTTCGAAAAATCTTTGTAAATTGGTTTGTTTTCTTTGTTGTAATAAACAGAGAAATTGTAATCTAGATCTGTCTCTTTCTTCGTGTCAAGGATTTTGAGTAATATTGTGAACAAATTGTCTGATAAATCGTCTTTCGTTTGAGTTTGATTTTGAGATTCAGATTTTTCGTAAAAAATCGAATTTTCGAATTCTTTTTGTAGCAAATTCGAAGAATTGACTTCTCTGTGGAACAAAATTCCTTGTATCATTGAGTCTTCAATGGAAATCTGTATCTCATAGTCGTATTTCCGAATCATAAAATCGAAAAGTGAAGTCATAATATTTAACCTTATTTTTTCTAAGTCAGTTTTTGAAGAAAGAGAAATTACATCCAGAATTCCAATCATATTCTCAAAACATTCTTTGTTTTTGACGAGGAAAACAAATTCTTTGATTAAGTTTCTTCCTTTCGTTATCAAGAAATACAAAAATATTACAAAATCAAATTTTGACATCTTTTCCAAAATAAAATTAACATTATCGGGATTGTGCATCGATTTCTGGATGATGGAAATGGCGACATACAAAATGGAGTCAGGACAGAAATCAATGGAAATGATGCTAAACAAGAACGCATAATAATCTGTCAAAATTAAATCTTCATTTGACAAAATTTGACATAAATTTGTGTCATAACCGTAAGCTTTTGCAATGCAATAAGTCAAGAATGAGTTGTTTATGTCGTCCTCACCAGACAAGACTATTTCTGTATTCGAAATCAACGAGAAAACGGCCAATTTGTCAATATTTTCATTTCTTTTTCCATCGAAATAAATTTTCAGGAAATTTAATCTGACACTTTCATCTGGATGCATAAACATGCTGCAGAACTCGTCTTTGTCGTTAAGAACGACTTTGTTATTGAGGAGCTCTTTGAGTATCTGGTTTGTCAGAGTATAGTTCTTGCAGCAAATTAGGAAAATGAATAATGAATGTTGGTCAGATTCTTCAAAAACTAAATTGATCGAACGAATCAATAATTTCAAAATTTGATCAGTTAAATTTTCATCCAAAATATTTAACACATCATGGAGATATTTAAGAATTGTTGAGGTGCGCATGTACTCTATAAATATATTTGTATATGAATTGGATATCATTAAAATGTCTTGAATAATTGTAGTCTGAATATTTGTGTCACTTTTCTTCCATAAATTACAATTGAAAATTATACTTGAACAAAAACTTCTCCTGTAATCTTGTTTGTTCAATAAAGAAAAGATAACAATAAAAAGATGCCATAAGTCTCTGTTCAATGAATTTGGTGGAAGATCAGACAAAAAATACGAAATTACATCAAATGCATTGATGTCAAATAATTGAGAGGTTATAACCGCCGAATTATCGACCAATCTTGCGCAAATTTCTGTGAGATGTTTGAAGAGATCCAGAGAAATTGCGTCAGGGAGGTTTGACTGACCAAAGAGACTGACGATGAACTCAATTGCGTGAGAAGCTTCGAAGATCTTCATGAATCCGCAGAAGAAAGGCAAACCGAGGCCTCTGAAATCAACTTTCACTTCTCCTTTAGGCGTTGACAGGGAGAGTTGTGAGTTTGTGACATTGTTATTATTGAAAGCAAACAAAATTTTGGAGTTTTCCAGTGGAAAATTGTCAACATTGTTGTTGTCAAAAACATCTAAACATCTGAACGAAAAATTCTTCACTTGAACTGACGAAGAAGTTGTACTCAAACTCTTGAAAATCAGGTTAGTGTTGAATACAGTGTCTTCTGGAATAGACATCGGAATCAGTGGCATTGCACCGACGAACTTTCCATCGACGTAAACACACAAAACATTTCCTGTAGCGAAAACAATTGTCAAGTGGAAAAATTTCGAAAGTAAAATTTCAGCAGGGAGATAGTTTTGATAAACTTCTCCTTTGTCATCCAATGTGCACACTGATATATTCCCTTTGTCCAAAATGGCAACAATTCGAACAACTCCGTTTCCTAACTCAAACAAGGTTCTTTCTCCTAGTTTGTCATCGACCAAAATAAAACTGTCAAAAATAAAACCGTTTTTGATATCACTGTAATTTATGTTTGGACTTCTGATGCATGAGAGTGGAGAACTCAGCTGAATTACCTCTGTCTGTTCGTTGTTGTTTGTCTTCTTGAGGATGTTCAACAGAGTGCAAATTGAAGGGAAAATAAATTTGTTCAAATTCGTGTTACTTTCGAATTTCGAAAAATGTCGAATAAAAGCAAACAAAGATGACTTTGAGCATATTGTTTCGCTGATCAACTCAAACAATTTCAAGCTCTTCTCGTAATTTTCTTCGGTGAAGTGATCAAATATAAAAGTGACAACTCCTCCGACCAAACAGCTACATCTATTGCAAGCAGATGTCTGGCAGATCTTCAGCAAGTCATCGAGAACCATGTTGTATCTTTCTTTCCCTTTGAAACAGTGCAACAACAGTTTTATCGATTCCGGTTGAGAAATTTTTGAAAAAGAGTCAGAAGAACCAGAAACAATTCTCATTATGTACTTGTACGTTTCGTCATCTACACCAATTTGGTTAAGTTGAGTTCCAATGGCTCCATATGGAACATTCTTGGGATTAAAGTGAGGTGAAAATTGTAAACTAAACAAAATTTGCAAAAACGTATCAAAAATATATTTTTTGTCTTTTGTTGGCGACATTTTAATAGCTATTGAACAAATGTCAGCTAGTATACTTGAGCATATGATCATTTTGGACATCATCAAGTTCTTATCTTTAAGCAATCTATGAAACAACACCAAAATTTTGTGGAACAAGTCTTCAGAATTTTTAGAATTCATCATCGGAGACAAACTCAGTAAAACTTGGTGCAAAGCCGATGAAATGTTGTTCAGTTTGTCATCATCTGTTGCATGCGAAATCAAATTCCTCAAATCTTTCAGTGTCTGTTGCGAAAAACTGTTCTCAAACACGATAGAAGACAAAGCCAAACAAGAATAAGATGATTTCTCAATCAACTGCAAGTTCCTTGTTGTTCTGAGAATATTAGAAAGCGCCGAAAACATATGAGGTCTATACATCGAAGAGAGTTTTTCTCCGAAAATGTGTCGATGCTGGCCAATGACGATTGATTCCAAGATTACATCCATCAAATCATCATCAATATTGTTTATAGAGTAGATGCTGTTCAATGAAGGGAGTGTCATTATCAGTATTTCGCAGAAAACCAATGTTTCTTGTGTCAAACTCCTCATCACATCGAGAAGAGATTTCCTGATTTGCAGCAAAACATCATCATTCTTCATCAGAATTGATAGAATCTCGTACAAAGTACATCTCAGTGAAACAATGTCTGATTTGGGAGAGGTAAATATGTTCGTTCTCTGTGAGTAAAATGATGGATTGATCAACAATCGCCAATAATTATTTTCTGTCATGTAATTTGTAAATTCAGAAATTTTTGACGGATTGAATGAAATTAAGAAGTATAAAACAACAATGAAATAAAGTTTATCGCTTGATGAGAGCTGCTGGATGACGAATGATGCCATTTTGATGAAGTTTTGGCTGTTTCCAAAGATTGGCGACCTTGATAATAAGTTGGAAATGATGACTAATGGGTGGTTGATCATGTGCTCGACTTCTAGAAATGAAAATAGATGCATTTCGCCGTTATCGGATGATGGATGCTCTGGGATGTTATGAAATCCTAATATGGGGGTGTTTGGCATAACAATTAAATTTGATTGTAAATTTTCTTCGGGTTTAATGAAAGATGGTGGTTTGTCGGCTATAGTATTAACAATATCTATTAACAAGTTGATGTTGAGGCTGTTTTTCATGAGGACTTGCATGATTTTGAATATTGAAATGATTAATTCTCTTTCTGTAAGTGATTTATTGCACAAAACTACGTACAAAATTGATAGCTGCTTGGTCATATCCTTCTTAACGATTTGATCAGCTAAAAAAATGACAAAACTGTTTATAAATGAACTTAGGGTGAATTGTTCGTTAACTTGATATTCAATATTGGGATTTTCGAGTAAGTTAAGTGCGACTTTGAATGCTAAGTAGCTGTTATTTTGAGAAATTATTTGATAATCAGCTAAAATATTTGTTAATGGTGAAATGAATTCTATTTTTGGTGATGTTTCGATCTTTTTAAGCCACAACTCGATAAATTTTGATTGTAAATCCGCATATTTTGATAAAAATTTAAAACTATAATTTAAACAAGATATCGTATTGAAATATTCTTGGAGTTTAATTTCTTCTAGGGGAGTGAGTAATATGTATGTTGCAGATCGAAAAATTAAGATTGAATAAAAATTTTGAAATTTTTCTTCGAGTTTTTCGTGAATTTTTAAAGAAATACATTGTAAAAGGGCTATTCTTATATCTTGTGTAAGTGATAGTTGCTTTGCCTTATCATTTACTGACTTAATTTTCGTACTTTGTAAATCAAATTCTTCGTTAGGAATCAAAGATCGACATTCTTCATCAATAGATGATCTTAGATCCTCTAGGGGAATCTTATATATGGAATTCAATAGAGTTGCCTCATCAGACTTGAAAAAATCACGCAAAAACATCATTTTTTGTCAAAAAAGAAATTCAGATAAAAGTTTTACTCAAACTAATACAAAAGGGATCTTCACGGATTAAAGATATAAGTCAGCTTAAAATCATGCCAAAACCGAAACACACAAAATCAAACCAAAGTTGGTTAGATGCAAAACTGGCTGTAAAATTTTGTCCTGACATATGCATGAACGAATGACATATCAGAATACTGAGTTAAGAGTTTTGATTTCAGATCCATCAAATGATTGCTATTACATGGAAGATAATTCAAATTTGCTACAAAACAATGAAGTGTGTAGAAGTTATCTCATTATGAATGATTATTTTCGAATTTAGTATAATTTTCCAAACAATAATGTATTTTTTTGCAGTATTATACTGCATTTATATCACCTATAAGAAATTTATGAAGAATGACATCTTCTTGTCAGATGAATGTAAAATAAATTTCATGAATGATCTTGAATACACTGAAGATATCAAAACATATAATCTTCAGTGGCACAATTATTCATACAAATTTAGATGGTTTTATACGCCCCATAGGATATTAACTTGTTTTTTGATTTTCGTATCATTATTATATTTTTTAACAAAAGATATTAACAAAAGAATCATTGCGATGGTAATAATGACTACAATCATACTCGCTACTATCCTTCAAGACGGAAATCTAATCAGACCACATCCTTTCATATGGCGAATTTTACTTGCCTTATCTATTGAAGCAATAATATTTGCATTCTTTTTATGTACTATCGATAGAAAAGTGATTATGGAAAATATAATCGCTTTAACACCTGGAAAATCCGGAAATTTTACCTTAGATCGCGATTATTCACAAGGATGTACGATATACAATAGAAGAAACGTAATTGATCCGTTTCATAATGTCAAACCCGTCATATTTGATATCTTTATTCCTGCACATTTTTTCGGCTGGATTTTTCAAGCATTAATTCTACGTAGCTATTCACTTTGCTGGATTGTTAGTATCTCTTTTGAAGTTTGCGAAAGATTACTAAAGCAATGGTTTCCAAATTTCAACGAATGCTGGTGGGATAGTTTAATATTAGATATTTTATTATGCAATGGCCTCGGCATATACATTGGAATGAAGATTGCCAGATATTTTAACTTAGTCTCATGGGAAAAAAGAAAATATGAAGATATTCCAGTCAGTGGAAAGATTGTTCGTCTTTTGAAGCAAATGACGCCGAGGTCATACGAGATATTCGAATTCCATCCATTATCTTCAATGAAGAAGTACTTTGTATTTGTTTTTATCATTTGTATACATTTATTATTGGAATTGAATATTTTTGCAATCAAAATGGTTCTTCCCATGTCCCCAGATAATCCTATAGTTATATGGATTATGTTCTTCCATTTAATAATTGGAATCCCCGCGATTTTTGATTTTTATTTGTATTCTATCAATGAAAGGGATTCAATTGGGTCATTCGGATTTGTTTGTACTTTACTTGCTTTAGTAGAAGTTGCTTTGGTGCTTCATTGTTCAGAAGGTTACTTTACCGAGAAGATTCCAAAAACAACTATGATTTGCTTCATATTAATAGTTTCTATTGTTACAATTTTCCCAATTGTATGGTTTAAGATACTCAGAAAAGGTTCATTCAAAGAAAAAACAGATTGATTTTTATTTGTTTTAATTTTTGTTTGTTATTTATATAATATAATTTTTTGATATAATTAGCTTGATCTCAATCATTACATCATATCACTCAACAGATTATTTAATTTTTTTATTCTCAACAAATTAATTAAGGTGCTTCCTGTTTGACTGCAATAGCAGAAAACTGTTCTCTATAAATTCTAGGGCTAGAAATTTAATCTACAAATTTGTTGGAAATATAAAGGCCAGAAAGACAAAATATATTATCAACATTATACATTATAACCATTGATATTTCGCACAAAGAAAAATCAAGGTCATTGGTTGACCTTTAGAAATAATCAACAAAATGGAAAGTGGTGTCGATGATTTTCTTTGAAAGCTTACAAAATAACAATGATGAGATAGAGGAAGGTTTCAGAATAAATTTTTATATGAAAAGCATTTGATAATGTTATTAGATTGTAACTACTCATTTCTTAAAAGAGTTCGCGAAATAATAAAAATTTTGGTTTTTATTTAAATGAAATGGCAAAATCTTAATTCAGAAGATAACCATTTTGGAATGGGTTTACCTTCGCGAATAAGTTGATTCTTATAATTCTTGAGAGACATGCATCTCATTTGATGTTGAACTGCAAAAGGTACAATTTCAAGATTAGGCTTAGCTCTTGGTAGCTTTTTGACTGCTTTTTGATGCTTCCTTAGTTCTTCCTCTAATTTGGATATTCTATAACGAAAACCGATTTTATCAAAATAATCATGGGCATCATTTGATTTAAATAATGGAGATCGATGAGATTCCCACAGCTCCTTTGCACCCAAATACATACGCCATGCTGGCGTATCATAAATAGAATAAGTTTTAGGAATAATTAATGTAAGAATATTGCTGTCCTCTTCTTCTGACTCTTCGGCGTTGCTGTGGTAACCTAAACCGATCTTGCCCCATGGTGAGTGATATGTAAGATCAAATCCCCAGTTGTCATCATCTGTCTCTTCGTTGATGAATCTCCTAACTGCAATGAGTGGAAACATCAAAAATAATGATTTTGTAAATCAAACAATTCTGTGAATCTCAATTTTAATTGGTCATGAAAATCTGATACAAATATTATCATGAATATGAACATGAAATTCATAGGAAAAATAGTTAATATCTGATAAGATATAGTTTTTAACAAATTTTGAAACCATCACAATTTTAAAAATCCGTTATGTCAGAAATTTTGTCAGATGTGATTTTTTAATGATTTCGTGCTCAATATGACCTAATAAAATATTTAATTTTGAATAGGCAATAAATGATTGTCAAGTTGACGTCAAATCTGACATTATGTCTGAGCCAATATTAAAATCTCAACCACTCGTAGCCAATTTCGAGAACCTCTGGGAACCAGTCTAACGAATATGATAAAAACAATAGATAGAGTTTTGAAATATTAAAATAAAAAAATAAGGGATATTATGAAATAATATTCAAGGTTAATATCAAAATGACAACACTAATCATTTATATAGATTATATTCCTATTTTGAGATCATAAAATCATTTTCATAATATTATAAGTTTTACTGGATTTCATATATTCAAAAGAATATAAAAATGCAATAACATGTCATAATGAGAAAGATAATAAATACATGTTTATAATAGATTAGGTGATAAAATTTATAAAATTTATTTCAAGAGGTTTATAAACAACTTCCACTTTTATTATATTACATCTATTTTTTTTTCATCTAAAGACTCTCAATTTTTCTATGAGTTGCCTCAAAAAAAAGTCGGCACGAAAAATTTGATTCTTTTGATCTTCAAAATTATTGGAATTGAATTTTGTAAAATTTTATTTCGTAATTTTTCAAAACTCAGTATCTGATCCATTTTGTTTAATTTTGATTTTATTTTCATCAAATTCATATAATGGTCATACTATATGTATTTTTAAAATCGGAAAACATCCAATATTCAAGGATTTGGCAAAATGCCGAAATTACCCTGCGCTAAAGTAAGTGAGAAAGGCCATACTTTTATTATTAATATATTGAAATTACATAATGTAGATATGTAAAATGCTATTTAAAAATTTCTTAAATTTATTTTCTAATTTGCAAAAACTCAAGGATTTACTTATACACTCATATTTTTCATATCATTAAAATGAATATTTACAAAATTAAAACCCGATATATAAGATATCTGGGGTGATTTTGCATCATGAAATAACAACGATAGGGGAAGTTTGGTCTTTGACGCAACCTTAATTTTTGCATTACAGATCTCAAAACACCTTTTTCAGTCTTCTTCAAACCTTATCAAGCTTATTAATATACTTAAGAATTGCAACAGTAATTTTTGTTCAGCCGAATTTTACTCAGAAATTTTGAAGATTTAGCCGCTAACGGATTTCTATATCTTTAAGATTTATAAACATAAAATATTAAGAATAATCATTGGACTTGAATGTAAAATCAATCAGAATTTTTTGAATGTATTGCCTATCAAGATTAATTAGCTTATTATATTTTATTTAACCTATTTTTTTTTTAAAAAAAACGAGAAAATTTTGAGAGGTTTTTCTGTAGAATTTTCTTGAGTCGTAGAACATTCCCCTTTTAATGGCGTATCAAGTTAAAGTTCAACGCTTTGTTCTAAGGGGAATCTTTGTCACAATTGTAGCTATATTGACCTTTGGTGCTTTTGCAGCTCTGGCTTATACTACTGCGATTTATTTCCTTCAACAAACACATAAAACATCTTCGAAAATCTTTATAGTTGGCCTAGTACTTGCAATTGTCCTAACAATCATAACGATCCTTAATTTAGTTGTGACTTGGATAAATAAATACTGTTTAGCAATATTAACATTCGTTTTATCACTGATATCGTTCTTTATTGCCGTTTTCTATATTGTTATCTTCATGACACCTTGCATATCAGTTGTCTATTCCGCAATAAAGGCATTTTACAATTCAGAATCAGCAGCACCACTTTACGCGAAGTTCGAATCAGTTTTAGATTGCAAGGGCTATGAGCTCACTGCAGATATGCCTCCAGATACATACGTTTGCAAAGAGGCCGTAAAAAAGTTTTTCGATAATAATACGGCTTACATTTACACATTCTTTATCTGCTTTGCTATTCTTACTGTCATTGCATTGTTCTTGTCAATCGATGCATTACATGTCCTTAAAGTTGCTTCTAGAGTTGAAGCAATGTCTGAATCCGGCGAATTGCAAGAAGATCCGACTGAACACGACGATCCAGAGAATCCAAAGTCAGATGACAAGCAACTAGCTGAGAATCCAAAAGAAAAGCGAAATAAAGTCGAACCGATAGAAGAAGCTGAAGGAAAGAGCGACGTAATCCAAGAAAAACCTGCACAGAAGAAGGTAACTCCAAAGAAGGAAACAGGAAAACTTTCAAATCCAAAGAAATCTCAGAAATCTGTTCAGGAAGTTTCCGATGAAGAACCAGAGCCACCAAAGAAGAAACCGGTCAAGAAACAACAAAAAGTCGTAAAAATCTCTTCAGATGAGGAAGAATCAGATGAAGAACCAGAACCACCGAAGAAACCGGCCAAGAAGCAGAAAAAGCCTGTAGTATTTTCTTCTGACGAAGAATCAGAGCCTCCTAAGAAGAAGCCAGCTAAAAAGCAACAAAAAGTTGTAAAAATCTCATCAGATAAGGAAAATGAGGAAGAGGAAGAACAACCAGCACCAAAGAAAAAGAAGAATGTAATACAGAAAAAGCAAAAGCCGAAGAAAGTTGTTTCTGAATCAGAATCCGAAGAAACTGAAGAAACCGAAGAAGATCCAGTTCAGAAAAAGGCCAAACTGAACCAGAACAAATACGGAAGCATCGTTATTCCTCAGAGACCAGCAAAGAAGGCACAGAAAGTTGTTTCTGACGAAGATTACTATTCTGAAGAAGATTAACCAGCAAATACAAAGAATTCTTCAAACTAATTTAATTGTGAGTTATTAATTTATATTTTATTCTGTTTGACTAAAAATTTTTAAATGAAATATTGTTAAGCTAGTTACTTTATCAAAAATATAGAGCACACCATATCTATGATTCATATACTGTTAAGTATTATCTACAAAAGATTCAGATGATGGTCTTTTTTTGACTTTTATTCTTCTAATCTTCATGCTTATATAGATTTTTTAACTGTTTCAAAAATTTTTAAAGGGATGCTGAAGGATTAAAAGCAATTATCTCAAAACTTAAAATGAAAAATGAATGTTTGAACTCAGATCTCAAATATCTTAGTAAATAGGTGGTATATTATGAAAAAGTTATGAATTGTGTTATTACTCGCTTTGACAATGATGTTAGATAGGAAATTTAAAAAAATTATTTTTTTTTTTAACTTGTTTTGTCAAGGAAATAAGAATTATTTAACAGATTAAGTTTGACTTCATCTAATTATCTGCCGCATGTAAGATTCAGATATTTTTGTTCAATGGCAAAGTTGTTATTCATTTGAATCTTGTAAAAAGTAATCATTAATATGACATGTTAGTATGAAATTGCTATTATCATGAAAGAAGGGTAGTTTTGGTTTTGAGAATTTCATTTTCGAAGTTTGAATATTTTTGAATCGTATAAAAAACTGACCAAAACAGAGGTTAATCATCCAGAAATGAATTGTCGATAGGATTTTGATTTATTTTACGCTTTTCCGGACTTGATGTAAGATTTTTATTCAATTTTTTTGGTTCACTTGGAAATCTCTCAACCTCATTCAACGATACATCTGGAATGGGTCGCCTCGATGTAACTTTAATAACGCCAGGGGGCTGGAAACTCATTATTTGCCAAAAAAGTATTTTGATTACAATTAAAAAGTGACACCAATCATCGTTTCTTTTGGAAGTCAACCGCAAATCAAAAAAATGTTTCTTTCGCTTGTAAATACCGTTCTCTCAGCTGAGACGATTTATAAATCCTGCAGTATTAATAAAACCGGTGGTGTTGATATTGTGGATGGCAAAAATGACGCTTTAACAGCTTGGGCTTCTTGGGAAGATTCCATTGAAGAAGTTGGCTGGTATAAGTTCCATGTTCACACAAATCCAAAGCAACCAAGTGAAGACCAGTTCAGATGCGCTGGTGCTCTTGATGGATATCTTGGCCAACATAGAATTTACCAAAGATTACTTCTTTACAAAGATCAAATGAATATCAATCGTACAGTCAACTTCGACCAGAAGTGGGAAGACTGGATGGAAAAGAATCTCGAATGGACGCGTAACCAAGTTAAGGCAAACTCATCAGATCCATACTGGAAATCAGTTGGCCTCATTCTTAACCAGTTTGATGGCCTTGTTGAAGGATACAAACTTGCTGCACCAGTTTACGAACCCCTCAGAATGATGGATCTTTTGTTCATTCAATCTGTCGGCGATGTCTACGACCTTGAAACATACTGGTCCAAAGGCAAGATTTACGACGAGTTCCACCATCTTGAATGCACAGGCCTCATCACAATTACTCCAGATTTCAAGGAATTAATCTTTGGCCAAGCCGCATGGTCATCATTCCTTAAGATGCACCAAGTCCTCAAGGAGTACGAGATCAATGCACCAGAGCATCCAAACAAACACGTCATTATCTCTACAAGAATGGGCGCATTAGCCTCATCAGACGATTTCTGGCTCAACGACAACGGCCTCATGATTTTAGAGACCACAAACAACAATTTCAACCAGAGCTTATACGACAGAATTACTACCGAGTCTCTTCTTACCTGGATCAGAGTTCTCCATGCAACATGGTTCTCTACCAGCGGCAAGCAGTGGACAGAGGAGTTCATCAACCACAACTCCGGCACATACAACAACCAGTACGTCGTCGTTGACTCCAAGAAGTTCGTCAAAGGACAGAAGCCAACGACCGACCTCCTCTGGGTCATCGAGCAGCTTCCAGGCCAGTACAAATCCGCCGACTTGACAGATATCCTCGCAGAGCGCCGCTGGTTCCCGTCAATCAACGTTCCCTACTTCGAAGAGATCTTCAACACAGCCGGCTATCCACAGAAGATCAAAGACACGGGAGAGAAGGGAGACTACTACTCGTACTACAACAGCTCCAGATTCCTCATCTTCAACCGCAATGCTCCTAAAGTGAACAACACAGACGATTTCAAGAAACTCATCAGATACAACCACTACTTGACAGATGAGTACGGCCACAAGGACCCAGGACAGCAGCCACTCTCCAGATACGACCTCAGAGATGACACATGCATCTATGGAAAGGCCGCAGCATTTGGTGGCCTCGACACAAAGGTTACAACCTCTGACATGATGATGAAGAACTTGTCTATTTTCGCAATCGGCAGCCCAGAGCACGACACAAATGCTCCATGGAGTTTCGGAGAGGGCAAGTTCAAGGACATCAAGTACGACGGACTTCCGAAAGTATGGAATTTCTCATGGATAAACTACAGCGCTGACTCATACTCGAGGTGCGAGAATTTCGTACACGAAAAGGACTGCACAGCTGTAGAGAGATGCGGATGGTGCGCCTACGATTTGAGATGCTACTACGGAGCAAAGGACGGACCATACGACGCTGTCTGCGACGACGGATGGAGATACAAGGAACCAATGCCTGATTACGCAATCCCTGTAATCGCTTCTGTATCTTCTGCAATGTTCCTTATTGTAGTAGGAATTTACATTGCTGCTTTCATCTATTCTAGAAACAATAAATAAAAATAATAAAAAAGTATTAAATTATTAGTTATAAATTATATAATGTTTTTTTTTAACTGATCATAAACAAATCTTATAGTGTTATTTAAGTATCAATGATTAAACACAGATTATTTCAAATTACAAAAAGTAGTTAATTCAATGCCAACTGGTTTGTTTAACTGAATTTAGCGATCCAATGGAATTATGATATGATATTTTTTATTTCATAATTGACATGCAATGTTATTCCAATGTTCGAATTATATACTTAGAGCTAATATATACTAATGAAAATATCCTGCAAATCTCCTTGTTGGGTAGATTTGTATATGCATTTTCTTTCAAATTTCATAATACCTTAATTTTTCGGTTTTGTTTACATATTTTAATCTTATTTCTAACATTATTTTTCGAAAATATAATGTTTTTCTGCGAATGTGAGATCAAATTAACCTCTTTTTGCCAAAATAAATGGATCGATATTTAAAATCATCCAGCAATCTCATATAACAAATAAAATTGATCCGAAAGGAAATTTTGACATTTGGATTTTCAAAAAAAATTTTAAAATTAGAATGTTTACATAATTTTGAATATAAATTTTTCATTTTACAAACTTTTGATAGAGAGTTTATTTGAATTGTACTGAATTTTCTGAAGTTTACACATTCATTTTCGAGGTTAAAGCTACTTTCTACTTAATTTGTGAGCAAGTCTTGGCTCATAACTCAATAAATCATTTTTAACAATGGGATCAGCCAAAACATATCCTATGGAAGGCGATAAAGCTACTCCAGATCGCAAGAGACACTTTGTTTACTTCAAGATTATGAAATACTTTGACAGAAGATTGATTTTCTATATTGCTGCAGTATTCACAGTAATTGCTGGCATCGCTCCAGTTATCCTCAACATTTTCATGGGTGATTTAGCCAATGTTATGACCACAACAAACGAATTTAGTCATGAAGTTGGAAAGATCTGCATCAAGATCATCATATACTGCGTCTGTTACTCCGTGTTCATTGAACTCAAGGACATCATTGGCGGAAGCTCAGGTTCATGGTTCCAGACAGATATCAGGAAAAATTTATATAAGAAGTTGATGGCATTAGACATCTCATTCTTTGACTTGCATCAGACAGGTACATTGCTTAATAACTTCACATCAGACATTGCAGTACTTAATGAGACATATATTGCAAAATTCTTCCAAGTTTTTCAAAACGTTCTCCAGTCACTTGCAGGCTTAGTTCTTTCATTCGTCTACTCGTGGAGAGTCACTTTAATTGCTGTTTTCGCAATCTTCTTGTGTGTTATTGTTTATTACGTCGGAGAATACTTTGTTGGAAAACTCTGGCAGCATTTCAATCAAAGTGTTAGTGATGCATCAACAAAGGCAGAACAAGTAATCATGGCATTTCGCACTGTAAAATCCTTTGATAACGAGATGCTTGAAGCAGACAAATACCAGGAAAGCATCAACCAAATCAATTCTGTCTACAGCACAACATCAATTATCATTGGTGCAAAAGATGGATTCATCACAGCAATTGCACATTACATGCTAGTTGGAGTTATTTACTTCACAACATGGATGATTGTTCGCCGCCCACAATGGCATGTGGAGAATGGAGATCTCATGGTTTTAGTTCCTTCGCTTATCTTCGCAACACAAGGTGTTTCGACAGCATTGCAAATGGTTGATGATTTCAACAAAGCAAGAGTTTCTGCAGAAAGAGTTTTAGACATCTTAGAAGAGCCAATCGAAACTAACCAGAGAGAAGGAAAAGATTTTGAAAGTCCTGTAAAAGGAAAAATCGAATTCAGGAATGTTGTTTTCAGATATAAGACATGCGAGAATTACGCAATTAAGAATCTTTCATTCACTATTAACCCAGGAGAGACTGTTGCTCTTGTTGGTGAATCAGGATGCGGCAAATCAACAACATTGCAGTTGTTGCAGAGATTCTATGAAATTGAATCAGGACAGATTCTAGTTGATGATGTTGATATCAAGGATATTTCTGGATTTAATTTGAGAAAGAACATTTCAATAGTTCCACAATCCCCTGTTTTGTTCTCAATGAGTGTTAAAGATAATATTAGATATGCAAAGATGGAATCTAACGACAATGAAATTGCAGAAGCAGCAAAGATTGGAAATGCTCACGATTTCATCATGAAATTCCCAGATAATTACAAAACAGAAGTAGATATTACTTCTCTTTCAGGTGGCCAGAAACAAAGAATCTGCATCAGCAGAGCTATCCTAATGAACGCTCCAATCTTGCTTCTCGATGAAGCAACAGCTGCTCTGGATACAGAGTCTGAGAAATTGGTCCAGGAATCTCTTGAAAAAGTTAGAAAAGGAAAAACTGCTGTTGTTGTCGCTCACAGATTGGCAACAGTTATCAACGCCGATAGAATTCTTGTGTTTAAGGATGGAGCTATCGTAGAAAGTGGTAAGCATGAAGAATTACTTGCTAAGAATGGTTATTATGCAGACCTTATTAAATACCAACTTCAATAAAAAATATTTGATAGATTTGAGTCAATTATATATATATTTTTAGAACATTTTTAATATATAAGATATAAAACAAAACTGAATAAGTATGAAGATCATTTCATCTTGGAACTTTATCAAAATTATTGAATTTTATTTTTGTATTTTTTAACTTACAGGAATATTTAAAGATTTTGATAAAAAAGATTTAAATAGTAGAAGTATATATAATATGAAATACATTTTATATAGATACTTAGTGCAATAAATGATTTGAATTCGAATTCTAAGAAAAAAGCATTTATCAAAATAGGATGCATAATCTTTGCATCATATATTCGAATTTATCCCTTATTCAAATAACAGTAGTCAGTTAGCTAAGTTAAAAACAAAAATTGCTTTATTGATAAGTGGAACTGCAATATATTTGGCAGCTAAAGCATTTGAAATATCTGGGTCCAACATATAGACTGCAAGTCTGCTTTCTATTCTCTTGCATTCAAACTGTTCGCATGTAAACTTAATAGGAACCCAAGCAGTTCCAGCAGCATTGAAATAATAGTTTACTTCATTGTTGAAGTTTGAGAAACCAAAGTCTAAGTCAACTTTGTCTTTGCAAAATTCGGCGAATGACGTTTGATTTGTTCCCTTTACGTCTGTAATAGTGAATGGGTCTTGTGTTGGTGCAATGACTAAGTTATTTTTGCTTGGAGTAAGTTCGATAGAAATTTTTCCTGCCCAGTTTGGCAAGTATCTTAAGAACCTAAAGATGAGGAAAGATGACAAAGGAACTCTAAGTTTCAGTTTTACTTTGGTTACTGCTGCTGCAGTTTGTCCAGAAAGGTTAACATAAACTCCTGGAACGTTAGGGTCAAGTCTTCTTATTTTCTCAATAGTTGCATACTGGTCTGTTTGTTCTCTAGCTTGTGGTTGTACTGAGTTTCTCAAAGCGAACCATTCATAGTTTGCCCATGTTACTGTTTGAACTAAGTCAGAGTTAGAATATATCTTATATCCCATGAAAACTTCTGGAGCATATTGGTATCCGACATAGAAAATTCCATTGCAACCTTTCTTGTCAGACAACTTGGCAGAAGGTTTTATTTCAATGTCTTGTTCCACGTATAAGAATGAGTTGTCAATAGAAATAATATGAAACCTGTCGCAAGCAATATCTACTGTTGTTGAAGAACCTTCTCCAAACTCACCTACGTTTCCATAAGAAACAGCAGTTGTATATTCGTAAGTTCCAGGAACTATTTCTGACCTTCTAATGGCATTGTCGCATTCGTTATACCATTCGGAAATATTTCCGTTCATGGCATCCAAAACTGTTGGCGTTATATTCTGAGCGGCGTACATTTCATATGGGTAAAAATATAGAATAGTTGGATTTATATGTCATAATAGAACCCACTCGGACCAAGCTTTACTTTCTTCCTGACTGAGTTTTTAACTGAATCTTTAACTCTTCTTTTTCCTTCATTGCCACTACTTTCACTAGATGAAGTTACTTCTTCACTACTTTCACTTTGTTCTACTCTTCTCTTCTTCTTTGGTGTCGCTTTTGGTAACTTGCCCTCTGCTTCAAGTTGTAGCATCTTTGCCTCATGTTCACCTAGTATGTTGTAAATTTCCCATGTCCTTTTTGCCTTTGGGCTCTGGTCGCCCATCTCAGGTAACCTATATCCTAGAAAGATTTTGTCATAGTTTGTATTTGAGTCTTCGCGTATTGTTTGCATGACTCTTTCCTGAGTTTCCGGTTCAAGCTCTTCAAACAGAGCTTGTCCATATGGAATAAACTCGTTTCCAAATATGTGTTTTTGTAGCCATTCTGGTTTTCTTTCCATGTAACCAATAATATCTTTTGTGAATGGGAAAGCTTTTACCCAACGTTTCAGTCTTGCGTCATTTATTTCTGTAGTTGGTTTTATTTTGTCATGGAACATGTTTTTCAATACTAACATTTCATTTGGTACTGTCCATTTGAGTTTTCTTAAATATTCATCCCTTCTCAGTTCATTGTCTGCAAAGTAAGTTTTTATGACATTTTGCAAACTTTCGTTTGCAAGGTCATGTACAATAGGTTCTCTTCCTTCTCTCTCCCTAACTTTCTTTCTAAACTCTTCACCAAATATACCATCTCTATGGTTCTGTGTAGTTCTTTGAGATAAATGTTCTAGAACGTCAGGTGTTATATTTCCCTCAGCCATGTTCATTTCATACTGGTCCAAAATATCTGCATCTTTCATATCTTTCAATGGCATTAAAGCCGCGCTGAAAATACCCGTTATATCTGGTTCACCATTCACTTCCATTGCGTCTACAACTTCTTGGAATTGAGGTTGTAAGTTTATGAACCACCTATCCGGATTAGCTTTATGACCCCATTTCATTGTAGTTCCATAGTCTGCAGAAACAAAAGTAGGTTTGTTTCCATATTGGTTAGGTTCTGAATGAACTTTAAACAATGTTTCATTTCTATATGTTTTGTTGAAATTTAACCTTTTATTTTCACCGAGTTCAGCCAAAGATTGAACGTTATATGGTCGTAAGTAAAAAGGATTATTGTATTTGCGTACATTTTCTTTCAGTACTTCCATTCTATGCTGAATATTTTCATCTGATGTTGGAGTCTTTTGTATGTCGGTGAACATTTTTCGATATCCTTCTACTATGTCAGCCGAATTTTTCTTAGACTCTTGGAAAGATTCCATATTCTCCTCATACTCTTGTTGAGGGTCAAGATTTTTCGGCTGTTCCAAATCTTCATCTAGTTCTGTGAAGTTAGTTTCCAAAGGAGGGACTTGTTCGTTTCCTTCAGGCTCTTCTAGCTGTTGTTGCTGAACTATTTCTTCCATGTCTGGTTGTATCTGAACTTCTTCCTGTGGAGTTTCTTGTACCTCATCTGGTGGCATTTCATATATTCCGAGACCGTTTTTAACAAGTTCCCTATCTAAGTCATCCGGACTCATAAACCTTTCTTCTTTCGTTCCGTCTCTATTTTTTACGCGTTTCATGAAGAGAGTTGAATTATCATTTAGCTCTGACATCAAATATCTCGGAGTAAATTCGTTCATGTCATTTGGATGATATGCTATTAAATCATATCCCTTAGCGAGCTTGTATTTTCCAGGTTTGAGATTATATCCAATTTGATGCTGAACCATAAAGCTAAATAGGTTCGGGTCAGTATTTCCTTCCTTGAACTTTCTAATAGCTTCTTTATATCTGTCACTAAAGTCAAGAGTATCTGGGTAACCATAATCTTCCTTAAGCATTTTTAAGAATTCTTGGTTTCCTTTTTCTCTACTTCTTTTATGTCCTTGCTCTGTTTGTGGTTGCTGTGCTGGTTGTGGAGGTGGTTGTTGTGCAGGGTTTTGAACTGCTAGTTGCTGTGTTGGTTGTTGTTGTGGTGCTGGATTTTGAACTGTTGGTTGCTGTGCAGGGTTTTGAACTGTTGGTTGCTGTGCTGGATTTTGAACTGTTGGTTTTGGTTGTTGTTGTGGTGCTGGATTTTGAACTGTTGGTTGTTGTGTTGGTTTTGGTGCATGCCTGTGTCTGTGTCCATGTGACGATGTAAATGTTTTAGGTAGTCCTGGTGCAGGTGCTTCTCTTGGAGGGTTTGGTGGTATATAAGTTCCACCAGCTGGCACATATGTTCCATCTGCAGCATAATGTCCTACCTGACTTTTCGTTTTTAAGAAAGCATTTACTAGGTCTGTTTTGGTCTGTTGTAACTCTTTTTCTTGACTTTCCACAACAGCTGCTCTAACGGCGTCATAGGCACTTTGAACTGCCTGTCTCGTTGCTGCATCTGTTATTTTCGTCATATTTTGTGCTACTTCTCTTAACTCTTTGTCGAAACCTTCAGACTTCAGTTTCTTTCCAGATGAGAAGTCGTTCACTAGTTTCACCTTACTATGAAGAGCTTCGAAGGCATTCTTAAAGTCAGCATTCATTAAAGCTTCATTTGAACTGTCTTCATCCGCTTGTATTTTTGTCCTTATTGACCCTATAAGTTGGGCTGCTTTAGCGTTGGCTTGGGCATCTAACCAGTCATTATTAGCTTTTATATATTCTGCGCTTTTCATTGCCTTTTGCATGGCTGCGTCGTTATTTTTACTTTCTTGTGCTAAGTTTTCATACTGTACGGTTTGGTTTTGCAACTGTAAAAGTTTTTCTGCCTTTACATTTGCTTCAACTTCTTTTTTATACTCATCGCTATCCATATATGTCTTCATGGCTTTTTGTTTTATCTCTTCATCTTTCAGTACTTTATATTGAGTAGTATGGTTTTTCAAATTTATAACATCTTGTTCCATTTTTGCTACTTCTGCTGCTTTTTCTGACACTTTTTTCGCATATTCCTCTGTACTTAGTTCTTTCAGTTGTTCTTCTTTCTTCTTTTTCTCTACGTTTAACTCATTTAGTTTCTTTGTCTGTCTGTCATATTCTAGTTTCTTTTCGTTTTCACTTATTTGTTTCTGTATGTCTATGTTTGACTTTTTGACATCTGTTATTTGATTTTTGAGTGAACTCAAATTCATTTGACTTTGAGGGTTATAAGCTGTTCCGTCTGCAGCTCCACCATAGCCTGCCATTTTCGCTAAAAGTGCCGCTCTTAAACCTCCACTCTGTGCACCAATAACTCGGTTTAAAAGCATAGGGTTGCTTGACATTTGTTGCAACATAGTGGGGTCATTCATCATTTGTTGTTGCAACTGTTGTTGTGGTGTCAGTTTTACTATTGGATGTTTCAATGCTCCCTTCCTCTTACGTATATTCTTACGTAGCTTACGTGGCATTTTAAGTGAAGTTAAAAAGCGGTTTTTGACAGATGTTTATATGACACTTTTTGTTCAGCACAAAAACTACTCGGTCAAAGTGTTGTCAGTTTTGTAAAATAACCGTCTTATCTCATTCTATAAGGGGGAAAAGGCTTCTCAAAGTATACTTCCTTGGAACGCCTGTAACTTTTCCTGTAGCGACGATAGACCCTTACTTGTCCGGACAAAGTTATACTATTTTGAGTGCTCTACAAAAAAGTCAACGGCGACGACTCTCAAAAACCGTTGTGTAAAAGGTTTTACCGTTGGACAAAAAAGTATATATAGAAAACAAAAAACGTTTATAGTTCATTCAATATTTGAGATAAACCGTTTTTCCAACGGTAACTATTAAATAAAATAAAAAAATAGAGGGGGTCTCCGTTGACGAAAACGGTTTATCTCAAACTTTTCTATGAGTGGTCCGAAAAAAACAGTTCATTTTTATCTAATGGAAGCCAACGCTGTTAACCACAATTCAAACATTAACAATTCTCAACCGCTAACCAAAGCCAAAGCCCCACAACCTCCAAGAACCGGCACAGCGGTTAGAATAACCACCAAAAAGTCTAACAGCGAATTAAGAGAAATTCTTCAACAAATTTGCTCTAAATATCTCAAAGACGCCGAAGAAAACACACAACCAGACGCTACATACAATACTCAGTTCTGTGAAGTTCTGAACAAAGCAATTACTAGTTCAATTGAACTTACTAAGACAATTCCAAGTCCAATTGAGCTTAGCGATGTCTTAGTTCAGTATTTTCCAACATTTACTAAGCTTATAATGTTGAGAACTTTATACCAAGTTCGTCAAAATCTTCCTCGTTACATCCAACGGTCATTCGACAAGAGAATTGCCGAATTCCAAGTCTTTAGTTACGGATATGACGAAGATGAATACGTTGACGAGTTCGGAGACAACCATACAAAATGGTTTGAATGTTATACGACAACACAATTTGAATTCGACTTTCTCGAATTCAACGCAGCAACCATTCATATCATTGCTCTTTACCTTTCCGAACAACAACAAGACCTCGCAGATGGAGATGTTGTTACTGTCGTCATGAAAACTCCTGAACAATTCGGAAAAAAGAAGTCTCTAATTGCCAAATTCGTTCCAGGACATCAGCTTTTCCAACGCACAGAAGTCTTCTGTATTCCTGGAACTAAGTTCTTTGTCAGGAGCGAACTCAAAGAAAGATATCATGTGTCATTCAATTACACATTATATAATGTTTTCGACCCAGAAGAAGGCTTCTTCCCAGAAGCAATGGAGGAGGAAGAAGAGGAGGAGGAAATACAAGATTCTATCCAAGAAGAGTCCTCCGGATTCACACCAGAAGACTAACAATTTTCCGAATAAAAACTTCATTTATACTAAACATCTTCGGGGCTAGAGGGCGCAACGCGCCTGGAAGCCCCACTTACCTGACCTGATATTGAATTAAATTATGATTCTTTAACTTATGCTTAAATTTCTACAAATTTTTGCAATAAATGTTCTGCCTACAGAGAAAAAACATATGGAATATAAAATAAAATCCCAATCAATGAGTTTTGCAATTTTCAATATCATAAAACACTAATATTAAAAAAAAAAAAAAAGGTAGTGGGGCTTCCAGGGGCTGCGCCCCTTCTAGCCCTGAAGTTTTTATTTGGAGGGCCTCCAGGCACTTCGTGCCCTCTAGCCCTGAAGATGTTTAGTATAAATGAAGTTTTTATTCGGAGGGCTTCCAGGAGCTTTTCACAAATTATATATGTTTTCATGTTTTGTCACTTTTCTGTCACTTTTCAGGAAAAAACATTTTTATTATTATATATAAATGAATTTTACAAAACCACCGTTACCGTTCTTTGGAAATAAGAGTAGATGTAAAGATATTATATTGAGAGAACTTAAGAAACTACCGAATGGTCTAACATTTGTAGATTTGTTCGGTGGAAGTTTCTATATATCCCATTTGTGCCATACAATATTCCCAGACTCAAAGATTATATGCAATGACTTCGACAACTATATGGACCGTCTCAAACATATACCAGACACAAACAATATATTGAAAGAGTTAAAAGAAAAGATACCTATAGGCAAGATGGAACGTATACCATTAGATAAGAAAAATATTGTGAGAGAGGTTTTGAAAAAAGCAGAATATATAGACTGGGATAGTATATCTGCTAGACTATTATATAGTGGTTCTATAAGAGTTCATGACATTGAAACACTTATGTCAAATGTTTTATATCTTAACTATACAAATGTTTTCAAAGAGGACATAGAAAAATATATTGAGGGTATAGAGTTTGTGAGATGTCATTGGACAGAGTTGTATGAAAATATAAAGACAAGGAAAATGTTTTCTTTATAGTGGACCCGCCGTTCTTTAACACATGGGATTTTCAATACCAAGTAGACTGGACTTTGAGAGACTCTTTAGAAACTTTAGACGTTTTACATAACTGTCCATGCTTTTACTTTACATCCGATAAAAGTGGTTTGGAAACCGTTATGAGATGGTTAGAGGACATACATGACTATGAGTTTAGATATGACAAGATAGAATATGAGAGAGGTCCTATAAACCGGAGAAAGTGTCATAACAAAGAAATTTTACTAGTAAGTAAATGTGGTTTGAAATAGGACTACTTGTTTTAGGTTTTTTCCATTGTGTCATTTATTTATTTGACGTGGCAGAAAAGTACAGAGAATATGAAGATGAACCAATGCCTGCAAATGTTCAGTATATGTACTCGTAAGAGATATTTTTATCTAATATTAAATGGACGCACAGAACTTAGCGAATGCACAGCAACCTGGACAACCAAACCCAGAGAATATTCCAAATGAAGTTAGAATACAAACTGCAATGGCAAACTATGGTCAAGTGCCAACAGATGTACAAATGCAAACTGCCATGTCAAATGACGCTGCGTTAGGTTTGCCACCATGGTATGCAAATATGAGATGGAAAGAGTTTTATACAAACCCTGAAGTGGGATATAAACAACTCTATGCAGATGACGCGAACACAGGAGTTGACCCAGAATATGTTTTCTACCAGAGGAGAAACAGAATGTATGAGCTCCAGTTAAAGAATGCTATGGAACTCAACAGGAAACGTAAGAGACTAGGCGGACATTAGATTTTTACATATAGTAAAATGGGTTTCTTCAGTAGTATTGGAAACTTCTTTCGAAATGTTGGAAGAGGTATATGGAATGGAATAAAATCTGTCGGAAGAGGAATTTGGAACGGAGTCAAAAATATTGGTAAAAGAGTAGGTCAGTTCGTTGGTATTATACCTAAAGACCCTGAACCAGAAGAACAAGCTCCTGTTATACAACAGCCTGAACCTGCACCACAGTCTAGTTGGCAACCAAATCCAACACCTCAACCGTATTAAAAAATTATATTTTTACCGTTCGATAGTAGTTGTATATGAAACTAAGTTCTAAGTAAAACGCATGGTATAATGGAATTGTTCTTTTTCTTCCATCTGTAGTAAACCATACTTGAAAGTCTGAAATACTTCCACTTGGTGGTTCATATAGCTTTGTAGGTTTTTCGTAAAAGTCATTTGCCAAGCATAAAAAAGAGTTTTGCGCACCAGAAAATGAAGCATGAACGATAATAGCATCTGAGTCGAAAACATTTTCATATGTTCCATTAGGGTTTTCGACTTCATAAAAGTCCGGGTGTACTGGATATGCTGCAGGCTGATTTAACATCCTCAGAAATCTATACCATGCCAAGTTGTTATATTTTGTAGAAATATAAACGTTTTCTCCAAGGTCTTCTATTCTATTGATTTTAACAGTTGCATTTTTCCTGTCATATATAATATCGAGATGGTACTCTCCTTCGTCAATGTTATACTGTTTTGCATATTCGAGATAGATATCGTTTATTTTTTCTTGAAAAGCTTGAAGAGTTGTTTCTAAGTTTACAAGCAAATTCACTTGTAAAAGTTTTCCCTGTTCAAATTTCTCATACATACGTTTTTCTTTGTTATAGTATCGAACTTCAAAACCGACTGTAAATGGGAAACCATGTATGGCTTCTGAAATGAACTTCATTCTACGAAAGCCAATAGCTTTTGTGACGGATGGGTCTCTTAACCATCTTAACGGGTAGTCAAAACGATAGCCTTCATGCTTTACGGTCTCTGTCTCAAACTTTTGACCTACATTAGTAAAAAGTTCATCTAATGGTTTAGTTGTAGCAACTCTAGAATTTTCTTTTTCTATTGAAAGCATATTTTATCTAGAATAAAAATGTCAAATGAAACAGCGTCTATGAGAGAAATACAACACAACCGACAACTCATTATACAAGCTCTAAATAAGAACACAACAAACTTTTCAAACTATTCTAAGATATCTGAGTCATTGAAAGAAGGAAACTTAAAACTGACATTAAACCCAATGACAGATGAGTTTCTGTTTCAAGACAATAAGAACCATACTGTCTGTATAAATCCAACAAAAGGAACTTTAAACGAGAAACCTATAAATGAACTTCTTTTGAAAGCAGATGTTGGCAACAAAGCTGACAAAGAATATGTAGACGATGCAATAGCAAAAGAAGAAGAAAGAGCTAACAAAGCTTATGCAACAAAAGAACATACTCATCCTGAACTAGCAGACAAAACATATGTTGACAATAAAATGTCAAGTGAAGTGACAAGAGCTGAAAACGAATATTCTAAAAAGACTCATACACATACCATTGCAAATATAACAAACTTACAAGAAACCTTAAACAGTAAAAGTGCCGTTGGACATACACATTCTATATCTGAAATAACAGACTTAAACGTTAGCCTTGAAAAGAAAGCAGATAAGACTCATACACATACAAGTTTTACAACTGTTGCTATAGAAAATATTGCGGGAACGGTTGAAGAAACTGGTGGGGATGCATTATATTGTAAACCTCCTAACTTTCCACAAGGTTTAACATCGGATGACGACATAACGACGATGAGAAACATTAGATGTAAAGATGTTTATGTCATGAAGGATGAACATAACGTTAAATTCACTGCTCAAGATTTATATGACAAGAAAGCAGACAAAACAGAGTTTCAAACATTAAAGACAGAAATACTTCAAACATTATATCCTGCAGGCTCTATTTATACGTCAATGAACTCTACCAGACCAGAAGTAGTACTTGGTTTTGGAACTTGGACTCAAATAGTCGACAGGTTTTTGTATTGTGCAAACTCTTCAAAGGAAACAGGTGGAAGTAAAACGATTTCAGGTGAAAACTTACCTGCGCACAGTCACTACATAGATTTAAGTACATCTCAAGCAGGTTGGCATAAGCATAAATTTTGGGATTGGTCAGCAATGAAAAAAGGTAAAGGATATGATGTTAAAGACGACGTTCAGTTTGCTATAAATTGTTTCTGGGGTAACACTCAGGGAGATGGAAACCATACACATCGCGTTTCAGGGTATACGCAAACAACGGGACAAAGTAAAGACTACATGCCACCTTACATGACAGTTTACGCATGGTATAGAAATGCTTAGTCGTCATGTTCCACTTCTTTAGCATATTCGTCAGGAGTTGTCTTATATTTGTTAGGAACTGTCTTTGAAAGTATACCACCTTGAACTTTGACAAGTTTGAAACGAGGTCTGACAATAGTAGTTTTATCTTCTGCTTGCAGTCTGTACATTTTGCCATGTTTGCCTAAAACTTCATAATATTCTCTTGTATACTTTCTTCTATTTTTACGAACACGAATGTGAGTACCTGTCGGGTTCCCATTGTTGTCATAGTCAATAGTATTTTCATATGGGTCGCGTTTAGGTATTTCTATTTTTACTTTGTCGCCTTTCTTAAGTTTGAAGCCCGGCATTCTTTCTTGTTTGTCTCTTTTGACTAAATTATTAAATATATAGTCTTTCTCTAAGTCAGGGTTGTTTTTCATTTCTTCGGGGGAGTGGTTTCCCAAACCTTTTTGTTTACGGCTATTGTAAATATTTAAAACTTGTCTCATCTTTGCCATGGAGAAGTGTCTATATTTGTCGTCATATGACATTTCATTTGCTTCACCACCTTGTGGTTGGTTTAAGTCTCTTAACATTTTTATACAACCGTCAATGACACCAAGAGCAGAATGGTTTTGGTCGACAATGAAATATTGGTTTACATTTTTTGAACGCAGATAGTTTTTAATATCGTCTGATTTGAAAGAACTTTCACAGTCAGATGTCAGTTTTGTTGGATGGTATTTGTCAACGAATATTGTCAAAGCAGTTTTCACATCTAAAATATTTTTGGACCATAATGGTATGGCTTCACAGTATCTTGTGTTTTGACCGACAAATATTAGCCAGTATGGTGGTCCATCTTCTCTATACCTCGGAATGTTTTCCAAGATATCCATAAACCAAGCATTTGGTGTTGAACTAAAGATTTTTACCATGATTGCTTTCTTTGTTGCTTTAGAAACATAGGGGTCCTTGTTTGGATTCGTCATTTTTATCCTATAAGAAATGGGTTTATTTGGCGCGTTAGCAGGAGTTGCATCTAGATTTTTACCCGCAGTGGGAACAATAGCCAGAGGTGTATTTGGAGTTGGAAGGAAGATTTTGAGTACATTAGGTATACTTAAAGAGAAAGCACAACCTATTATACAAACTGTACAGAAAGGTTGGGAGGTAGCACGAGATGCAACAAATCTTATTCCAAATCCTGAAACAAGAGGAAAAGTTCAAGGATGGATGGACAATGTAGGAAGACAAGCAGGAAACTATTATAACAAAGCAAATGACTACTATAACCAAGCAGGACACTATATGGACCAAGGTGAAAGATTCTTTAACAGAGGATATAACCATGCACAACAGTGGGTAAACAATAACCAACCTCAACCGCCTCAAACGTGGGGAATGTAAAGTTTTTTACTGAGATGAAATGAACAATACAGCATTGAGACAAATGGGTTCAAGATGATTTGTCGGCTTCCAGCAGTTACACAACGTGTTTGTCAAGTTCTTCCTATACCTCAGGAAGTTTTAGACCGACTTAAAAAACAACAACAACCAGTTGAAAACAAACCAAACTAAAATTTTTTACTGAGATGAAATGACCGAAGAAGTTGAAACGGTAGATTTGACACCACAAACAAAAAATCAGAACCATTGTCAAAACCTGTCAAAGAACTTACAGATGAAGAGAAAAATTCAATAATAGAAAGTGCCAGGTCTGGAAATACAAACTCTAACTACAAAGTCACTTTTCATAAAAATGGAACGGCAAGTATCTCAAAAAAGAAACAGACTCTCACAAATAAAATATTGAAGTCTGAAGGAGCTTTCGAGACAACAGATGGAAAAGTTTACTTCACTGACCAACAGTTCATTATAGAACATCTCATTGACTTAGAGTCGAAATATTCTAAACTTTACAACAAACACAAAAAGTTGAAAGGAAAACAAAAACAAATGGCATATGATATTTATGAAGATGTTGACGACACAACTGTTCCTGCAAGTGAAGTAAAGTCAGAGGAACCGAAAAGTGACGAAAAACCAATAGAAGAAGAGAAACCAAAAACTGAAGATAACCAAAACCAAAGTTTAGTTTCCAAACTAAACCAAGTCAACCTTCATTAGCTGGTATGGGTTGGCGTCAAAGACTTATGGCAGCAGGCGGTTATGTAAAGTAAAAAAAATATTTTTTATTTTTATAAAAATGCCCCCATATAGAATGGATAGAAAATCTGCTAGAATAAAAGCAGAGTTGCAAAGATATGGTTGGAGAGTTTCGAAGAAGTTTAAATATAGGAAGGGAAGACCCATAAAAGTCTATGACAAATTGTCTGGTCTTCGCTACGAAATGGATTTGGAAACAGCACGTGCAAATTATCCAAACAGACTAGAGAGGTTAGAAGAAGAACGTCTTATGGACATGCCTTTCGATGTTAGTGAACCTCAAGTTGAAGGACATGACGGCTTTGCCAGATTCTACTGGAAACATGACGAACAATTGCATCCTTTGAGAAGGAAAAAAGGAAAAGGTGAAGACGCACATGCTCCCATGGAAAGAACAAGATATGCATATGAAAAGTACCGTGAGGTTAGAAGCCAAATTGCATCTGGTCGAACCTTTACAGTAAACTTTGACGAAGGAAAGAACAAAGAAGGCTTCATGGGAGTACTTGCTGCCATACAAGACGGAAATAAGAAAGGATACAATCTCAGATTGACTATAACAGATTTGGATGGTCACATTTACTATACACATGGCAATGTCACAACAGCTGCACAACTTCTTGACGCTTTCAAGACTACAAAGAGAGAACAAATGTTTGACTCCGACTCAGACATTTTGAATGGAATTGAAGGAATTGCAAGTGTCAAGTTCGAATGGCACAAACCTAACCCTCAAGCAGTCAGACAACATGTTTGTTAGATGAGAAATATGAAGTAAAAACGTTTTTAAAACAATATATTTTTACATATATTAAATGCTTCAGGTTGAAAAACAAAGAACAAAAGTAGTAGATACAAAACCGTTAGACTATATCTTTACAAATGCTGGTAGGACTATTTCAGATGAAGAAATTTCATCCCGAGCATACAGGTTTGACTATCCAATTCGTTGGCTTCAAAGTCCTTCAGATGCAAAGGCAATAGGATTTAGAAGAGTTTTGTTTTCAAATAGAACTAACGCATTTATGTTCGCAGTATATTTTCATGGGCAGTATAAAGGTTCTGATGGTCTAATAGACAAATTTGACGAAATGAGAATCTTTACAGTTCGTTCAGACGAAAGTCTTGAGAAAACTCTAAATGACTTTCAAACTCAAATGAACAAATACTATTGGGAATTTCAAGAAAATACGACTCTTTACTAAATGGAACATACTATCTGAAACTAGAATATGACAAGATGAACTCCACCGTTTCATTTCAAAAGATTGAAATTAACCCTCCAAGAGATACACAGTTTTTATTTTGGAAAGTAGACAAACGTTCTTGGGCACAATTTCTTCGGTTACTAAACCAGAACGAACCATTACCACCAGATGGTCCGTTTAAATTTATACCTCCACCAGCAGATTTGACAGTTTATAGAAATGTGTTCGACCCTCAAAATGTTATGTGCCATGCAAGTTTCAGTTCAAGCAACAATGGTTTTCTATGTATCGGTAAGGACTTTTATGACTTTGCTTCTAAATTCTACGAACCACCTAGTAACAGTTTCTCTGACTTTCAAGTTTTGGTTCACAACAAATGGTGTGCAGCATATTATTCCATTGTACTATGACTTTTATCTCGAATTGTCTTTCATATACAACTACGGAAAAGTGCTGAAAAAGTATTGAAAAATAAAGTTTAGGTGGAGCCAGGTCCCTCGGTCCCTCGGTCCCTCGGTTAAACGAACTTCTCTGAAAAAATGAGACAACATGACATTTTGACAACAGTCCAGGAAATAAACTTCATCGTACATGTTTTGTCAAGACTTCATCGTATATGTTTTGTCAAACATGAACGTATATGTTTTGTCATGACTTCTTCGTAAATGTTTTGTCAAACATGAACGTACATGTTTTGTCAAGACTTCTTCGTAAATGTTTTGAAGAACTGAAGGTGCTACCATGTTACCATGTGCTACCAGGTAATTTAACTTCTCTGAAAAAATGAGACAACATGACATTTTGACAACAGTCCAGGAAATAAACTTCTTCTTCGTAAATGTTTTGTCATGACTTCATCGTAATGAGCGTAAATGACCCAAAAATATATTTTAGGTGAAGTGGTGAGATCTCACCTCTTTTCTCACCTCTTTTTTCACCCGTTGAATTTTCATGACTTCTTCTTCGTATATGTTTTGTCAAGACTTCTTCGTATATGTTTTTTCACGATTTCAGGGATTTTTTTTACGAAGTGCAAAAGTTCTCTTCGTAAAAATATAACAGTTATATAATGATTTTTGGTCATTTTTTCACGATTTCAGGGATTTTTTTTACGAAGTGCAAAAGTTCTCTTCGTAAAAATATAACAGTTATATAATGATTTTTGGTCATTTTTTCACGATTTCAGGGATTTTTTTACGAAGTGCAAAAGTTCTCTTCGTAAAAATATAACAGTTATATAATGATTTTTGGTCATTTTTTTCAGCAAAAATATATTTTAGGTGGAACCAGGTCCCTCGGTCCCTCGGTCCCTCGGTCATTTTAACTTCTCTGAAAAAGTGTGACAACATGACATTTAGACAACAACACAGGAAATAAACTTCTTCGTACATGTTTTGTCATGACTTCATCGTACATGTTTTGTCAAGACTTCTTCGTATATGTTTTGTCAAGACTTCTTCGTATATGTTTTGTCATGACTTCTTCATCGTAATGAGCGTAAATCAGACAAAAATATATTTTAGGTGAAGTGGTGAGATCTCACCTCTTTTCTCACCTGTTTTCTCACCTGTTGAATTTTCATGACTTCTTCATCGTAAATGTTTTGTCAAGGTTTCATCGTAAATGTTTTGTCAAGACTTCTTCATCGTAAATGTTTTGTCAAGGTTTCATCGTAAATGTTTTGTCAAGACTTCTTCATCGTAAATGTTTTGTCAAGACTTCTTCGTATATGTTTTGTCATGACTTCTTCATCGTAAATGTTTTGTCAAGACTTCATCGTAATGAGCGTAAATCAGACAAAAATATATTTTAGGTGAAGTGGTGAGATCTCACCTCTTTTCTCACCTGTTGAATTTTCATGACTTCTTCGTAAATGTTTTGTCAAGGTTTCATCGTATATGTTTTGTCAAGACTTCTTCGTATATGTTTTGTCAAGACTTCATCGTACATGTTTTGTCAAGACTTCTTCGTATATGTTTTGTCAAGACTTCTTCGTATATGCTTTTGTCAAACATGAACGTAAATGTTTTGTCAAGACTTCTTCATCGTAAATGTTTTGTCAAGACTTCTTCGTATATGTTTTGTCATGACTTCTTCATCGTAAATGTTTTGTCAAGACTTCATCGTAATGAGCGTAAATCAGACAAAAATATATTTTAGGTGAAGTGGTGAGATCTCACCTCTTTTCTCACCTGTTGAATTTTCATGACTTCTTCGTAAATGTTTTGTCAAGGTTTCATCGTATATGTTTTGTCAAGACTTCTTCGTATATGTTTTGTCAAGACTTCTTCGTATATGTTTTGTCATGACTTCTTCGTATATGTTTTGTCAAGACTTCATCGTACATGTTTTGTCAAGACTTCTTCGTATATGTTTTGTCAAGACTTCATCGTACATGTTTTGTCAAGACTTCTTCGTATATGTTTTGTCAAGACTTCTTCGTATATGCTTTTGTCAAACATGAACGTAAATGTTTTGTCATGACTTCTTCGTATATGTTTTGTCAAGACTTCATCGTACATGTTTTGTCACCCGTTGAATTTTGTATAAAAAGCAACCGCCGGAATTCCGGCGGTTGGTATATTCTTCACAAAATGCTTGTTTTGAGGTCGAGCCACTTTTGGCTCCACCGTATTTTTCAACCAAAACTCATGAATTTTCCCGAAATAAAAAATAAAGTTAGTTTTTTTAAAAAAATATTTTTTATTTTTATTGTAAGAACATGTTAGCAACAACAGCACCAAACTCGTTAGTCATGAACCCAACTTCAATGTTAGTAGAGATGAAAAGCTTCATTCCTTCTTCATATACTTTCGAAACAGAAATCCAGAAGATAAAGCAAGAACTTTTAACAAGTACTTTGGACTGTTGTGCGAAAGATGAAACAAATGAAGAATATCTTTATGACATGCAGGATATTATTGACCATTTACCTAAACTTCCTGAAATACAACAACAAAAGCTTACTATTCCTGAATTCGATGAAATAGAAGTCAGACCAACCGACTCAGTAGAAATAAAGAAGTTCATACGTAAGAGTAACTATGAGTTTCTTGGATTTCATTGCAACCACAAAGTCATGGACAAAGACTGCGATATGGTATATGTCATTGACATATATAAATCTGAAGAATTTAAGACCTACGACAACTTTGTTTCGTTAGTTGCTGAATGTGTATGGCAGATAAGAGATAAAGATAAAAGAGGTAAAGTATGGAACGAACAAATAAAACCAGCAACTTTTAAGTTAAAGAAAACCATTGACGCTATAGTTGTACTTGCAGGTCAAATTTCAATGTACAATGCTAAAATGAACCCACAATGTTCAAAATGTAAAGCAGCAATGAGGAAATATAACTACTCCGTCAAAGAGATAGAAAGAATGAGAAACGACTATGCTGACTTAAAGAAAGAAGTAGAGAAACCAGCAGAAGATAAAATGGACATGTTGACATTTCTAAACAAAAACTATCCAACAGCTGACGATTTCCTTCTTTCAGATGTCAAGAAGAAATATAAAGAAACTTTCGGCATTGTGAAAACTTTTGACATACTAAAAGAAGAAATCGAAGCTACGAAATTGTTTAGGATTTCAAATATACATCGTACAATTCATGTAAGACGCTTGTGAAAAAGAGGTGAGAAAAGAGGTGAGAAAAGAGGTGAGATCTCACCTCTTCACCTAAAATATATTTTTACGAAGAGAACTTTTACACTTCGTAAAAAAAATCCCTGAAATCATATCTTTTATACAAAATTCAAGAGGTGAGAAAACAGGTGAGAAAAGAGGTTAGATCTCACCTCTTCACCTAAAATATATTTTTACGAAGAGAACTTTTACACTTCGTAAAAAAAATCCCTGAAATCATATCTTTTATACAAAATTCAAGAGGTGAGAAAACAGGTGAGAAAAGAGGTTAGATCTCACCTCTTCACCTAAAATATTTTTTTATTGAATTCTGTATAAAATTCTGAGTAAAATGACCTATGGAACACATACTTTTTCAGTAAGGACATATGGGGTGAAAAAAGAGGTGAAAAAACGGGTGAGATCTCACCTCTTCACCTAAAATATATTTTTGCTGAGTAAAATGACCAAATTTCATTATATAACTGTATTTTTTTGACGAAGAGAACTTTTACACTTCGTAAAAAAAATCCCTGAAGTCTTGACAAAACATATACGAAGAAGTTTATTTCCTGTGTTGTTGTCAAAATGTCATGTTGTCACCATTTTCAAAAAGATGTTAGTTGACCGAGGGACCGAGGGACCTGGTGACCGAGTGACACCTAAAAACCATCTACCCTAAAATATATTTTTGTCTGATTTACACTCATTTCGATGAAGTCTTGACAAAACATATACGATGAAGTTTATTTCCTGGACTGTTGTCAAAATGTCATGTTGTCACCATTTTCAAAAAGATGTTAGTTGACCTGGTAGCACATGGTAGCATGGTAGCACCTACAGTTCTTCACCTAAAATATATTTTTTACGAAGAGAACTTTGACAAAACATATACGATGAAGTTTATTTCCTGGACTGTTGTCAAAATGTCATGTTGTCACACTTTTTCAGAGAAGTTAAAATGACCGAGGGACCGAGGGACCGAGGGACCTGGTTCCACCTAAAATATATTTTTGCTGAAAAAAATGACCAAAAATCATTATATAACTGTTATATTTTTACGAAGAGAACTTTTGCACTTCGTAAAAAAAATCCCTGAAATCGTGAAAAAATGACCAAAAATCATTATATAACTGTTATATTTTTACGAAGAGAACTTTTGCACTTCGTAAAAAAAATCCCTGAAATCGTAAAAAAATGACCAAATTTCATGATATAACTGTTATTTTTTTACGAAGAGAACTTTGACACTTCGTAAAAAAATCCCTGAAATCGTGAAAAAATGACCAAATTTCATTATATAACTGTTATTTTTTTACGAAGAGAACTTTTGCACTTCGTAAAAAAAATCCCTGAAATCATATCTTTTATACAAAATAAAAAAATAACGTTAGTTTTTTTAAAAAAATATTTTTTATTTTGTATGTAAAGACAGAAAATGACAAACACTGAGTTTGAAACAGTTAGAAAGATAGACAATAACACCAAAATGGTTAGAATAGGTGATTTAAACGTAAGATACTCAAAGAAATACAACAAATATTCTTTGTCAGACATTCTAACACCATCTGGAAAGAGAGCAAAGGACTGGGTTAGAAATGCTTCAACTCAGAAAATTTTGACAAGAAATCCTGAGCTTTTGATATCGGTAAGATTCTATGGAACTACAGCATATCTTATAGACAAAAGTCTTATACCAATAGTTTTGTTATGGTTAGACCCAGTTGTTGGATATAACTTCATAACATATGGTTCATTCGATACGGAACGTTGCAGTGAAGGCTTACTTTACATCGTTCAGAAACCGAAGGACTTCAATACAAAGAGATATAAGATAGGAAGAACATATAATATAACTAAAAGATATGACAGTATAGTCAATAGAGTTAAGGTTGTGTTTGTTAACGATATGAGAGCTGCTGAAACAGAACTGCTTGAAGTTTTTGAGAAAATGTATGGTGCTCCCATAAAAGGTAAAGAAACGTTTGAAGTAGATGAGATAGATAAAGCTATAAAATTATTTGACGAAGTTGCTGAAAAATACATGTAAAGCGTTTATTTTTGGTCTTTTGTGAAAGTAAGAAAATAACGCTAATTTTTTATAAAATATTTTTTTTATTTTGTATGTAAAGACAGAAATGACAACAACAGAGAACACAACAACTGCTATCGTTCATGAAGCCATAAATGAAGAATACGAGTGGGTTCAGTTAAACAAACAACTCCGTCTCATTCGTTCGGTCAAAGATGACATGTACCAAATGCAAAGTATTTTGACAGCATGTTTTGCTCCAGATACCAAACATACAGACGACTGGTTCAGAAACCAAAGCACACAAGAACTCCTCAGTGAGTTCGAACATGTAGAACTTAAAAAGATGTACCAAGACAGACAAAACTTACCATCACATCTAAAAGGTATATATGTTCATAAGTTCCTAGTTAGTTCAATAGCAATGTGGGCTTCACCTCGTTATGCAATCTACATACTTATGCTACTTGACGAACTTTGTACAAAGCAGAGAGAAGATATGATGAAAGAAGACAAAAACATACAGAAAAGAATACCACGTTCGGTACCAAAAGGAAAGGAAAAGAACTATAAGTATATGATTTATACTGAAGAGATGGAAAATGAAGAAGACAGAGATATGGTTATGTTGCATTTAGTCAGAAGAAACAACAAAAGCTTTTACGACCTTGCTAAGATTTACAAATCTAACAGAAATTGGTTCTATCGCGAAAACTTACCGATTTCAATGACACCAAATGAAGATGTGAAACAAATAGTTCAAGATACTTTACCTCAAACACACTATGATATTAAAGGTTGTACAATACTTACCTTCAAAGAAGATTTGCCATTGTTAAAGGAAAAAATAACAGAGTATTTTGACAACTTCAAACAAGTAGAGTAGATGAACCATTTATTTTTGGTCTTGACTTCAGATGGCTCAGGTAGCTCTAGATGGTAAATTGGCTTGTCAAATCCTTCTGGCATTCCGAGTCCTTCCTTCTGGCATTCCGAGTCCTTCCTTCTGGCATTCCGAGTCCTTCCTTCCGACAGGAAAAGTCCTTCCTTCCGACAGGAAAAGTCCTTCCTTCCGACAGGAAAAGTTTTTCTTTCCGACAGGAAAAGTTTTTCTTTCCGACAGGAAAAGTTTTTCTTTCCAACAGGAAAAGTTTTTCCAGTTGTCCGTCCGTAAACCATTCAAATTTTCGAAAATTGAGAACTTTTTGGTCGAACTTCAGAAAAAGTTTTTCCTTCCGACAGGAAAAGTTTTTCTTTCCGACAGGAAAAGTTTTTCTTTCCGACAGGAAAAGTTTTTCTTTCCGACAGGAAAAGTCCTTCCTTCCGACAGGAAAAGTTTTTCTTTCCGACAGGAAAAGTCCTTCCTTCCAACAGGAAAAGTCCTTCCTTCCGACAGGACACAAACGAATGTCCGACGTACCACCAACCGAGTCCATTCCAAAGCCAGAAGAACCGAAAGCTGCAGAACCACAACAGACTAAGACTAAAACACTTACATTTTTTACGCTTGACTTTTTACAATTTGAACTTTGTTCGCGTAGATATGAATTCTGAAAGAAGTATGAGGGTCTTGTATGACTTTGTACTTCTCCCATAGTTCATGTCTGTCAAACTTACCTGCCATGGACTCTTTCATAAGTTCCATGAAATCGTCTTCGGACAATCCGGGGAAAAGTACAATGTCAGTAAGTATTCTCTTTACATCCTTACTTAAACTCTTTGCTGTCTGTACACAAATGACAACAGAGATGTTGAAGTGTCTGAGCTTCTTAAGAATTCGACACATATCTTGTTCTCTGTTCTTTAACAAAGGATGAGAGGCGAAATCATCTAAGATAAGAAGACATCTGTGAGGGTAAGTCTTCCAATCGTAAGATTGCAATTTCTTCGAAATGTATTCTATCTCTTTCTGTTTGTTTCTGAAGTGTTTCTTCTCTAATATTCTCTGCATTTCCTCATTTGGGTCTTTAAACTTCGAATTGACATACTCATTTATAGCATTGTACTTCAAAACTCTTCTTTGGTACTTCTTTATCCAATCTAACAACTCAGAGTCTTTTATACATACTAACTTAGACTTCTTTATAATATCTTTGAACGAATTTACGGTTTGGTCAAATTGACCAGAAGTACTACAAATAACAACTAACTCATAGAATGGGTTCTTCTCATCTAGTTCTTGTTGTTGTGCAGCCATTTTAAGATAAGTGAAAGTCTTACCCGACCCAGGTGGTGCAATTAGACCTGTTATACCATTCTGAGCAAATAAGAACTTGTCATGTATGGGTTTTATCTGAGCATTTTCTAATTTCACCTTGTTCTTATTTAAAACATTCTCAAATTTTTTGTCAATGTCAGCAAACTTTTTTTCTAACATATTTTTAGAAAAATTAAAATTTTTATCTTTTTGAAAATGTCTAGCGATTTCGCCATCTATATTCGAGACAAGCTTTTCGACAGCAAAACATCTGTCGACCATAAAATCTTACATAGTGTAAACAAGAAAGGTGAATTTGTTCTAAAGTTCTGTTTCTGGGAATATGACAAGAACCATAAAACATTAAGCAGAGAAGTCTTAAAATTTGTCAATGACAGACTTGTTGACAGAGATGACGCCTCTTGGAGAGATGAAGTCCAACAAAACTTCTTAGAATGCAAAGAAGACACATGCGCTGTTCTTGAAGATGAAATAGAAAACAGAATAGAAGAGCTATTAAAGGACAAAGAACTTTTACAAAAATATGGTTCTGAGAAGTTTGACATAACTCCACCAGAAAAGAAGAAGAGAGAAAAGAAAGAAAAGAAAGTAGAAGAAGAGAAGAAAGAACCAGAGCCAGAGAAGAAGAAATTTGACATGTAAAAATAAAATTTTATTTTTAGAACATTTCTGGGTCAATGTCAATGTTCTCTTCCTCTTTAGGAGTAAACACTGGCTTAGACTCTAAAATCTTTTTACCCAATTTACCTTGAACTTCTACAACTTTAGACTCATAATATTCATAGTCGTCTGCTTTCTTTGGTTCATAAGGTATAACAAGTTTGTATGCTTTGCCTTCTTTAAGGTTTGAGAACCTTCTGTCAAAACTTTCTTTGACTGTTAACAAACCTTCTATGTCTAAGTCTTCAAATTTCGCACCATTTTTAGTCACAATAGCAAACTTAACTGGTTCGATGTTCCAAACTTTGCTGAATGAAGACTTTTCAAAATGGTAGAAGTAAACATTCAAATATGTGAATGGGTCTAGTTCTTCTTTAAGTCCTGACATGTACTTGTTTACTGAGATGAATTTCGTCATCTTTTCTATCGGATAAAAAAATATTTTTTTTTAAAATTTACTCAGAAAAATTTTTCTTTGTATATACACCATTCTGAACGTCTAAAAGACTTTTGACATTTGCCAAGAATGTTCGTTTAGACGCTGTCATATAACCATATTCTTGACAATATTGTTTATACGAATCGTACAATGACCTTTCATCTAAACACTCAAAGTCAGTTTCATCTATGAACAGTTCATATACACTCTTGTTTGCTTCTAACAATGTTTGTCTCTCTTCGGTATGTGGAATTTGTCTTGGATTGAACTTAGAAATATCTAATGTCATAAAATATGAGAACAAGTGGTTGTAAAAGTCAGATGTCAAAGTTTCTGCTAAGTCGTCAAAATATTCTGTATCTTGCATATGAGCTTCTGACGTTCTGACAACTACATATCTTCTGTCAGAACTTTCTAACTTCATCGGAACAGCATTGTTTGAAACCATAATGAAGTTTGCAACATTTTCACAAACTCTTTGGTCTTTATATTTTCTTTCAACAACTCCAACTTTGTCTGTTATAAGACTCTTCAAAGCATCTGAGTTCAAAACTTTTGTTGTATCTATACTTTGAAGTTCGTTACATACTATAAGTTTCATATTCTCTATTGAAGAGTTAAATTTACCGCAGATGTTTTCTAAGTTTGTCATATTAGGGTTCGAATAGCCCTCTAACAGTTTGCATAAGATATCTGTAAAGAATGTGTTCTTACCTGTTCCTTGTTTTCCAATTATAATGAGAGCAGTTTCATTTTTAGCACTTGGATGTTGTAAGATGTTTGCAAACCAACATAAGATATACTCATAGACTCTTTCGTTTCCATTGCATATAATTTCTTTGACATGGTCTAACCAAGCTTCTATAATATTTTTCTTTCCATTCTACTTGTTCATATTTATATCCAGTGAAGATAGAATAGAAGTTTGGAGATGGTGTATAAAACTTTATACCACGAACTGAAAAATCTTCTAACTTTGACAATAAGATATCCCAAGCATCTAACATCTTCATTCCAACTTGTACGACTTTTATTTTCTTAAGTTTCTGTCTACATTCTTGTTCTGAAACTATTGTTGCTCTTGGTTTGTTAAAGACTACATCCCATTCTTTCATAACATAAAATTCTGGGGCAGAGTCGACATAAATGACTAAACGTTTCAAATTCTCGACTGCTTTGTTATAGTCTCGAAATGGACACATATTTCTGAATGTTTGGAAGTCATAAAAATCTGAAACATCTATTCTGTACATTTTTATAAAAAAAAAAAATATTTTTTTTATTCTTGAGCTATTTGTTGCATTTGTTGTTCTTGAGCTATTTGTTGTTGAAGTTGTTCTTGTAATACAATACTTTCACCAGTTGTATCTTCCAATTCGAAACTTTCTGCCGTCATTGACAAATACATAGGACATAAAAGTTTTACAGGAACAAAGTTTGCGTCAACTAAGGTTAAGTTTATGTTTGCTAAAGTGTTTGAGTTTACTAAAGCTGAAAATTCTGCATTCGAATGAACAATAGGCAAACCAGCAGAGAATGTGTTATTTATACGCATGAGTATCTTTTGGTCATAGTAGTTTCTGTCGACATTCGAATAGCACTTTGAACCTAAGTTTGAAACAATATATAAAATAGGTGTACTTAAAGTCAATGGAATAGACATTCCTTGTATGACACCTTTTCCTGTTATAGGAAACTGTTGGTAGTAAAAACCAGATATAAGTTTTGTATTATAGCTCATATTGTTTATAGTAAACTCAGTCGGACATCCAAACATAATGAAACCTGCTCTAGTTGCAGCACATGTTACACTCGTCCTTAAAGTATTAAATAAGTCAACAAAACCTGTTGGTGGTATATCTGAGTAAGTATCTTCAAAGGAGTATTTTTTACCATTCACAACAATAAATCTTCTGGTGTCAAAAGAGCAAAACAGGCTTTAGTCGTCATTGTGTTTAAAGTTAGTTTACAATATCGTCCTTGAGGACTTTGTAAGTTTGTTGTTATAGAATTATATGACTCAGGGTTTTTAGTCGTAATAGTATAAACCATTGTGTCTTCTGCCATTTCTTAGCAAATAAATTTTAATGAAATGTTGTGGTCGTCAAATATTTTTATAACGTCTGGGAAACTATATTTTAAGTTCAACGTTTCACCTCCTTTCATAACGTATATCTTGTCAATGACATTATATGAAACACCACAGCAACTAACGTCGGGTTCTATTTCTTTGATGTTTATATCGTCTGCCTCTGTCAAAAGTTTCAATAGTTCTTTCAAAACTTCATGAGGTGCGATGACATATGAGTTCACTTTTACAGGGTTGTGTTCGACCAAGTTTAACATTATACCTAAAGCTTGACAAATCTTCTCCTGAGTTTGAAGTTTGTCTTTCAGTTGTTGGTAGTCGTTTCGAATATCTGCAACAGAACTTAAGTCTCTGCTAACTTCAGGGTATGTTGGTTGTTCTTTTACAGGAACTATTGTTATACCATCTTCGTCCTCGTATGGTTTCCCCACTTCAACATCTCTTCTTTGACATTGACAATAACACTTTGACTGTTTGTTTGAGTTGGTGAATTTAACTTCACATCTGCCACCGCCATTAAACCTTTTGAAACACTTACGCTTCTATTTTTCGGAAATGACATTTTACTTAGAATAAAAAGATGGACGTATTTGAGTATCTCTTCGAATTGAAGCAGAACAAAGTTTACACACACAAACAATACAAATACATTGACAGAATAGTTCTTTATACAAACAATGGTAAATGTTATAGAATAGCAGTCTTTGCTGAACCAAAATATTTTCATAAAGCAAAGAAAGTTGGTATAACTGAAATGGTGAAAGTTCTTGAAGCAGACAAAAATATAACTTCAAAACTTACAGATATTTCTAAAGGTAAGTTTATAATACAATATTATGTCAAACTGGCGTACTGTCAATATTTGACGGAGAGAAGTCAGTTCAAGAACAACTTACTGACCTGCTGCCAAAATCTGCTCGATGGAAGCTGTCGTTATGCCAATCTGAGGAGCCCCAGCAGGTTTCATCGAACGAATCTTCAAAAGAGCATCTTCCGTGAAAAGTGCTATTGGTTTTGTAAACTTCTTTGCTCTCAATTCATCTGGACCGTCTCTGTCACCAGTATATTGTATTTTACGTACCAACAGTTGAAATACCACCCATAAAGTCTTCTGAGTCAGCAAATGGAATGCCAAGCCAAAAGTTTGAACGGTCTCCATTTGTATATTGAGTTTTTTGACCTCCTGTATGAGTCCATACTTTCACATATGGCATAATAGAACTTTGCATTTCAGGGTTAATGGTTGTTGTGAAATTGTTGTTAAAGTTCATAGCATCTAATGTCAAGTTGTATGACCTCATATCTTCAACTGTAGAATATTCTTCTCTTGGATAATATTTGCCATCTATGTTTATATGATATTTAATACCGGGGTTGTAGAAACAAGAATAGTCATTTATAGTTCGTGAACTGACAGAACAAACATAGTATCTGCATGTTTCATTGCAGTTGTTAAAGCAATATCTGTTCTTGCACCTGGGTCAGCACTTTGGTTTCCAACTTCACCTGCAAAGTCTTTGACAGATATTTGGTGTATAGGGAACATAAGTGGAACTGCAATATATTTGGCAGCTAAAGCATTTGAAATATCTGGGTCCAACATATAGACTGCAAGTCTGCTTTCTATTCTCTTGCATTCAAATTTTTCGCATGTGAACTTAACTGGGTCCCAAGCAGTTCCAGCAGCATTGAAATAATAGTTTACTTCAGTGTTGAAGTTTGAGAAACCAAAGTCTAGGTCAACTTTGTCTTTGCAAAAGTCGGCGAATGACGTTTTATTTGTTCCCACTACTTCTGTAAGAGTGAATGGGTCTTGTGTTGGTGCAATGACTAAGTTATTTTTGCTTGGAGTAAGTTCGATAGAAATTTTTCCTGCCCAGTTTGGCAAGTATCTTAAAAACCTGAAGATGAGGAAAGATGACAAAGGAACTCTAAGTTTCAGTTTTACTTTAGTGACAGCATTTCCATCTGAACCAGAAAGGTTAACATAAACTCCTGGAACGTTAGGGTCAAGTCTTTATTTTCTCAATGGTGGCATACTGGTCTGTTTGTTCTCTAGCTTGTGGTTGTACTGAGTTTCTCAAAGCGAACCATTCATAGTTTGCCCATGTTACTGTTTGAACTAAGTCAGAGTTAGAATATATTTATATCCCATGAAAACTTCTGGAGCATATTGGTATCCGACATAGAAAATTCCATTGCAACCTTTCTTGTCAGACAACTTGGCAGAAGGTTTTATTTCAATGTCTTGTTCCACGTATAAGAATGAGTTGTCAATAGAAATTATGTGAAACCTGTCGCATGCAATATCTACTGTTGTTGAAGAACCTTCTCCAAACTCACCTACGTTTCCATAAGAAACAGCAGTTGTATATTCGTAAGTTCCAGGAACTATTTCTGACCTTCTAATGGCATTGTCGCATTCGTTATACCATTCGGAAACATTTCCATTCATGGCATCCAAAACTGTTGGCGTTATATTCTGAGCGGCGTACATTTCATATGGGTAAAAATATAGAATAGTTGGATTTATTTGTCATAATAGAACCCACGTGGACCAAGCTTTACTTTCTTCCTGGCTGAGTTTTTAACTCTTCTTTTTCCTTCATTGCCACTACTTTCACTAGATGAAGTTACTTCTTCACTATTTTCACTTTGTTCTACTCTTCTTCTTTGGTGTCGCTTTTGGTAACTTGCCCTCTGCTTCAAGTTGTTGCATCTTTGCCTCATGTTCACCTAGTATGTTGTAAATTTCCCATGTCCTTTTTGCCTTTGGGCTCTGGTCGCCCATCTCAGGTAACCTATATCCTAGAAAGAGTTTGTCATAGTTTGTATTTGAGTCTTCACGCTATTGTTTGCATGACTCTTTCCTGAGTTTCCGGTTCAAGCTCTTCAAACAGAGCTTGTCCATATGGAATAAGCTCGTTTCCAAATATATGTTTTTGTAGCCATTCTGGTTTTCTTTCCATGTTACCAACAATATCTTTGTGAATGGGAAAGCTTTTACCCAATGTTTCAGGCTTGCGTCATTTATTTCTGTAGTTGGTTTTATTTTGTCAAGGAACATGTTTTTCAATACTAACATTTCATTTGGTACTGTCCATTTGAGTTTTCTTAAATATTCATCCCTTCTCGGTTCATTGTCTGCAAAGTAAGTTTTTATGACATTTTGTAAACTTTCGTTTGCAAGGTCATGTACAATAGGTTCTCTTCCTTCTCCCTCCCTAACTTTCTTTCTAAACTCTTCACCAAATATACCATCTCTATGGTTCTGTGTAGTTCTTTGAGATAAATGTTCTAGAACGTCAGGTGTTATATTTCCATCAGCCATGTTCATTTCATACTGGTCCAAAATATCTGCATGTTTCATATCTTTCAATGGCATTAAAGCCGCGCTGAAAATACCAGCTATATCTGGTTCACCATTCACTTCCATTGCGTCTACAACTTCTTGGAATTGTGGTTGTAAGTTTATGAACCACCTATCCGGATTAGCTTTATGACCCCATCTCATTGTAGTTCCATAGTCTGCAGAAACAAAAGTAGGTTTGTTTCCATATTGGTTAGGTTCTGAATGAACTTTAAACAATGTTTCATTTCTATATGTTTTGTTGAAATTTAACCTTTTATTTTCACCGAGTTCAGCCAAAGATTGAACGTTATATGGTCGTAAGTAAAAAGGATTGTTGTATTTGCGTACATTTTCTTTCAGTTCTTCCATTCTATGCTGAATATTTTCATCTGATGTTGGAGTCTTTTGTATGTCGGCGAACATTTTTCGATATTCTTCTACTATGTCAGCCGAATTTTTCTTAGACTCTTGGAAAGATTCCATATTCCCCGCATACACTTGTTGAGGGTCAAGATTTTTCGGCTGTTCCAAATCTTCATCTAGTTCTGTGAAGTTAGTTTCCAAAGGAGGGACTTGTTTGTTTGAGATATAAAAATTGCTCACATTTGCTCACATTTTGGCACTTTTTTTGTACGTTTGTCAAAAAATTGTGAGGAAGATCTCACAAAAATAGTCAAAATGTGAGCAAATTTTGAGAAGTGCTCACATTTTGACATACGATTATTTTCATACGTTTTTTTGATGAATTCTAATAAAACTTCATTACCACTTTCAGAACGAAGCGTAACTTTTCAGCACGTAACGCTCTATCATGTGTAGTGACATATTATTCAAAAAAACTCAGATTGCTTATCTTATAATAACAATTTCATTAGAAAAAATGCACGATTTCACGCTAAAACTTTGAAGCAATTCTTAAATTCGGATAAAAAATCGATATGTATTACACTTTAAACTTCAAAAAATGGTTCAAAATTTAGACTTAGTTTATCTTAACAATATAGCAGATTTTAAGCCGAACAAGTAGGAGTAATAGAAATAGCTCTTGAAAATAATTACAATTAGTAATATGTAAGTCAAAGTTCGAGTATTCTAATAAATAAACGTTCCGGATTTTCTTTACTACAAGAATCAATACTTAATATATAGAAGCAACAGTAAAAACTTATTAGAGATTCAAAAAGAAAGTTGACTAAAGAGAATCTTTTTATATAAGTAATTTTATTTTTTTGAAATACGAGATCGAATAAACATGTATTTTATTTTATTACTATAATAATACGTTTTTACATAGTAAGAAAGTTTAGAGACTGAAATGAAATTAAAAATTGAGAAAAAAATAAAGCTTTTCTATAAAAATTCATATTAATATATAGTATAATGATATTACAATTTATTGATCAAATAAAAAGAATATTTGTTGAATAATTTCTGTTCAAATTAAAAGTTCTTCAACTTACGGTAAATCTATCTGCCTTAAAAAGTATTACGATATTATGCAAAGTCAATTTTCTCCAAAAAAATATTTGAAGATGATACTTTAAGTATACCAAAAATACAAGAATTTTGAGAGAACTCAATGAATTTTTGTGAAGGTGGAGTTAAATTGAGAAGATTTTTGGTCAGAGAAAAACAAAAATTACTATCTGATAAAATGGTATTAAAATGAAAAAAGTTTAAACAAAGGAAATGAAGAATTTATATTATATTAGAATTTAAAGAGTAAATATAAAAGATTGAAAGAAAGAATAATAATAGGATTCTTGAATGCAACATTTGGAATGATGTTTCCAGTTGTAGATGTGTTAAGCAAAGAGAGATAATGATAGTTTCTTGAGTTTTGAGTTAAGCTTGTTGTAGATGAGAGAGAAATTTTGACGAGACTGAGGAACTTCATTTGGAATGATGTTTCCAGTTGTAGATGTGTTAAGCAAAGAGAGATAATGATAGTTTCTTGAGTTTTTGCAATTAACCATCCTCAATGACTATTGTTTTAATATAATTTTTAAATTTTTTAAAACTGACATTTTAGTTGTATATTTTTTCTAACAAAGGTACATTCACTAGGCGATAACAGTAAAATGGGATGAAAATATGATAAATAGCATCCCTATATAGTGCCAAACAATATTTATACGGGCCAAAAAAATTGGCTAGAGATTTGGCGAGTTATAAAACTTAGAAAATTGAGAGGGATTTTTATTTTTGAATTTTTTTTGGAAAGTTAAAATTGCGATTAAAAATCGATTTCCAGGAGAACTAAGCATCTCATCATATATTTAAATCGATAAAAATATTAAATAATAGTTGAATAGTATAACAACGTGAAATTATGGCTGAATCTACAGAAAAAATGAACATATTTGACATTTTTGAAAATTCATACGTTAGATGGTGACAGACTCATAAACTATACTTTAGCTAAGATTGATATATGGTTTCAACAACACATGGTTAAAATTGTAAAAATATTTTAGATTTCAAAAAGATATATATGGTAATATAATGGAACAAAGTCAACAAATAGCATGTTAAATATGTTATAATTAACTTTTTATTAGATCCAATAGTAGATATCGAATGGTTTCCAGCTTTATGGTTAAATATTTTCTTTTCGAGCTTCTCTTTAACTGTTGTATTAAGGTTGTAAATTTTTGATGCTAGAAACTATGGAATCTTCTTTGCTGCTGCATTTTTCTTGAGAGTTCTTGCAATTTCGAATAGATCTGCGCATTGTATGAAATTGAGGCTTTAAAATATCTTGAAAACAGAATAGGACTGCTTTTCCAAAGGAATGCTTACTTGTAAATCAGAGAGTTTCAAAATTGAGAGCAAGATTATCATCATAACTTTCGATTTTGCTGCGAAAAAGGAAGACAAGTAATTAACAAATCATTTACTGTTGTTCATCAAAAGAAGAAAACTTTGATAACAACTAATGATGATAAAATCAAGCTATCTTTTAATATTTTAAATTGATAAGACATTCAAAATATTTGAATGGTTTAAAATATTTTCTTTTAATTTCTATAAGATATTATCATGATTATATAATAAAATTTAAATTTTTATTCAAAAAGGCAATATTTCAAACTTTTAATTTCAAAAATCTTAATTCTGCAATAAGTGTATTTAATTGTAGCAAATTTAATGATCCTTCGTCATGCTTAGCAATTTGGAACTCATAAATTAATGATTTCTTCAAGTAAAATTCTGCATTATTTCAAAAGTCAATAATTCTCTAGTAACTTTTCTTCAAACCCTAACCATTATATTATATGTATAATGGAGAATAATTGCAAAGAAAGATAGCCGAATTTACTGGGTAGTTCTTGTGATGCGAAATAATTGCAAATTAACACATAGTTTTAACAGCATCAATCTCTTTTTGCTCTCATTTAAATGCATTCGCACACTTTAATTTTGAAATATAAGAGTTTTGGAAATTATCAAATTTATCTGCTCAAATACTATAGATCTTCATAAGTGTTAATAGAATCACCAGCCTTACATATAGTGTTTAATATAATGATGCACATCATACTGGGATTTATTCCTTATTCATCTAGTTATTATAAGATTTACAACCCCATGAAAATTTAAAATTTTGTCAAAAATAGTGAATGTACCTTTTTTCTAACACAACTATCAATAAATTGTAATATCATTATACTATATATTAATATGAATTTTTATAGAAAAGCTTTATTTTTTTCTCAATTTTTAATTTCATTTCAGTCTCTAAACTTTCTTACTATGTAAAAACGTATTATTATAGTAATAAAATAAAATACATGTTTATTCGATCTCGTATTTCAAAAAAATAAAATTACTTATATAAAAAGATTCTCTTTAGTCAACTTTCTTTTTGAATCTCTAATAAGTTTTTACTGTTGCTTCTATATATTAAGTATTGATTCTTGTAGTAAAGAAAATCCGGAACGTTTATTTATTAGAATACTCGAACTTTGACTTACATATTACTAATTGTAATTATTTTCAAGAGCTATTTCTATTACTCCTACTTGTTCGGCTTAAAATCTGCTATATTGTTAAGATAAACTAAGTCTAAATTTTGAACCATTTTTTGAAGTTTAAAGTGTAATACATATCGATTTTTTATCCGAATTTAAGAATTGCTTCAAAGTTTTAGCGTGAAATCGTGCATTTTTTCTAATGAAATTGTTATTATAAGATAAGCAATCTGAGTTTTTTTGAATAATATGTCACTACACATGATAGAGCGTTACGTGCTGAAAAGTTACGCTTCGTTCTGAAAGTGGTAATGAAGTTTTATTAGAATTCATCAAAAAAACGTATGAAAATAATCGTATGTCAAAATGTGAGCACTTCTCAAAATTTGCTCACATTTTGACTATTTTTGTGAGATCTTCCTCACAATTTTTTGACAAACGTACAAAAAAAGTGCCAAAATGTGAGCAAATGTGAGCAATTTTTATATCTCGTTTGTTTCCTTCAGGCTCTTCTAGCTGTTGTTGCTGAACTATTTCTTCCATGTCTGGTTGTATCTGAACTTCTTCCTGTGGAGTTTCTTGTACCTCATCTGCTGGCATTTCATATATTCCGAGACCGTTTTTAACAAGTTCCCTATCTAAGTCATCCGGACTCATAAACCTTTCTTCTTTCGTTCCGTCTCTATTTTTTACGCGTTTCATGAAGAGAGTTGAATTGTCATTTAGCTCTGACACCAAATATCTCGGAGTAAATTCGTTCATGTCATTTGGATGATATGCTATTAAATCATATCCCTTAGCGAGCTTGTATTTTCCAGGTTTGAAATTATATCCCATTTGGTGCTGAACCATAAAGCTAAATAGGTTCGGGTCAGTATTTCCTTCCTTGAACTTTCTAATAGCTTCTTTATATCTGTCACTAAAGTCAATAGTATCTGGGTAACCATAGTCTTCCTTAAGCATTTTTAAGAATTCTTGGTTTCCTTGTTCTCTACTTCTTTTATGTCCTTGCTCTGTTTGTGGTTGTTGCTGTGCAGTGTTTTGAACTGTTGGTTGTGGTGCAGTGTTTTGAACTGTTGGTTGTGGTGCTGGATTTTGAACTGTTGGTTGTGGTGCAGTGTTTTGAACTGTTGGTTGTGGTGCTGGATTTTGAACTGTTGGTTGTTGTGTTGGTTTTGGTGCATGCCTGTGTCTGTGTCCATGTGACGATGTAAATGTTTTAGGTAGTCCTGGTGCAGGTGCTTCTCTTGGAGGGTTTGGTGGTATATAGGTTCCACTAGCTAGTATATAAGTTCCACCAGCTGGTATATAAGTTCCACCAGCTGGCACATATGTTCCATCTGCAGCATAATGTCCTACCTGACTTTTCGTTTTTAAGAAAGCATTTACTAGGTCTGTTTTGGTCTGTTGTAACTCTTTTTCTTGACTTTCCACAACAGTTGCTCTAACGGCGTCATAGGCGCTTTGAACTGCCTGTCTCGTTGCTGCATCTGTTATTTTCGTCATATTTTGTGCTACTTCTCTTAACTCTTTGTCGAAACCTTCAGACTTCAGTTTCTTTCCAGATGAGAAGTCGTTCACTTGTTTCACCTTACTATGAAGAGCTTCAAAGGCGTTCTTAAAGTCAGCATTCATTAAAGCTTCATTTGAACTGTCTTCATCCGCTTGTATTTTTGTCCTTATTGACCCTATAAGTTGGGCTGCTTTAGCGTTGGCTTGGGCATCTAACCAGTCATTGTTAGCTTTTATATATTCTGCGCTTTTCATTGCCTTTTGCATGGCTGCGTCGTTATTTTTACTTTCTTGTGCTAAGTTTTCATACTGTACGGTTTGGTTTTGCAACTGTAAAAGTTTTTCTGCCTTTACATTTGCTTCAACTTCATTTTTATACTCATCGCTATCCATATATGTCTTCAGGGCTTTTTGTTTTATCTCTTCATCTTTCAGTACTTTATATTGAGAGTAGTATGGTTTTTCAAATTTATAACATCTTGTTCCATTTTTGCTACTTCTGCTGCTTTTTCTGACACTTTTTTCGCATATTCCTCTGTACTTAGTTCTTTCAGTTGTTCTTCTTTCTTCTTTTTCTCTACGTTTAACTCATTGAGTTTCTTTGTGTGTCTGTCATATTCTAGTTTCTTTTCGTTTTCACCTATTTGTTTCTGTATGTCTATGTTTGACTTTTTGACATCTGCTATTTGATTTTTGAGTGAACTCAAATTCATTTGACTTTGAGGGTTATATGCTGTTCCGTCTGCAGCTCCACCATAGCCTGCCATTTTCGCTAAAAGTGCCGCTCTTAAACCTCCACTCTGTGCACCAACAACTCGGTTTAAAAGCATAGGATTGCTTGACATTTGTTGCAACATAGTGGGGTCATTCATTATTTGTTGTTGCAACTGTTGTTGTGGTGTCAGTTTTACTATTGGATGTTTCAATGCTCTCTTCCTCTTACGTATATTCTTACGTAGCTTACGTGGCATTTTAAGTGAAGTTAAAAAGCGGTTTTTGACAGATGTTTATATGACACTTTTTGTTCAGCACAAAAAACTACTCGGTCAAAGTGTTGTCAGTTTTGTAAAATAACCGTCTTATCTCATTCTATAAGGGGGAAAAGGCTTCTCAAAGTATACTTCCTTGGAACGCCTGTAACTTTTCCTGTAGCGACGATAGACCCTTACTTGTCCGGACAAAGTTATACTAAACATCTTCAGGGCTAGAGGGCACGAAGTGCCTGGAAGCCCTCCAAAATATAACTTCAGGGCTAGAAGGGGCGCAGCCCCTGGAAGCCCCACTACCTTTTTTTTTTTTTTTTTATATTGCAATTGTCCTGTTGAAATTTACATTTTATAACCTGTAATGAATGTTAACAAAGAAATATGATATACAGTTATTTAGGATGAAGAGTTTAAGAACCTTTCATAGCAAAATTATAAAAATTCTGAGGAAAAATATCATGATAAATTCGACTTGAAAATATTGAAGAATATAAGAAACTAATTACGAGCTAAATATTTATTTTCAGGAAATTCAAATTTTGATAACCACTCACAATTTCAATATGAAAATATAACCATAAGAATATTGTTTAATATAAAAACAAAATATTTTTTCTGAGCTCATACAATTTTGACTCAAATTAACGTATTATGTTTTATAAATCCGCTACATATTATGTAATGAATCAATTCTGTCTCAAAATCATTATTCAATTATGATCAATTTTATCAAAAACTATTAAAAGTGGTTCTCAAACAATAAATAATTAAAATCACTAATTATTTTGGATAAATTATATAATATGGATGCTATACCGCCAATTATTTTTTATAGAAGTTTATTCAATTTAGCTCAGAAATCGGAAATTTGATCGATTATTAACAATCATTATACTTATTTAAAGTATACGAAATCACTTTTATTTTTTTTTCTGAACGATTTATCATTTTTTTGTAGTAGCACAATGGTTATTAAAAAGATTGGTAATTATATTATACAACAGAAAATCGGAGAAGGTGGCTTTGCTAAAGTCTACCTAGCAAAACATGTTAAACTTGGCGATCTTGTTGCCATCAAAAGAATCAATAAAGACTCCGAAAAAACAGAAAGACTAATACGCGAAATCAACATCATGCGAGAATTAGATCATCCATTTGCAGTTAAATTTTACGAATTATTAGAAGATGAAAATCGATATTATATCGTCATGGAGTATATAGAAGGACTTACATTACTCGATATAGCTAATAGAGGTATGATATCAGAATGGCGTTTGCGACACATGTTTGTTCAAATAACATGTTGCATTGCCTATTTGCATTCGGTTTTAAATGTTGCTCATCGTGACATTAAACTAGAGAATATCATTCTTGATAAATACGGAAATATTAGAATTATTGATTTTGGATTGAGTAATTCATACGAAGGAACTGGAGGTATCTTAAACACAGCTTGCGGATCTCCACAGTACGCGGCTCCAGAGATGTTTTTAGGGGAACCTTATACCGATGCCGCTGACATGTGGTCCCTTGGCTGCGTTCTTTATGCATTAGCGACAGGACAACTACCTTTCGATGAAACAAATCAGCGTGCTCTTGCAAATATGATTGTTTACCAACACCCAGAATATCCTGATGAAGTTCCTCCAAATCTGAAAAACTTAATACAAGCATTACTCTCAAAGTCACCAAGCAATAGACCTACTTGCAGCGATGTTTTTAAGTTTGACTGGGTTACAAAATATCCTTTTCATGAAATCTTCGACCCGCAATACTTCTTTACAGAGGGATTTGCAGTACGAGGACCAATAAATGAGGAACTGATAGAAGAACTTAAAGGTCTTGGTATTGACACAGATAAGGTTATTAACGAGATTTCTAACCATTTTTACTCTTCAGATTCGGCAGTATACAGGATAGCTCACCGAAGGCTTATTATAGAGAAAATGTCTTCGTTTACAGATAGAGCGTTTCCTTCATTGCCGAAAATTTCCCAGAAAACTGTTCCTCCTAAACCTCAACCTTATATTCCTGCAATACAGAGACCATCCGTTGTAAAGAAGAGGTATATGTTCAACGGAGCTCTGAGGTTTAAGAACACAGTAAAAATTTCCAACAAATTACAGAACACTGCGCGATCACCGGTCCCACTAATATATCACCAGTAATTTCTTTTCTTTGTTTGTTTGAATAAATTTATTTATAAAGATGAAAAATTATCATGAATTTTTGAAAAAACAAGGCTCAATTCTTATTTACATTACTAAGTATGTATGTACTACAATAGCTAAATCAGCTGAATTAGCTTCTTTAATATGATTGTTATTAGAAAGAACAATAGATTTTATACTTAAAGGGAAATGGTCAATGCAAATGATCTATCTAGAGGGAGTAAATATAAGAAAACATCATATAATTACATATTATCGATCAAAGATAAAATTTAATCAATTATTTAATAGGGTATAAACTATGATACTCTTAGGATAAACTTATGGAGAAACTGGTTAATCATGTTATCAAAATTTCGACATCAAAGTTGAGGCAAACCCAAATTTTAGCTAAAAGTGACAGGAAAAAAAAACGTTTAGTATTAAAAAAAAGACCGATGAGAGCTTCGTTCGAAATATAGAGGGAACTGAGAATGCGCAACCATTCTCAGGGAATATTGGATGCTATTCCCGTTCCCTCTGTATGGAAAATTGAGGTTTTCAAAGGGAGTTAAAATAATATCAAATTTATACTAATTTACTTCAAAATACAAAAGTATTTGACAGTTAAAATTAGTTACTTTAGCAAGCCTATCAATACCCTTTTACGATTATTGTTACTTTTTCGAAATAAAAGTAAAAACAAATTTATACTAATTTACTTCAAAATACAAAAGTATTTGACAGTTAAAATTAGTTACTTTAGCAAGCCTATCAATACCCTTTTACGATTATTGTTACTTTTTCGAAATAAAAGTAAAAACAAATTTATACTAATTTACTTCAAAATACAAAAGTATTTGACAGCTAAAATTAGTTACTTTAGCAAGCCTATCAATACCCTTTTACGATTATTGTTACTTTTTCGAAATAAAATAAATTTATTATCAAAAACCTTTTTTTTCTTAGTAAAAATAAACGAAATTTTTTAGCTTATGAACTTTTGATGGAAATATGCAAATTTAAAATAATAAAGAAAGCCGCGAGCGAAGCGATCGGCTTAGTTCGAAGATTTTGATTCAAATCTTTGCTGATCTGTAATTCGCGGAAGCCGCGAGCGAATCGAGCGGCTTAGGTCTAAGATTTTGATTCAAATCTTTGCTTATATTCCTTAAATTCTTTATGAAACTCGCAACAGTTCCATAAAAAATTTTAAATTCTAAACTGTCGAAATTACCGATCGGTAATCACACCCTTCACGGGTGTGTCACTTTTAGCTAAAATTACCCCTACTCGTATAAGAACAGTGTAATGTGACCGCATTAAAAAACGTACTTTTTTTTGTTTAGAAAAATATGAGTTCTGATTTTAGTGATGATGATGAGGATAATACTAATGAAGTAAATGAAGCCAATGAAGTGGAAAGTCCAGGGGAAAACAGCTTTGACGATGATTTTGAAGATAGTGAAGAAAATAAAGAAAATAACGAGAATAAAGAAACAAATGAAAAAGATAATAAATCAGAAGAAAACACAAGCAATGAAAATACAGATACAGATGACAATCCAATGTTAGGATTGCTTAAAAACTCAAATCAAAATTTCGATGACGCAAATCAAGAAAATCTTTTACAAAATAATCCCCTGGCTGCTCACAATGACAAAGAAGAAGATGATGATCATGGTCAGCAGCTTTCACTCGGCGCAAGATCTCCTTCTTTTTCCAACCTAAAAACAATGATTCCAAAAGGATCTACAAACCCCGTCGACCTTGGAGATGTCAAAGAGAAAGAGGAAGAAAAGGAGGATGATCACCAAGAAGGCCAAATTACTTTAAGTGTAAGACAACCATCATTTTCAAATCTTCATGCCGGCCAAATGATACTAAAAGGATCTACAAAAGCCTTACCAAATGTTGACGATATAATTGCTGAAGAAGCTGAAAATCCAAAATACGTCGAAGTTACTAACACAGAAGAAGGCGAAGATGAGTTTGCAGACGAACCAGTCAAAGACTCAGATGACGAAGACGAAGACAATCAAGCCATTACATTAAGTGTTCGACAGCCATCATTTTCAAATTTACATGGCCAATTAATTCCAAAGGGTTCGACACAAGCAATACCTCAAGTAAACAATGGAGATCCTATAATCGTTGAAGAACTTCCAAATAACAACGACCAGCCAATTATTTTGAACCAAGAAAATAAAATGGGAAGCGAAATCCTCAAATCACTTCACAAATTCAACCATGACAGATGGAAACAGCTCGGGTATAATCCAGAAGAATCATTAGTCAGAAGAAGATCGCAAATTGCGATTGATCCCGCAATTACATGGAAACTAGACTTCAGAAACAGTTCGTGCGCAAACTATTACCCAACGATTAACGAAGTAACGCTCAAAGACCCTAACACAAAGAGAAAAAGACCATTATCATCACGAAATTCAGATGACGAGCTCGAAGTTGAGATGCCAGACAACTCTTCGACAGTTGCTAATGCTCCAAGCGACTTCTTGGCCGAAGACGACCTCTACAACGAAAAATCAATTTCGACAGACGAAGAAAGCGAGTTGCCGCCACTTATTAACAGTGCAGGAGGCCGAAGAAACTCATCACAGATATTCGATATTCTTCCTCAGAGCTTAATCAACGAGAAAAAGTCAGATCAAAAGAAATCACAGAAATCAAACGTAACTCCGAAATCAAATCACAAAAAGAACCTCAAAGCACCACAGAAAACGTTCAAAAACAACGATAAATCAAACTCATCCGGCAGTTCTAAGAAAAATCGCCAAAGTCCATCACAAAAGATCGAAGGATTGGATGTTGACTTCCACCTCTACTTAGATGACATCAGAGTATCACAGGGATACGATTCCGAGCAAGGATCATCCAGAATTCCAGACAGATTGAAAGAGTTAATTGTCCATCCAAAGGAAAGTGTCACTTATTTAGCTCTTTGCGGCGTTTCTATCCTTGGCTACAAGGAATCTACAGTTTCCTCTGTCTACAAGGACCTGAAGAAATATCTAGACCAGTGCGTGCAGCTTGGATACATAGAGGAGTCGATGTATGTCGACGGAATAATGAAGAAGATCAAGGACGAGAAGAAGGAGCTGGAGAAGACACAGACAAATGACCAAGTAGAGCAGATCGATGAAAAGATAAACCAGTTGAATGAACAAATAGACAAAATGACGAAAGACCATCAAAGAAACCTTTGTTCTCTGGAAAGTGAGAAAGAAGTCGCTCTATCAGAAATTGACGTGAAAATGGATGATTCACTCGCACTTTTAGAAGAAGAATGGTCATCAGAAAAGATGCAGTCAAAATTTAACAAGCCATCACCAAAGTTGATAGAAATGAGACAGACAGCGCAGAGATTGATCGGTGCACATAGATTCGAGGAAGGAGCAGCACTGGCAGAGAGAATTGCAACACTTGAAGATCAGGAAAGTCAGGAAGCGGCAGAAAAGATGAACTCAGCATACCAAGTCGCTTGTGAAAGAGTCGTGAAGAAGTACAGCGCAGAAAAAGTCACTGTGGAGGGCTCGTTCAATGATAAGAAAGCAAGTATGGAAGGAATATACCAGAAACAACTTATTCCTTTGAATAATAAACTGAAAACACTTCAACACGAGAAAGAGCAAAAACAGATGGAAATTAAAAGAAACGAAAGAGAGGAGAGAGCGGCAAGCGTGGCAAGAAGGCCAGAAACAAGGCAGTCTACAACTAAAATGTCTGGAGAGCCAATAGCTATTAATAAGAGATTGAGTTTGCCACCTTTGAAACAAGTGATTCGTCCGATGACTCAATACAAATCTAGAAAATGATTATTTTTATATTGTTATTTGTATATATATTAAAACACTAATAATATGTTATTTTTACTTTTAAAAAACATCGCATCATTTTTTTTTTGAATTTGATAAATTAGAATTTTTCATATTTCATTATAATGAATATTTTTTCAAAGTTTTAAATTGAATTCAGTCACAATCTTTCTGTGAGAGCAACAATAACATCAGAAAATTTGCTTGCTATTAAATGGTTTAATTTAAACTGTCAAAAAGACAAATTAACAAACCCGTGAGATTGAGATGTGTTTGATTTCAATTTTTTCAAAGCGTGTTTTGAACCTATCGCATTATTAATCCTTAGTGTTATTAATTGTACTAAATGATTTAATTAGAACGTAAAATGTTGACTATATATTTCAATAGGCCAACGATAACTTTAAATCATTTCTCCTAATGGCAATTTCTGCTATCGAAGCTTGTAGATCAATCAGATGCTATGACCCAGAGTATGCTATCCCAAAGGAAGATATTGAAAAGATTCTCAAGGCCGCATCAAACGCTCCAAGTACATTGAACTGCCAAGACATTGATTTTGTTGTTATCACTAACAAGAAGGTCTTACAAGACATTAACGATCAAGTCTTCGACAATTTAAAGCCACAAGTCCAACAGAGATATATTGATAGACAGATCAGATACCATACAAGCCAGAAAATCATGTATGATTGCTCTGCTTGCATCCTCCTTGTCAAGAATGAGCGTGCAACAGGCATGGAACAAGTTAATGCAGGTATTGCTTTGATGGCCATCCTTACAGCTGCTACAGAACTTGGTCTTGCATCTGTTCCAATGGGTATTCTTGTTCGCCCAGAAGTCGAAAAGATTTGCAATTTACCACAAGGCTCTTTGGTTGTTGGCCTTGGTCTCGGAAAGGCCAGATCCACAGATGTTGATCCAAAGCCTAACTTAAGAAAGATTTCTTATATAGAATAAAAGCTTTTTTACACATCATCATTTTTTTTTATTCACTGATTTTTCTTGAAAGTTATAAATTTATATTGCGATCCATTATTGAATTATTTGACGAATATCTCCATTTAAAAAAAAAAAAAAAAAAAAAAAAAAAAAAAAAAAAAAAGGTAGTGGGGCTTCCAGGCACTTCGTGCCCTCTAGCCCCCAGTCACTTTTCGGTCACTTTTCAGGAAAAAACATTTTTATTATTAAATATAAAATGAATTTTACAAAACCACCGTTACCCTTCTTTGGAAATAAGAGTAAATGTAAAGATATTATATTGAGAGAACTTAAGAAACTACCGAATGGTCTAACATTTGTAGACTTGTTCGGTGGAAGTTTCTATATATCTCATTTGTGCCATACAATATTTCCTGACTCAAAGATTATATGCAATGACTTCGACAACTATATGAACCGTCTCAAACATATACCAGACACAAACAAAATATTGAAAGAGTTAAAAGAAAAGATACCTATAGGTAAGATGGAACGTATACCATTAGATAAGAAAAATACTGTCAGAGAGGTTTTGAAAAAGGCAGAGTATATTGACTGGGATAGTATATCTGCTAGACTGTTATATAGTGGTGCTATAAGAGTTCATGACATTGAAACACTTATGTCAAAAGTTTTATATCTTAACTATACAAATGTTTTCAAAGAGGACATAGATAAATATATTGAGGGTATAGAGTTTGTGAGATGTCATTGGACAGAGTTGTATGAAAAATATAAAGACAAGGAAAATGTTTTCTTTATAGTAGACCCGCCGTTCTTTAACACATACGATTTTCAATACCAAGCAGACTGGACTTTGAGAGACTCTTTAGAAACTTTAGACGTTTTACATAACCATCCATGCTTTTACTTTACATCCGATAAAAGTGGTTTGGAAAGTGTTATGAGATGGTTAGAGGACATACATGACTATGAGTTTATATATGACAAGATAGAATATGAGAGAGGTCCTATAAACTGGAGAAAGTGTCATAACAAAGAAATTTTATTAGTAAGTAAATGTGGTTTGAAATCGGACTACTTGTTTTAGGTTTTTTCCATTGTGTCATTTATTTCTTTGACGTGGCAGAAAAGTACAGAGAATATGAAGATGAACCAATGCCTGCAAATGTTCAGTATATGTACTCGTAAGAGATATTTTTATCTAATATTAAATGGACGCACAGAACTTAGCGAATGCACAGCAACCTGGACAACCAAACCCAGAGAATATTCCAAATGAAGTTAGAATACAAACTGCAATGGCAAACTATGGTCAAGTGCCAACAGATGTACAAATGCAAACTGCCATGTCAAATGACGCTGCGTTAGGTTTGCCACCATGGTATGCAAATATGAGATGGAAAGAGTTTTATACAAACCCTGAAGTGGGATATAAACAACTTTATGCAGATGACGCGAACACAGGAGTTGACCCAGAGTATGTTTTCTACCAGAGGAGAAATAGAATGTATGAGCTCCAGTTAAAGAATGCTATGGAACTCAGAAGGAAACGTAAGAGACTAGGTGGACATTAGATTTTTACATATAGTAAAATGGGTTTCTTCAGTAAGATAGGAAACTTCTTTCGAAATGTTGGAAGAGGTATATGGAATGGAATAAAAACCGTAGGAAGAGGAATTTGGAACGGAGTCAAAAATATTGGTAAAAGGGTAGGTCAGTTCGTTGGTATTATACCTAAAGACCCTGAACCAGAAGAGCAAGCTCCTGTTATACAACAGCCTGAACCTGCACCACAGTCTAGTTGGCAACCAAATCCAACACCTCAACCGTATTAAAAAATTATATTTTTACCGTTCGATAGTAGTTGTATATGAAACTAAGTTCTAAGTAAAACGCGTGGTATAATGGAATTATTCTTTTTCTTCCATCTGTAGTAAACCATACTTGAAAGTCTGAAATACTTCCACTTGGTGGTTCGTATAACTTTGTAGGTTTTTCGTAAAAGTCATTTGCCAAGCATAAGAAAGAGTTTTGGGCGCCAGAAAATGAAGCATGAACAATAATAGCAGCTGGGTCGAAAACATCTTTAAATAAATATGGTTCATCTCTTGCATATCGACTGTAAATATTTGCTAAAGGAAGTTCGACTTTCTGATTTAACATTCTTTGCAAATAATACCATGACATTGCAGTGAATTCTGTATATATTTGTTCGTCTTTCTTTGGATTGTCTTCGTAGATTTGAAATGACACTTGTGAATTTTGTTTGTCATATACAATTCTCACATAAAGTGTGCTCTCGGTATTTGCATATTCATCAGCATATTTTGCATAACATGAATTTATTTTATCTTCTATATTTTTTAACGCAGTCTGTAGAGAAGATGAAAGGTCAACTTGTATTAGCTCAATTTCTTCCCACATTTTTCGTTTCCCTTCAGATATATAATCTATATGAAACCTTACAATAAATGGAAAACTTTTATCTTCTACAGACACAAACTTCATTCTACGAAAGCCAATAGCTTTTGTGACAGATGGGTCTCTTAGCCATCTTAATGGGTAGTCAAAACGATAGCCTTCATGCTTTACGGTCTCTGTCTCAACTTTTGACCGACATTAGTAAAAAGTTCATCTAATGGTTTAGTTGTAGCAACTCTTGAATTTTCTTTTTCTATTGGAAGCATATTTTATCTAGAATAAAAATGTCAAATGAAACAGCGTCTATGAGAGAAATAAAACACAACCGACAACTCATTATACAAGCTCTAAATAAGAACACAACAAACTTTTCAAACTATTCTAAGATATCTGAGTCATTGAAAGAAGGAAACTTAAAACTGACATTAAACCCAATGACAGATGAGTTTCTGTTTCAAGACAATAAGAACCATACTGTCTGTATAAATCCAACAAAAGGAACTTTAAACGAGAAACCTATAGATGAACTTCTTTTGAAAGCAGATATTGACAACAAAGCTGACAAAGAGTATGTAGATGCAACAAGAGACTATATTCTCGCATGGACAGATAGAACATACCCACAAAAACATCATACACATAACATCTATGACGTAGATGAACTACCAGCAATGTTAGATGACAAAGCTGACAAAACATATGTTGACAATAAAATGTCAAGTGAAGTGACAAGAGCTGACAAAGAATATTCTAAAAAGACTCATACACATACCATATCTGATATTACAAACTTACAAGAAACCTTAAACAAGAAAAGTGACGTTGGACATACACACGATTTCTTCGCAACTGTTGGTATAGAAAATATTGAAGGAACGGTTGAAGGAGCTGGTGGGGATGTATTAGATTGGAAACCTCCTAACTTTCCACAAGGTTTAACATCGGAAGAAGACATAACAACGATGAGAAACATTAGATGTAAAGATGTTTATGTCATGGAGGATGAAAATAAAGTTAAATTCACTGCTCAAGATTTATATGACAAGAAAGCAGACAAAACAGAGCTTCAAACATTAAAGACAGAAATACTTCAAACATTATATCCTATAGGCTCTATTTATACGTCAATGAACTCTACCAGACCAGAAGTAGTACTTGGTTTTGGAACTTGGACTCAAATAGTCGACAGGTTTTTGTATTGTGCAAACTCTTCAAAGGAAACAGGTGGAAGTAAAACGATTTCAGGTGCAAATTTACCTGCGCACAGTCACTACGTAAGTTTAACTACATCTCGAGAAGGTGAGCATAGGCATAAATATTGGGATTGGACAGGAATGACAAAAGGTAAAGGATATGATGTTAAAAACGACGTTCAGTTTGCTATAAATTGTTACTTGGATAACACTGAGGTAGGAGGAAACCATACACATTTCGTTTCAGGATATACACAAACAACGGGACAAAGTAAAGACTACATGCCACCTTACATGACAGTTTACGCATGGTATAGAAATGCTTAGTCGTCATTTTCAACTTCTTTAGCATATTCGTCAGGAGTTGTCTTATATTTGTTAGGAACTGTCTTTGAAAGTATACCACCTTGAACCTTAACAAGTTTGAAACGAGGTCTGACAATAGTAGTTTTATCTTCTGCTTGCAGTGTGTACATTTTGCCATGTTTGCCTAAAACTTCATAATATTCTCTTGTATACTTTCTTCTATTTTTACGAACACGAATGCGAGTACCTGTCGAGTTCCCATTGTTGTCATAGTCAATAGTATTTTCATATGGGTCGCGTTTAGGTATTTCTATTTTTACTTTGTCACCTTTCTGAAGTTTGAAGCCTGGCATTCTTTCTTGTTTGTCTCTTTTGACTAAACTATTAAATATATAGTCTTTCTCTAAGTCAGGGTTGTTTTTCATTTCTTCAGGGGAGTGGTTTCCCAAACCTTTTTGTTTACGGCTATTGTAAATATTTAAAACTTGTCTCATCTTTGCCATGGAGAAGTGTCTATATTTGTCGTCATATGACATTTCATCTACCTCGCCGCCTTGTGGTTGGTTTAAGTCTCTTAAGATTTTTATACAACTGTCAATGACACCAAGAGCAGAATGGTTTTGGTCGACAATGAAATATTGGTTTACATTTTTTGAACGCAGATAGTTTTTAATATCGTCTGATTTGAAAGAACTTTCACAGTCAGATGTCAGTTTTGTTGGATGGTATTTGTCAACGAATATTGTCAAAGCAGTTTTCACATCTAAAATATTTTTGGACTGTAATGGTATGGCTTCACAGTATCTTGTGTTTTGACCAACAAATATTAGCCAGTATGGAGGTCCATCTTCTCTATACCTCGGAATGTTTTCCAAGATATCCATAAACCAAGCATTTGGTGTTGAACTAAAGATTTTTATCATGAGTGCTTTCTTTGTCGCTTTAGAAACATAGGGGTCCTTGTTTGGATTCGTCATTTTTATCCTATAAGAAATGGGTTTATTTGGCGCATTAGCAGGAGTTGCATCCAGATTTTTGCCCGCAGTGGGAACAATAGCCAGAGGTGTATTTGGAGTTGGAAGGAAGATTTTGAGTACATTAGGTATACTTAAAGAGAAAGCACAACCTATTATACAAACTGTACAGAAAGGTTGGGATGTAGCACGAGATGCAGCAAATCTTATTCCAAATCCTGAAACAAGAGGAAAAGTTCAAGGATGGATGGACAATGTAGGAAGACAAGCAGGAAACTACTATAACAAAGCAAATGACTACTATAACCAAGCAGGGCACTACATGGACCAAGGTGAAAGATTCTTTAACAGAGGATATAACCATGCACAACAATGGGTAAACAATAACCAACCTCAACCGCCTCAAACGTGGGGAATGTAAAGTTTTTTACTGAGATGAAATGAACAATACAGCATTGAGACAAATGGGTTCAAGATGGATTTGTCGACTTCCAGCAGTTACACAACGTGTTTGTCAAGTTCTTCCTATACCTCAGGAAGTTTTAGACCGACTTAAAAAACAACAACAACCAGTTGAAAACAAACCAAACTAAAATTTTTTACTGAGATGAAATGACCGAAGAAGTTGAAACGGTAGATTTGACACCACAAACAAAAAGTTCAGAACCATTGTCAAAACCTGTCAAAGAACTTACAGATGAAGAGAAAAATTCAATAATAGAAAGTGCCAGGTCTGGAAATACAAACCCTAACTATAAAGTCACTTTTCATAGAAATGGAACGGCTAGTATCTCAAAAAAGAAACAGACTCTCACAAATAAAATATTGAAGTCTGAAGGAGCTTTCGAGACAACAGATGGAAAAGTTTACTTCACTGACCAACAGTTCATTATAGAACATCTCATTGACTTAGAGTCGAAATATTCTAAACTTTACAACAAACACAAAAAGTTGAAAGGAAAACAAAAACAAATGGAATATGATATTTACGAAGATGTTGACGACACAACCATACCTGCAAGTGAGGTAAAGTCAGAGGAACCGAAAAGTGACGAAAAACCGATAGAAGAAGAAAAACCAAAAACTGAAGATAAACCAAAACCAAAGTTTAGTTTCCAAACTAAACCAACTCAACCTTCATTAGCTGGTATGGGTTGGCGTCAAAGACTTCTGGTAGCAGGAGGTTATGTAAAGTAAAAGAAAAAAATATTTTTAAAAACAGTATATTTTTTTATTTTTATTTGAACTGTACGCTGAGTTTGTTGGAAAAGACCGTTGGGAAACTTGTTTGTTAGACGATGAAATATGAAATGGCATACCATTTAAAACAACATATTTTAAAAAAATATTTTTTTATTTTATTTGAAATGTACGCTGAGTTTGTTGGAACAGACCGTTGGGAAACTTGTTTGTTAGATGAGAAATATGAAATTCACTGTTGTGAGTCATTTGAAGTCAGAAACAAAAAGACAAAAAGAGTTTTAAGCGGATGGGAGGGAAATGACGGATATGCTCTTATGAAGATGAGTGGAAAAAACTATTTTAAACATGTTGTCATTGCAACTCATTTTATACCGAACCCTAACAATTTACCTTTTGTAGACCATATAAACCGTATAAGAAGCGACAATAGACTTGAAAACTTACGTTGGGTCACTTGTTCTGAAAACAATAAGAACAGAGGCAAATTTGGAGATATTGTATTCGAATTTGTCGACGAACTAGAAGATGAAGCAATTGAAATTACAGACTATGGCAAGCATACGTTTGAGTTTTACTACTATAGCGAAGAACAAGACTCTTTCTACTTTTATACCGGCGTAAACTATAGGAAATTACAAGTATGTTTTACTAAGGCAGGCTATGCTTATGTAAACACTAGAGATACAGATGGAAAAAACGTTCAAATACTTCTTAACAAATTCAAGAAGCTATATGGCATACTATTTTAAAACAATATATTTTTACATATATTAAATGCTTCAGGTTGAAAAACAAAGAACAAAAGTAGCAGATACAAAACCGTTAGACTATATCTTTACAAATGCTGGTAGGACTATTTCAGATGAAGAAATTTCATCCCGAGTATACAGGTTTGACTATCCAATTCGTTGGCTTCAAAGTCCTTCAGATGCAAAGGCAATAGGATTTAGAAGAGTTTTGTTTTCAAATAGAACGAACGCTTTTATGTTCGCAGTATATTTTCATGGGCAGTATAGAGGTTCTGATGGTCTAATAGACAAATTTGATGAAATGAGAATCTTTACAATTCGTTCAGACGAAAGTCTTGAAAAAACTCTAAATGACTTTCAAACTCAAATAAACAAATACTACTGGGAATTTCAAGAAAAATACGACTCTTTACTAAATGGAACATACTATCTGAAACTAGAATATGACAAGATGAACTCCACCGTTTCATTTCAAAAGATTGAAATTAACCCTCCAAGAGATACAGAGTTTTTATTTTGGAAAGTAGACAAACGTTCTTGGGACAATTTCTTCGGTTACTAAACCAGAACGAACCATTACCACCAGATGGTCCATTTAAATTTATACTTCCACCAACAGATTTGACAGTTTATAGAAACGTGTTTGACCCTCAAAATGTTATGTGTCATGCAAGTTTCAGTTCAAGCAACAACAGTTTTCTATGTATTGGTAAGGACTTTTATGACTTTGCTTCTAAATTCTACGAACCACCTAGTAACAGTTTCTCTGACTTTCAAGTTTGGTTCACAACAAACGGTGTGCAGCATATTATTCCATTGTACTATGACTTTTATCTCGAATTGTCTTTCATATATAACTACGGAAAAGTGCTGAAAAAGTACTGAAAAATATATTTTAGGGTAGATGGTTAGATCTAACCTGTTTTCTAACCTTATTTCTACCCTCTTGAATTTTCATGAATTTCCTTAAGACAGAAAAAAAGTGAGTTAAAATGAGATGTTTACTGAACTGGTTGGATGTCGCCTTCTGAGGTTATGTAGAACGGCTGACCCGAGAAGTGGAACAGTGCTCTGAGAATTTGGTTCATTCTTGGGAAAGGGTTCTCTCTGTTTGGAAGTTGTATCCTCATCTAATGGCTCGATGTTGTCCATTGTTTCAAGACAAGTCTTTTACTTTTTCAAGACAAATCTTTTATTGTTTCAAGACAAGTCTTTTACTTTTTCAAGACAAGTCTTTTATTGTTTCAAGACAAGTCTTTTACTTTTTCAAGACAAGTCTTTTACTTTTTCAAGACAAGTCTTTTACTTTTTCAAGACAAGTCTTTTACTTTTTCAAGACAAGTCTTTTACTTTTTCAAGACAAGACCCGTTATTTTTCAAGAAATTTTTGGTGTAAAGTTCTCAAATTTGAGAACAGTGGTCTTGATTGAAGACGATACCCGTACTTTTTCAAGACAAGTCTTTCACTTTTTCAAGACAAGTCTTTTACTTTTTCAAGACAAGTCTTTTACTTTTTCAAGACAAGTCTTTTACTTTTTCAAGACAAGTCTTTTACTTTTTCAAGACAAGTCTTTTACTTTTTCAAGACAAGTCTTTTACTTTTTCAAGACAAGTCTTTTACTTTTTCAAGACAAGTCTTTTACTTTTTCAAGACAATGTCCGACGTACCACCAAAAAATATATTTTAGGGTAGATGGTTAGATCTAACCTCATTTCTACCCCGTTTTCTACCCTCGTAGAAAACACACAAAACTCTTGAATTTTGTTGCTGAATTCAATAAAAATATATTTTAGGGTAGATGGTTAGATCTAACCTCATTTCTACCCCGTTTTCTCACCCGTTGAATTTTGTATAAAAACCAACCGTCTGTATTCTGGCGGTTGGTATATTCTTCACAAAATGCTTGTTTTGAGGTCGAGCCACTTTTGGCTCCACCGTATTCTTTCAACCAAAACTCTTGAATTCAATAAAAATATATTTTAGGGTAGAAGGTTAGATCTAACCTGTTTTCTACCCTCATTTCTACCCTCGTGAATTTTCATGAATTTCCTTAAGATAAAAAAAAATAAAGTTAGTTTTATTTAAAAAATATTTTTTATTTTTATTGTAAGAACATGTTAGCAACTACAGCACCAAACTCGTTAGTTATGAATCCAACATCTATGTTAGTAGAGATGAAAAGCTTCATTCCTTCTTCATATACTTTCGAAACAGAAATCCAGAAGATAAAGCAAGAACTTTTAACAAGTAATTTAGACTGTAGTGCGAAAGATGAAACAAATGAACAGTATCTTTATGAAATGCAGGACATTATTGACCATTTGCCTAAACTACCTGAAATCCAACAACAAAAACTCACTATTCCTGAATTCGACGAAATTGAAGTCAAAGCAACTGACTCAGTAGAAATAAAGAAGTTCATACGAAAGGTAAATTATGAATTCCTTGGTTTTCATTGCAACCATAAGGTTATGGACAAAGATTGCGACATGTTATATAAGAACATCTCTGACATATATAAATCTGGGGAGTTTAAGACATACGACAACTTTGTTTCGTTAGTTGCTGAATGTGTATGGCAGATAAGAGATAAAGATAGAAGAGGTAAGGTATGGAATGAACAGATAAGACCCGCTATGTTTGAGATGAAGAGAGCAATTGACGCTTTAGTTGTTTTAGCAGGTAAGGTTTCAGAATATAACGCAAAAATGAACCCGCAATGTTCAAAATGTAAAGCAGCAATGAGGAGATATAACTACTCCGTCAAAGAGATAGAAAGAATGAGAAACGACTATGCAGATTTAAAGAAAGAAGCAGAGAAACCAGCAGAAAATAAAATGGACATGTTAGCATTTCTGAACAAAAACTATCCAACAGCAGAAGATTTCCTTCTATCTGATGTCAAGAAGAAATATAAAGAAACTTTCGGCATAGTTAAAACATTCGATATCCTCAGCGAAGAAATAGAAGCCACAAAACTGTTTAGAGTCTCACGAATTCATAACGTTTACCATGTAAAACGCTTATAAAATAACTGGGGTAGAAAAGAGGTTAGAAAAGAGGTTAGATCTAACCTTCTACCCTAAACATTATTTTTGCTGAATTCTGTATGAAATTTCATGAGTTTTGTGTGTTTTAGACCATGTTAGAAAAGAGGTTAGAAAAGAGGTTAGAAATGAGGTTAGATCTAACCTTCTACCCTAAAATATATTTTTATTGAATTCCGTATGAAATTTCATGAGTTTTGTGTGTTTTCTAACATGTTAGAAAAGAGGTTAGAAAACATGTTAAATCTAACATTCTAACATAAAATATATTTTTGTCTGATTTACGCTCATTACGAAGAAGAAGTCTTGACAAAACATTTACGAAGAAGTCTTGACAAAACATGTACGATGAAATCATGACAAAACATTTACGAAGAAATCATGAAAATTCATGAGGTTAGAAAACATGTTAGAAAACATGTTAGATCTAACATTCTACCCTAAAATATATTTTTACTGAATTCAGCAACAAAAATCATGAATTTCCTTAAGATAGAAAAAATAAAGTTAGTTTTTTTAAAAAAATATTTTTTTATTTTGTATGTAAGAACAGAAATGACAAACACTGAGTTTGAAACAGTTAAAAAGATAGACAATAACACTAAATTGGTTAGAATTGGTGATTTAAACGTAAGATACTCAAAGAAATACAACAAATATTCTTTGTCAGACATTTTATCTCCATCTGGAAAGAGACCGAAGGACTGGGTTAGAATTGCTTCTACTCAGAAAATTTTGACAAGAAATCCTGAGCTTATAATATCGGTAAGATTCTATGGAACTACAGCATATCTCATCGACAAAAGTCTTATACCAATAGTTTTGTTATGGTTAGACCCAGTTGTTGGATATAACTTCATAACATATGGTTCGTTCGACTCAGAACGTTGCAGTGAAGGCTTACTTTACATCGTTCAGAAACCGAAGGACTTCAATACAAAGAGATATAAGATAGGAAGAACAATAATATAACTCAAAGATATGACAGTATAGTCAATAGAGTTAAGGTTGTGTTTGTTAACGATATGAGAGCTGCTGAAACAGAACTACTTGAAAAGTTTGAGAAAATGTATGGTGCTCCCACGAAAGGTAAAGAAACGTTTTGAAGTAGATGAGATAGGTAAAGCTATAAAATTATTTGACGAAGTTGCTGAAAAATACATGTAAAGCGTTTATTTTTTACGCTTGACTTCAGATGGCTCAGGTAGTTCCTAACTAGCTCATTTATCTCTATAAGGTAGATTGCCTCATCTGCTGGGTCTATGTCGGTCATTGTTTCAAGACAAGTCTTTTACTTTTTCAAGACAAGTCTTTTACTTTTTCAAGACAAGTCTTTTACTTTTTCAAGACAAGTCTTTTACTTTTTCAAGACAAGTCTTTTACTTTTTCAAGACAAGTCTTTTACTTTTTCAAGACAAGTCTTTGACTTTTTCAAGACAAGTCTTTGACTTTTTCAAGACAAGTCTTTGACTTTTTCAAGACAAGTCTTTTACTTTTTCAAGACAAGTCTTTTACTTTTTCAAGACAAGTCTTTGACTTTTTCAAGACAAGTCTTTTACTTTTTCAAGACAAGTCTTTTACTTTTTCAAGACAAGTCTTTTACTTTTTCAAGACAAGTCTTTTACTTTTTCAAGACAAGTCTTTTACTTTTTCAAGACAAGTCTTTGACTTTTTCAAGACAAGTCTTTGACTTTTTCAAGAAATTTTTTGGTGTCAAGTTCTCAAATTTGAGAACAGTGGTCTTGATTTCAGACGATACCCGTACTTTTTCAAGACAAGTCTTTTACTTTTTCAAGACAAGTCTTTTACTTTTTCAAGACAAGTCTTTTACTTTTTCAAGACAAGTCTTTTACTTTTTCAAGACAAGTCTTTTACTTTTTCAAGACAATGTCCGACGTCAGTCAGTAAATTTTATCGTCCAACCTTACAAATGTAAACTTATATAGTTCTATTTTCTTCACTAGGGTCTAACACCAAAGTAGCCTTACAAATGTAAACTTATATCGTTCTATTTTCTTCACTAGGGTCTAACACCAAAGTAACCTATGTACATGAAATTTCACTGCATAAAAGGAAAAAACCTGCGCGAATCGGGATTTGAACCGAGGTCTTCGACGCCTGTAGCGAGGTAGCCCATACCACTGAGCTATGAGCCGCTTGCATATTTTTAAGTAAAATATAGTATATTTGTCATATAGTGAAGGATGACCAAACTTAAAAAAAATAACGCTAATTTTTAAAAAAATATTTTTTTTATTTTGTATGTAAAGACAGATATGTCAACAACAGAGAACACAACAACTGCTATCGTTCATGAAGCTATAAATGAAGAATATGAGTACATACAATATAACAAACAGTTACGTCTCATTCGTTCGGTCAAAGACGACATGTACCAAATGCAAAGTATTTTGAATGCTCTTCGTTCTACAAAGCAAGCACATCATTGGTTTGAAAACCAACAGACAAAAGAACTTTTAGAAGAATTTCCTCATATGTTTGCTACCCGCGGAAAACCGCGGGTAGAGATTCCGTACGAAAATCGCAAGAATTTGGCTCCTGGTTTGAGAGGCTGGTATGTACATAGACTTCTTGTAAATGCTGTAGCAATGTGGGCTTCACCTCGTTACGCTTGTTATATTTTCATGATGTTAGATGAAATTCATAGACAAGAACGTGAAGAGATGGAAAAGAAACTTCAAGCAAAAGATGAAGTCATTGAAGCAAAAGACAAAAGCATTCAGAAAAGAATACCACGTTCGGTACCAAAAGGAAAGGAAAAGAACTATAAGTATATGATTTATACTGAAGAGATGGAAAATGAAGAAGACAGAGATATGGTTATGTTGCATTTAGTCAGAAGAAACAACAAAAGCTTTTACGACCTTGCTAAGATTTACAAATCTGACAGAAATTGGTTCTATCGCGAAAACTTACCGATTTCAATGACACCGAATGAAGATGTGAAACAAATAGTTCAAGATACGTTACCTCAAACACACTATGATATGAAAGGTTGTACAATTCTTACCTTCAAAGAAGACTTACCGCTACTGAAGGAAAAAATAACAGAGTATTTTGACAACTTCAAACAAGCAGAGTAAATGAACCATTTATTTTTATTGACTTTTTACAATTTGAACTTTGTTCGCGTAGATATGAATTCTGAAAGAAGTATGAGGGTCTTGTATGACTTTGTACTTCTCCCATAGTTCATGTCTGTCAAACTTACCTGCCATGGACTCTTTCATAAGTTCCATGAAATCGTCTTCGGACAATCCGGGGAAAAGTATGATATCAGTAAGTATTCTCTTTACATCCTTACTTAAACTCTTGGCTGTCTGTACACAAATGACAACTGAGATGTTAAAGTGTCTGAGCTTCTTAAGAATTCGACACATATCTTGTTCTCTGTTCTTAAGCAAAGGATGAGAGGCGAAATCATCTAAGATAAGAAGACACCTATGAGGGTATGTCTTCCAATCGTAAGATTGCAATTTCTTCGAAATGTATTCTATCTCTTTCTGTTTGTTTCTGAAGTGTTTCTTCTCTAATATTCTCTGCATTTCCTCATTTGGGTCTTTAAACTTCGAATTTATATACTCATTTATAGCATTGTACTTCAAAACTCTTCTTTGGTACTTCTTTATCCAATCTAACAACTCAGAGTCTTTTATACATACTAACTTAGACTTCTTTATAATATCTTTGAACGAATTGACGGTTTGGTCAAATTGACCAGAAGTCGAACAAATAACAACTAACTCATAGAATGGGTTCTTCTCATCTAGTTCTTGTTGTTGTGCAGCCATTTTAAGATAAGTGAAAGTCTTACCCGACCCAGGTGGTGCGATTAGACCTGTTATACCATTCTGAGCAAATAAGAACTTTTCATGTATAGGCTTTATCTGAGCATTTTCTAACTTCCTCTTGTTCTTCTTCAAAACATTCTCAAATTTCTTGTCAATGTCAGCAAACTTTTTTTCTAACATATTTTTAGAAAAATTAAAATTTTTATCTTTTAGAAAATGTCTAGTGATTTCGCTATCTATATTCGAGACAAGCTTTTTGACTCTAAAACTTCTGTCGACCATAAAATCTTACATAGTGTAAACAAGAAAGGTGAATTTGTTCTAAAGTTCTGTTTCTGGGAATATGACAAGAACCATAAAACATTACAAAGAGCAGTCTTAAAATTTGTCAATGACAGACTTGTTGACAGAGATGACGCCGATTGGAAAGATGAAGTCCAACAAAAGTTCTTAGAATGCAAAGAAGACACATGCGCTGTTCTTGAAGATGAAATAGAAAACAGAATAGATGAGCTATTAAAGGACAAAGAACTTTTACATAAATATGGTTGCGCCAAATTTGACATAACTCCACCAGAGAAGAAGAAGAAGAGAGAAAAGAAAGAAAAGAAAGAAAAGAAAGAAAAGAAAGTAGAAGAAGAGAAGAAAGAACCTGAACCAGTTCCAGAGAAAAAGAAATTTGACATGTAAAAATAAAATTTTATTTTTAGAACATTTCTGGGTCAATGTCAATGTTCTCTTCCTCTTTAGGAGCAAACACTGGCTTAGACTCTAAAATCTTTTTACCCAATTTACCTTGAACTTCAACTATCTTAGACTCATAATATTCATAGTCGTCTGCTTTCTTTGGTTCATAAGGTATAACAAGTTTGTATGCTTTACCTTCTTCGAGTTTTGAGAACTTTCTGTCAAAATTTTCTTTGACTGCTAACAAACCTTCTATGTCTAAGTCTTCAAAAGTTGCACCACTTTTTCTAACAACAGCAAACTTAACTGGTTCGATGTTCCAAACTTTGTCAAATGTAGACTTTTCAAAATTGTAGAAGTAAACATTCAAATAAGCGAATGGGTCTAGTTCTTCTTTAAGTCCTGACATGTACTTATTTACTGAGATGAATTTTGCCATCTTTTCTATCGGATAAAAATATATATTTTTTTTAAAATTTACTCAGAAAAATTTTTCTTTGTATATACGCCGTTCTGAACATCTAAAAGATTTTTGACATTTGCCAAGAATGTTCGTTTAGAAGCTGCCATATAACCATATTCTTGACAATATTGTTTATATTCATCATATAATGACCTTTCATCTAATGACACAAAGTCAGTTTCATCTATGAACAGTTCATATACACTCTTGTTTGCTTCTAACAATGTTTGTCTCTCTTCGGTATGTGGAATTTGTCTTGGATTGAACTTAGAAATATCTAATGTCATAAAATATGAGAACAAGTGGTTGTAAAAGTCAGATGTCAAAGTTTCTGCTAAGTCGTCAAAATATTCTGTATCTTGCATATGAGAATCTGACGTTCTGACAACTACATATCTTCTGTCAGAACTTTCTAACTTCATCGGAACAGTATTGTTTGAAACCATAATGAAGTTTGCAACATTTTCACAAACTCTTTGGTCTTTATATTTTCTTTCAACAACTCCAACTTTGTCTGTTATAAGACTCTTCAAAGCATCTGAGTTCAAAACTTTTGTTGTATCTATACTTTGAAGTTCATTGCAAACTATAAGTTTCATATTCTCAATTGAAGAGTTAAACTTGCCACAGATGTTTTCTAAGTTTGTCATATTCGGATTCGAATAACCTTCTAACAGTTTGCACAAAATATCTGTAAAGAAAGTATTCTTACCAGTTCCTTGTTTTCCAATTATAATGAGAGCAGTTTCATTTTTAGCACTTGGATGTTGTAAGATGTTTGCAAACCAACATAAGATATACTCATAGACTCTTTCGTTTCCATTGCATATAATTTCTTTGACATGGTCTAACCAAGCTTCTATAATATTTTCTTTCCATTCTACTTGTTCATATTTATATCCAGTGAAGATAGAATAGAAGTTTGGAGAAGGTGTATAAAACTTTATACCACGAACTGAAAAATCTTCAAGTTTTGACAATAAGATATCCCAAGCATCTAACATCTTCATGCCAACTTGTACGACTTTTATTTTCTTAAGTTTCTGTCTACATTCTTGTTCTGAAACTATTGTTGCTCTTGGTTTGTTAAAGACAACATCCCATTCTTTCATGACATAACATTCTGGGGCAGAGTCGACATAAATGACTAAACGTTTCAAATTCTCGACTGCTTTGTTATAGTCTCTAAATGGACACATATTTCTGAATGCTTGGAAGTCATAAAAATCTGAAACATCTATTCTGTACATTTTTATAAAAATAAAAAAAATATTTTTTTTATTCTTGACTTTGTTGTTGCATTTGTTGCATTTGTTGTTCTTGAGCTATTTGTTGTTGAAGTTGTTCTTGTAGTACAATACTTTCACCAGTTGCATCTTCCAATTCGAAACTTTCTGCCGTCATTGACAAATACATAGGACATAAAAGTTTTACAGGAACAAAGTTTGCGTCAACTAAGGTTAAGTTTATGTTTGCTAAAGTGTTTGAGTTTACTAAAGCTGAAAACTCTGCATTCGAATGAACAATAGGCAAACCAGCAGAGAATGTGTTATTTATACGCATAAGTATCTTTTGGTCATAATAGTTTCTGTCGACATTCGAATAACACTTTGAACCTAAGTTTGAAACAATATATAAAATAGGTGTGCTTAAAGTCAATGGAACAGACATTCCTTGTATGACACCTTTTCCTGTTATAGGAAACTGTTGGTAGTAAAAACCAGATATAAGTTTTGTATTATAGCTCATATTGTTTATAGTAAACTCAGTCGGACATCCAAACATAATGAAACCTGCTCTAGTTGCAGCACATGTTACACTCGTCCTTAAAGTATTAAATAAGTCAACAAAACCTGTTGGTGGTATATCTGAGTAAGTATCTTCAAAGGAGTATTTTTTACCATTCACAACAATAAAGTCTTCTGGTGTCAAAAGAGCAAAACAGGCTTTAGTCGTCATTGTGTTTAAGGTTAGTTTACAATATCGTCCTTGAGGACTTTGTAAGTTTGTTGTTATAGAATTATATGACTCAGGGTTTTTAGTCGTAATAGTATAAACCATTGTGTCTTCTGCCATTTACTTAGCAAATAAATTTTAATGAAATGTTGTGGTCGTCAAATATTTTTATGATGTCTGGGAAACTATACTTTAAGTTCAACGTTTCACCTCCTTTCATAACGTATATCTTGTCAATGACATTATATGAAACACCACAGCAAGCAATGTCGGGTTCTATTTCTTTGATGTTTATATCGTCTGCCTCTGTCAAAAGTTTCAATAGTTCTTTCAAAACTTCATGAGGTGCAATGACATATGAGTTCACTTTTACAGGGTTGTGTTCGACCAAGTTTAACATTATACCCAAAGCTTGACAAATCTTCTCCTGAGTTTTAAGTTTGTCTTTAAGTTGTTGGTAGTCGTTTCGAATATCTGCAACAGAACTTAAGTCTCTGCTAACTTCAGGATATGTTGGTTGTTCTTTTACAGGAACAATTGCTATACCATCTTCGTCTTCGTATGGTTTCCCCACTTCAACATCTCTTTCTTTGACATTGACAACAACACTTTGACTGTTTGTTTGAGTTGGTGAATTTAACTTCACATCTGCCATCGCCATTAAACCTTTTGAAACACTTACGCTTCTATTTTTCGGAAATGACATTTTACTTAGAATAAAAAGATGGACGTATTTGAGTATCTCTTCGAATTGAAGCAAAACAAAGTTTACACACACAAACAATACAAATACATTGACAGAATAGTTCTTTATACAAACAATGGAAAATGTTATAGAATAGCAGTCTTTGCTGAACCAAAATATTTTCATAAAGCAAAGAAAGTTGGTATAACCGAGATGGTGAAAGTTCTTGACGTTGACAAAAATATAACAACAAAACTGACCGATATTTCTAAAGGTAAGTTTTTAATACAATATTATATCAAAACTGGCGTACTGTCAATATTTGACGGAGAGAAGTCAGTTCAAGAACAACTTACTGACCTGCTGCCAAAATCTGCTCGATGGAAGCTGTCGTTATGCCAATCTGAGGAGCTCCAGCAGGTTTCATCGAACGAATCTTCAAAAGAGCATCTTCCGTGAAAAGTGCTATTGGTTTTGTAAACTTCTTTGCTCTCAGTTCATCTGGACCGTCTCTGTCACCAGTATATTGTATTTGAACTGTACCAACAGTTGAAATACCACCCATAAAGTCTTCTGAGTCAGCAAATGGAATGCCAAGCCAAAAGTTTGAACGGTCTCCATTTGTATATTGAGTTTTTTGACCTCCTGTATGAGTCCATACTTTCACATATGGCATAATAGAACTTTGCATTTCAGGGTTAATGGTTGTTGTGAAGTTGTTGTTAAAGTTCATAGCATCTAATGTCAAGTTGTATGACCTCATATCTTCAACTGTAGAATATTCTTCTCTTGGATAATATTTGCCATCTATGTTTATATGATATTTAATACCAGGGTTGTAGAAACAAGAATAGTCATTTATAGTTCGTCTGAACAGTACAAACATAGTATCTGCATGTTTCATTGCAGTTGTTAAAGCAATATCTGTTCTTGCACCTGGGTCAGCACTTTGGTTTCCAACTTCACCTGCAAAGTCTTTGACAGATATTTGGTGTATAGGGAACATAAGTGGAACTGCAATATATTTGGCAGCTAAAGCATTTGAAATATCTGGGTCCAACATATAGACTGCAAGTCTGCTTTCTATTCTCTTGCATTCAAACTTTTCGCATGTGAACTTAACTGGGTCCCAAGCAGTTCCAGCAGCATTGAAATAATAGTTTACTTCAGTGTTGAGGTTTGAGAAACCAAAGTCTAAGTCAACTTTGTCTTTGCAAAAGTCGGCGAATGACGTTTTGATTTGCTCCCTTTACGTCTGTAAGAGTGAATGGGTCTTGTGTTGGTGCAATGACTAAGTTATTTTTGCTTGGAGTAAGTTCGATAGAAATTTTTCCTGCCCAGTTTGGCAAGTATCTTAAAAACCTGAAGATGAGGAAAGATGACAAAGGAACTCTAAGTTTTCAGTTTTACTTTGGTTACTGCTGCTGCATTTTGTCCAGAAAGGTTAACATAAACTCCTGGAACGTTAGGGTCAAGTCTCTTATTTTCTCAATAGTTGCATACTGGTCTGTTTGTTCTCTAGCTTGTGGTTGTACTGAGTTTCTCAAAGCGAACCATTCATAGTTTGCCCATGTTACTGTTTGAACTAAGTCAGAGTTAGAATATATCTTATATCCCATGAAAACTTCTGGAGCATATTGGTATCCGACATAGAAAATTCCATTGCAACCTTTCTTGTCAGACAACTTGGCAGAAGGTTTTATTTCAATGTCTTGTTCACGTATAAGAAAGAGTTGTCAATAGAAATTAATATGAAACCTGTCGCAAGCAATATCTACTGTTGTTGAAGAACCTTCTCCAAACTCACCTACGTTTCCATAAGAAACAGCAGTTGTATATTCGTAAGTTCCAGGAACTATTTCTGACCTTCTAATGGCATTGTCGCATTCGTTATACCATTCGGAAACATTTCCATTCATAGCATCCAAAACTGTTGGCGTTATATTCTGAGCGGCGTACATTTCATATGTGTAAAAATATAGAATAGTTGGATTTATATGTCATAATAGAACCCACGTGGACCAAGCTTTACTTTCTTCCTGACTGAGTTTTTAACTCTTCTTTTTCCTTCATTGCCCTCTGCTTCAAGTTGTTGCATCTTTGCTCATGTTCATCTAGTATGTTGCAAATTTTCCATGCCCTTTTTGCCTTTGGCTCTGGTCGCCCATCTCAGGTAACCTATATCCTAGAAAGAGTTTGTCATAGTCTGTATTTGAGTCTTCGCGTATTGTTTGCATGACTCTTTCCTGAGTTTCCGGTTCAAGCGCTTCAAACAGTGCCTGTCCATATGGAATAAGCTCGTTTTCCAAATATATGTTTTTGTAGCCATCTGGTTTTCTTTCCATGTTACCAACTATATCTTTTGTGAATGGGAAAGCTTTTAACCCAATCTCTTCAGTCTTGCGTCGTTTATTTCTGTAGTTGGTTTTATTTTGTCAAGGAACATGTTTTTTCAATACTAACATTTCATCTTTGGTTACTGTCCATTTGAGTTTTCTTAAATATTCATCCCTTCTCGGTTCATTGTCTGCAAAGTAAGTTTTTATGACATTTTGTAAACTTTCGTTTGCAAGGTCATGTACAATAGGTTCTCTTCCTTCTCCCTCCCTAACTTTCTTTCTAAACTCTTCACCAAATATACCATCTCTATGGTTCTGTGTAGTTCTTTGAGATAAATGTTCTAGAACGTCAGGTGTTATATTTCCATCAGCCATGTTCATTTCATACTGGTCCAAAATATCTGCATGTTTCATATCTTTCAATGGCATTAAAGCCGCGCTTAAAATACCAGCTATATCTTGTTCACCATTGACTTCCATTGCGTCTACAACTTCTTGGAATTGTGGTTGTAAGTTTATGAACCCACCTATCCGGGTTAGCTTTATGACCCCATCTCATTGTAGTTCCATCGTCTGCAGAAACAAAAGTAGGTTTGTTTCCATCTTGGTTAGGTTCTGAATGAACTTTAAACAATGTTTCATTTCTATATGTTTTCTTGAAATTTAACCTTTTATTTTCACCGAGTTCATCCGAAGATTGAACGTTAAATGCTCGTAAGTAAAAAGGGTTGTTGTATTTGTGTACATTTTCTTTCAGTACTTTCATTCTATGCTGAATATTTTCATCTGGTGTTGGAGTCTTTTGTATGTCGGCAAACATTTTTCGATATTCTTCTACTATGTCAGCCGAATCTTTCTTAGACTCTTGGAAAGATTCCATATTCACCTCATGCTCTTGTTGAGGGTCAAGATTTTTCGGCTGTTCCAAATCTTCATCTAGTTCTGTGAAGTTAGTTTCCAAAGGAAGGACTTGTTCGTTTCCTTCAGGCTCTTCTAGCTGTTGTTGCTGAACTATTTCTTCCATGTCTGGTTGTATCTGAACTTCTTCCTGTGGAGTTTCTTGTACCTCATCTGCTGGCATTTCATATATTCCGAGACCGTTTTCAACAATTTCCCTATCTACGTCATCCGCATTCATAAGCTTTTGTTCTTTCGTTCCGTCTCTATTTTTTACGCGTTTCATGACGAAAGTTGAATTGTCATTTAGCTCTGACATCAAATATCTCGGAGTAAATTCATCCATGTCATTTGGATGATATGCTATTAAATCATATCCCTTAGCGAGCTTGTATTTTCCAGGTTTGAGATTATATCCGTTTTGGTGCTGAGCCATAAAGCTAAATAGGTTCGGGTCAGTATTTCCATCCTTGAACTTTCCAATAGCTTCTTTATATCTGTCACTAAAGTCAACAGTATCTGGGAAACCACACTCTTCTTTAAGCATTTTTAAGAATTCTTGGTTTCCTTGTTCTCTACTTCTTTTATGTCCTTGCTCTGTTTGTGGTTGTTGTTGTGCAGGGTTTTGAACTGTTGGTTGTTGTGCAGGGTTTTGAACTGTTGGTTGCTGTGCTGGTTGTTGTGTTGGTTGTTGTGCTGGTTGTTGTGTTGGTTGTTGTGTTGGTTGTTGTGTTGGTTTTGGTGCATGCCTGTGTCTGTGTCCATGTGACGATGTAAATGTTTTAGGTAGTCCTGGTGCAGGTGCTTCTCTTGGAGGGTTTGGTGGTATATAAGTTCCACCAGCTGGCACATATGTTCCATCTGCAGCATAATGTCCTACCTGACTTTTCGTTCTTAAGAAAGCATTTACTAGGTCTGTTTTGGTCTGTTGTAACTCTTTTTCTTGACTTTCCACAACAGTTGCTCTAACGGCGTCATAGGCACTTTGAACTGCCTGTCTCGTTGCTGCATCTGTTATTTTCGTCATATTTTGTGCTACTTCTCTTAACTCGTTGTCGAAACCTTCAGACTTCAGTTTCTTTCCAGATGAGAAGTCGTTCACTAGTTTTCACCTTACTATGAAGAGCTTCGAAGGCGTTCTTAAAGTCAGCATTTGTTAAAGCTTCATTTGAACTGTCTTCATCCGCTTGTATTTTTGTCCTTATTGACCCTATGAGTTGGGCTGCTTTAGCGTTGGCTTGGGCATCTAACCAGTCATTGTTAGCTTTTATATATTCTGCGCTTTTCATTGCCTTTTGCATGGCTGCGTCGTTATTTTTACTTTCTTGTGCTAAGTTTTCATACTGTACGGTTTGGTTTTGCAACTGTAAAAGTTTTTCTGCCTTTACATTTGCTTCAACTTCTTTTTTATACTCATCGCTATCCATATATGTCTTCAGGGCTTTTTGTTTTATCTCTTCATCTTTCAGTATTTTATATTGAGTAGTATGGTTTTTCAAATTTATAACATCTTGTTCCATTTTTGCTACTTCTGCTGCTTTTTCTGACACTTTTTTCGCATATTCCTCTGTACTTAGTTCTTTCAGTTGTTCTTCTTTCTTCTTTTTCTCTACGTTTAACTCATTGAGTTTCTTTGTGTGTCTGTCATATTCTAGTTTCTTTTCGTTTTCACTTATTTGTTTCTGTATGTCTATGTTTGACTTTTGACATCTGTTATTTGATTTTTGAGTGAACTCAAATTCATTTGACTTTGAGGGTTATAGGCTGTTCCGTCTGCAGCTCACCATAGCCTGCCATTTTCGCTAAAAGTGCCGCTCTTAAACCTCCACTCTGTGCACCAATAACTCGGTTTAAAAGCATAGGGTTGCTTGACATTTGTTGCAACATAGTGGGGTCATTCAGCATTTGTTGTTGCAACTGTTGTTGTGGTGTCAGTTTTACTATTGGATGTTTCAATGCTCTCTTCCTCTTACGTATATTCTTACGTAGCTTACGTGGCATTTTAAGTGAAGTTAAAAAGCGGTTTTTGACAGATGTTTTATTGTGACTTCTTCGTAAAGACTTTGTTGAGATTTCTTCGTAAATGAGTGTAAATGACCCAAAAATATATTTTAGGGTAGAAGGGTATATCTAACCTCTTTTCTAACCTCATTTCTACCCTCTTGAATTTTCATGAATTTCTTCGTAAAGACTTTGTTGAGACTTCTTCGTAAAGACTTTGTTGAGACTTCTTCGTAAAGACTTTGTTGAGACTTCTTCGTAAATGACCCAAAAATATATTTTAGGGTAGAAGGGTATATCTAACCTCTTTTCTAACCTCTTTTCTACCCTCTTGAATTTTCATGAATTTCTTCGTAAAGACTTTGTTAAGACTTCTTCGTAAAGACTTTGTTGAGACTTCTTCGTAAAGACTTTGTTGAGACTTCTTCGTAAAGACTTTGTTGAGACTTCTTCGTAAAGACTTTGTCAAGACTTCATCGTAAAGACTTTGTTGAGATTTCTTCGTAAATGACCCTAGTAGTATATTTTTGGTGTAAATTTCATGAAAATTCAAGAGGGTAGAAAAGAGGTTAGAAAAGAGGTTAGATATACCCTTCTACCCTAAAATATATTTTTGGTGTAAATTTCATGAAAATTCAAGAGGGTAGAAAAGAGGTTAGAAAAGAGGTTAGATATACCCTTCTACCTAAAATATATTTTTGGTGTAAATTTCATGAAAATTCAAGAGGGTAGAAAAGAGGTTAGAAAAGAGGTTAGATATACCTTCTACCCTAAAATATATTTTTGGTGTAAATTTCATGAAAATTCATGAAAATTCAAGAGGTTAGAAATGAGGTTAGAAAAGAGGTTAGATATACCCTTCTACCCTAAAATATATTTTTGCCGAATTCTGTATAAAATTCTGAGTAAAATGACAGATGTTTATATGACACTTTCTCCGGTTTATAGGACCTCTCTCATATTCTAAACATCTTCGGGGCTAGAGGGCACGAAGTGCCTGGAAGCCCCACTACCTTTTTTTTTTTTTTTTTTTTTTTATTTAAAAATGGACTTTTGAATTTTAATTATCCAATATCGAATTAAAAAATGGTTATTACTGGCTATTGAAATAAAGACATAACGTAACTTTTTATGATTCGCATAAATATCTAAAGTAACAATCAAATTGCAAAACTTTTTATGAGGAGAATAGGGCGCGTAAAGGGTTGGCGTCCTAAGGCGTCCTGATGTAAACTATTCAATTTTTGAGAAGTTTACACCATAATTGAATAGTTTATGGCGTCCTGAGAGGAGATTTCAATGGGTATGGCGTCCTAAAAAATAGAAGAAAATGATTTTTTCTCGATTTTTCTAGAAATTGAATTTTTTAAAAAAGAAAAAAATCAAAACGTATACATTCAAGAAAGACTATAAATGAAGATTTTTCTATTTTTTTCATTCTAAAACATCTTTTTTTGGATAATTTTTTTTTAATAAATATGTAAGAAAGATTGAAGAAAAAGTAAATTTACTTTAAGAAAATTCGTTTTACATGATGTAAGACCCATAACAACTATAAATATTCAATTATTTAAAATAAAAAAAGAAAAACAGATTAAATGTATCTCACATCAAAATCCATTGACCTAAGGATGTTAAGTTTCTGTTTTTAAAAGTTGATATTTTTTTTTTAATTTTAAGAAAATTAATAGCATGTTATTAGACAATAGGAGTGTAATGATATTGACTAAACAGAAATGAGAGAATAGAGATATAATTTTGATAAGCAATATTGCGAACAAATTCTGAAGTAAAATCGCGATCAATAATTGAAAATTACGATCATGTACTGAAAAATGACGATCGAATTGAATGAATAGAATTATATCTAAGAAAAAATAAATTAGTAGTAGGATATGACGGGTTTAGTGACTTTTTTTGTTACATCTATATATAGACGATGCATTAAAATATATTTATTTATAAATCATTAAAAAAATTAACATAGTAGTATATGTTGACGGGTTGTGTGACTTTTTTTGTAAACGTAAGAATTCATACATAATTGAATGATTTTGTATCATTTTTTTTAACATATGAAGTAAAAAATGTATGATTCTTACGGTTTTTATTCTTACGTTTTTGAATAAATCAAGATTTAAAAAATTGACTTCTTACGTAAAATTAAAACTAAGTTAAATTTATTTTTATTTTATTTTATAATAAATGAGTATAACAACTAATTCATTGAAATCTTTAAAGTTCACTAATTCAGAATTAGAAAATATTTTAGAAAATTTTGGAGACGGTTCTTATCCAACATATATGCAGAATGTGAAAGAGTTTTCCAGATTGTTGAATGAATTTAAATATAACGGACTAATTACTAAAAAGGCTATAATGAGATATTTATATCCCAAAAAAGTTGAAAAACAGGAGAATATTCCTCTTTATGGTCCAGAGGACCTGGGCTCAGAGAGCCTTGAAACACCTCCTGAATATTTTGAAGAAAAAATTAAACAAGATGAATATTATAAACGATGAGATTGAGAAATTGGAACAATTAAGAAATGAAATAGATGAAAAAATTAAGGAATTAAGAGAAGTTGAAAAATATAATGAAAATGAAGTAGAGGGTTTAATGAATATCCCAGCTTCAGAATCAGCAGTTCAGAAATCTCATGAAGAAAGATATAAAAATTATGTCTCAGAATCAACACAAAATTTATTAGATGGCGAAATAGATGAAACACTTTCAGAAGAAGGTACTAAATTTATACGTAAACATAAGTTACAATTTATTGACGATGGAGATTATCCATGTATATTACTTTCACCTCCTCTTGATTCTGAAAAATTCAAAAAAGCACTGAAAAATGTGACATATGCAACTAATACGATTAAGAAAGAAGACCATGATATTTACACAAATTATTATTTAAATAAATGTACAGGTGTTGATAAAGTTTTTGATTTGTTAGATAAAATATCAAAAGAAACCATTGGTACATATAAAATTTTGTGTGATTGCGGTTTCATTATTGAAGATACCAATAATGTTTCATATGAAAGAACAGCACCGAAGGAAGACGAAGTTGAAAGGTCTATACCATTCGTTATTAAGAACATAAAAGATATGAAAACTTATAAACATTATATTTATTCATTTATTTCAGAAAAAATGGAAGCAACCCATAAAACATCATCTCATCATTTTATAGCTATTCATACATTCCTTTTCAAAGTTGTGAAATTAAATAAGACAGGAATTAGATTTAATGTATCAGGGTACGCATTCTTGAGTAAATTAAAATGTATTCGTCACGTCGCGGATGATAAAATTTATGTGTTCTTAATTCATTTTATGGGCTTTAAAGAATAAACTTTATTTTTTAATTTTTTTTATTCTTACATAAATGAACAAAAACGGAACAGCTAAATGAATGATAATCAAATAAGAGCCGAAGGTAGAAGGTTATTTAAACGCTTCTATAACATCCTGATGGTGTTAATCCTAAAAACTCGTAGAAGCTATTTAAATGAAGCAATAGATGCATATGAAGGGTTTGACATTTCATCAGAAAAGTGAGAGATTAGCGAGAATGTTAAATGTTAATATTGATTTCTATTATTGTGATCCTCAACCAGAAGACGTGGACATAAATAAGGTAGACTTTCCATTAGTGGATCAATAATGATAGATCCAGAATTTGAAACAGTAAATATTTTATTAAGACAGAGTCCATGTGGAAAACTTCACGCTGACAGAATAACAGACGTTGAAGCACTCACCGGCTATAAAGTTTGTCCATATTGTAAAGAAGAAGTTTATTCTATCCGTGATGATCCAGAAAGGAAAAACCAAAGAAGATTTTAAAACATTGTGAGAAATGTAAAGAAAATAATGGAAGATTAATTCAAGACGTTCAATTGCAAAACACACAACAACCATATACACCACATATCACGAAACAGAAGATATATCAATGGCTATTAGCACATAATTTGCAGGAATATTATAAACCAACAAGAATTATATTACTTTTGACTTCGAAACATTAGAGACTAAAGAAGAACTTCAACTTTCTGAATGTGCAACTTTGAACGCTTACTTAAAACCATTTATGGTATCATCAACTGTCAAAATAAAGCCGCAAAGCGGTGAGGACGTAGACCGTGATAAAACATTTACGAGGAATTTTTGCTTAACTTCGAGTGATTCTTTTATTTCTGATTGGATTGAGTTTTTATTTTCAACCTGTTCATTAGTTGCTAATCAAATATTGAACAATATGAAGAATTAATGAATACATTAAATGAGAAACAAAAGGAAGCAATGAAAGAGCTTTTAGATGAAGAATTTAATAAAGGGAATATCATAGGTTTTAATTCGGGAAAGTTTGATTTAAATTTAATTCTTCGTGATTTAAATACTGCAAAATGGAAGATAAAATCAATACTGGGTTCTTCTTCTCAATTTAAGCAAGTCATAGTAAAGAAAACAAACTGTCCATATGAATTAAGATTTATTGACATCAGAAATTATATAGCGGGTGGAACATTAGACCAATTCACTCAAGATTTCGGAAACAATAAATCACGTGTTAAATCCTTTTTCCCTTATCAATTCATCACATGGAAGAATTACGAAGATGAATTATATAAAAAGGAACCATTCACGAAAGATTCATTTTATTCAGCATTAACTCAAGAAACTATATCAGATAGTGATTATCAAATATATCTCAATGATGCTAAAAATTTTGAGAATAGATTAGAATATTTTATTCATTATTGCAATAAAGACGTTGAAATTATGATTGACCCAATTGATAAAATTATCGAAGAAACATTTGTTTATAAAATTGACATGCTTCATAATCTTTCTTTATCATCGAATGCTTCAATGATTCGTTACGCGTTAGCATATAAGAACTTCAATCCTAACGAAACATATCCAGAAGAAAAAATGTGGAATCAAGTTTTGAATTAACAAAAAGTATTGGAAATATAAAATTGAATCATATAAGAAACAAGATGAAAAGCAAAAAGAGATACTAAAAACAATGTTTCAATGGATGACTATCAATACTATCACGATTTAATCCTTTCATCTAAATGCAAAATGTGTGGTAAAGCGTTTACATATGTAAATAAACCAACATTGGATAGAATCGATAATGAAAAACCACATACCAAAGAAAATTGTCAGTTAATGTGTTGTTATTGCAATGTCGTAAAATCAAATAAAGATGAAGATGTTCAACGTTTAAGAATCAATTTAAGAAATTATGCATTAAAAAATAATTTACCAATGACTTTAGATTCAGTTGAAGCTTATCACATTCTCCGTAATGGAATTACTGGTGGTCTATCAAATGTTCAACATCGTGTTAATCTTAAAGGAATCACGCACATTAATAAACTTTCATATAATCCAGAAACTAAAACTGTATCAAATGAGGACACCACCAACATTATGACTCATTTCGTTGGTGTTGATTTTAATTCATTATATCCTTCATCATTTTCATCTAATTCATGATTTCATTCAATATACTGACCATAAAATGTATATGCCGGGAAGATTGAATGGTGTTATCATTTGTGATACAGCAACAAAGAAAGCAAAAGCACTGGGAATAATTAGAAAAAAATACTTATTCGTGGCTGAAGTAAAGGGTCACATTGATGAAAAATACATTAATGATTACATAAACTTTTTACCGATAATAAGAAACTTAGATATTATCACAGATGAAAAAACAATTGGCAGTTTTATGTATAATTACATGAAATCAAACAATCTACCAGTTGACCAGAAACAGAGAAAATTAACTCAGTTAGCATCAACACACAACCAATATCAACCATTTTCTTCTTATTATCTTTGGTATCTAATAGACAGATTTCATTTTATCATCGATGATATTCAATCAATTTTAACATTTACTAAAAACACTTGTTTTAATGAATTTGCGAATGAATTTATGAACGAAAGACAAAAGGCTGAATTAGAAGGAAATAAAGGAAAAAGTTTATTTTGCAAGATTTCACTTAATGGATCATATGGTTACGATGCAATGAATACACAAAATTACGCAAAGACTAAAATAATGAATGCACAGAAGGCACGCGTTGCATGTATGTCAAATAAGTTTAAAAACATAAGAGAAATAGGTGAAGATACATATCAAGTGATGCTCAAAGATAGATTTTATAGATGTGATACATGTTTACAAGAGGCATTCTTCACTTTAGATAATGCTAAAATGGTATTTGGTTTTCATTTATGATTTTATGTATAAATGCATGGATGTTAATCGTTTTCATTTCATTGAAGGTGATACTGATTCATCTTATTGGGCAATCGCTGGCGACCCAAATCTTCCTAACACTCAAGCATTTCAAGCAATTGTTACCGATAAACAATTTTATGATAAAAACATTTTCAAATTCGCACCTTTTGATTTCTTCTGTTTTGATGAGAAATTTAAACCTAAATTAAAGAATAAAGCTGAAGAAAAAGCACATGAGAAGAAGTTATTGGGTTTAGCAATTGAGAAACAAGGTGATAACATGGTTGCTTTATGTCTTAAGTGTTATACATCATTCAATGGTTCAATTGATGGAAGTGATTTTAAAAAGATTGCACAAAAAATGAAAGGTGTTAGTTTACGACAAAATAAACAATTAACACCTAAAAATTATTTGGATATAATAAATGATAAAGTTATTTTCGATGGTCAGAATATTAATTTACAACTTAAAAACAGGTCAATGACTCGCTTAACAATTGGTAAGACTGCATTAACAGGAGCACACACTAAGGCTGTATGTTGTGAAAATGGATGTTGTATGCCATTTATTTAATAAAATGCCACAGAAGAGACAAAAGGAACCGTTAATGATGGCTTTGATTCTTGATCAAAGAGGTGGGCACCCTTAAAACATTGATTTTATTTTTATATAAATGAATAACACAGATTTAAAAATTTTAATTGCTGATTTAGTACTTAATCAAAAATTTCTTAGTTATTATGAATTAAAATCATATCTCCAAAAATATAATAATAATATAACGGGTGATGATATGGATTATTATTATCCATATTATAAAAATGAAATTTTGAAATATCATGATAAAATAATTTCTAAAATTAAAGACAAAATTAAAAATAATGAATATATAAAGGGAAAAACTAAATCACAACTTAAACAATTGAAAGATTTCAAAAATAAAGTATTAACAGAAGAAGATATTGATGAATTATATAAATTATATAATCCTGAGCCGCAAAACACCCAGGTCCTTCAGACCATAAATGATGCACAAGCTTTAATTTATGATTCATTAGTTAAACCATATTCAGCCCGACTTTTAAATGAAGATCAACTTTTGGAATTCATCCTTCAACATAAACTCGAAGCGGGAAAGTATATCAAACCTTTATATACAGCATATTTAAAACAAATGAATAGAATACATCCAGAATTAATGAAGGAAGGAATGAAATCCAAAATCAAAGCAGATAAAATTAAACCACTTACAACACCAAAACCTCCAACGACAGTACCACCTCCTCCTTCAGTTAATCCTTCATCATTCACTTTATTATATCCATTTCAAACATTAAGAAGCAAAAAGATTTTAAAAAGGATTTCAAGATATTAAATAAACCAATTGACCCGAAAATTCAACCATTAAAGGAAAAATTTAGTCGACCTTCATTTGCTCCATATCCATATTCATACGAAATCGATCATCTGGAATATTCAAAAGGAAACGTTACTTATTTATTTGCCATTAACATTAACACTAGATATTTATATTGCATTCCGGTGAAAGGGAAAACAGAACAGGAAACAAGAAGAGCTATTCAATACTTACTAGATCATGAAAGAGTAGATAATATCAGGGGTGATGGTGATAAAGGATTTCAGGCAGCTATGGCTCATTATTTCCCACAAATTAATTTTTACTTTTCATCCTCTCCATATACGTTTCATAATAAAATAGTTGATGCGGTAATGAGAACTCTTAGAGATGCGTTAGGGGTTAACGGTCAGATATACTGGGATGGAAATCATGACTCCATCATACAGCAGTTAGTATATTATTACAATAATACATGGCATAGAACTATAAACATGAAACCGGTGGAAATGAAAAATGATATTTCAAAAGAATGGGAATATATTAGAAAGCAAATGGAAAAGTTAAATGATGTTAAACGTGAACAAATTAATTCGGGGCTCATGAATTTTAAACAAGGAAATAAAGTTTTAATTCATCTCGATTATGGAAAAACTGATAAATCAATGACAAAAAGAAGACGAAGATTTGACACAATAGCTGAATTTGTTAGATATATTAACGGCAATGCATTAGTTGAAGTTGACAAGAAATTAATAGAAATTCCGATTTATTTTATTACTCCATTATATTTAAATAATATTTAATTTTTTTTATTTCGTAAGAAATGAGTGACAACAAAGCAGTCAAGAGTCCAGACAATGAATATAAAAAGAAACTAAACAGAATTAAATCAAAAATATGCTATTACAAAAAGAAGTCGCAATGCGGTGGGGTTGAAAACAATAAAGAAATAATCGAAAAATTAGAAACTTACCGTTCAATCATTAAACTGAGTGAAGCAAAAATAAAAGAATTTAATAGAATAAATAAATTGGTTGGAAGAGATGAATTTAATAAAGATGAATTTTTAAACTCTATCCAAATTTAATTTTTATTCCTCTTCGACAACATCTCTCTTTCCATCATTACTGCATAACCACATTTTCTCAATTTTAGTGGTTTGTTATTTTTAACATGTTCTTGCATCATTTTTATCATTTCCTCCCTTGTTATGATTCGTGGTAAATTTTGAGCTTGTGGGGTATTCATTTATGATAAAAATAAAAATTTAAATTATGCCGTTCTAAAGTTTGTGACAACATGACATTTTGACAACATCATGGGTTATTCAATAATTAATTATTTTTGAAGAACTGAAGGGGTCACCAGGTCACCAGGTCACCAGGTCATTTACTTCTCTGAAAAAATGTGACAACATGACATTTTGACAACATCATGGGTTATTCAATAATTAATTATTTTTGAAGAACTGAAGGGGTCACCAGGTCACAGGTCATTTAACTTCTCTGAAAAAATGTGACAACATGACATTTTGACAACATCACAGGATTAATGCAAAAATAAATTCAAATCATACTTTATAAAGCTTCATTCACAGGTATTTCATCGTCAGTAAATGATTCCGCATTATCGTTTGGTTCAATTTGTTTATATAATCCTTTCATTTCTTCTTTCAAAACATAATACCATGTTTGTTTACCATCTATTTTTCTTTGTTTCCTTTCACATTTATCCTTAATGCTCATTTGAAAATTCTTGTCTTTCATGTCTGATGGTTTGCAGAATAGAGCATTTTTACACGTCATACCTGCACATAATTCATCATAATGTGTATTTATCTATTCATCTAAAGGATTTGTTGATAATTCAATTAAATCTTGTTTGGCTTCAGTCATCGGAATGATTCGTACATTAAATGATGAAAGGTCATATTGCATAAAATATGTTAAAAGGTTATCATAAAATTCCTTTGTGCATGAATCCATTAAATTCTTGAAGTAATCAAATTGACCCTTGAATTTACCATTAACTCTTAAAACTACGTATCTTCTGTCTCCAACTTCAATTTTGACAGGGTAAACGTTATTAGTTACGAAAATGAAGTTTGCAACATTCTGAGCAGTTCTTCTGGGTTGATTCTTTTCATTAATTCTAATCTCATTATCCGTAATAATTGATTTCAAAGCGTTGAAGTTTGCGAGTCTGTCTTCACCTACATTCTTGAGTTCATTAAGTACAAGAAACATTTTATTTCAACTACTGAGTTGAAATTACCCGTTAGCTCACTTATTTCAGTAATGTTTTTACATGAATAACCAGCGAGAAGTTCAGAAATAATATCTGTAAATCTGTTTTTACCTGTTCCCTGAAGTCCTTTCAAAATAATTGCTGTTTCATTCTTGATTCCAGGATGTTGAATCATTGATGCAATCCAGCCGAGAAGGTATTTATACACTTCATCGTTATTATCACAAATGGCTTCTTTAATGAAATTCATAAACATCTCAATTTTTGAGTAATCAGGCTTTTCAAGAATGTTGTATTTATAACCCTGAAACGTTGAGAAAACATCTGGAGAATCAGATTTAAAGCAAACACCCTTAACGGTTAATGAAGACAATTGATTTAGTAGTACATCCCATGCTGTTATGGTTTTACCTTCTTCTTTAAATAATTTAATCATTTTGAGTGACTCTTTCATGTTTGATTGAAGAACGAATGATATTTGATTCATTTTGTCGTGTATGTTGTAATCTTTCTGAATGAAGTATTTGTTTCCACAATCTACAAAACGAATTACACGTGATAAATCCTCAATTACTTCAGAACTGTTTTTATACTGATGATTTTCAGCCTTGCGTCTAATATCTGTTATCAAAAACGAGTCATCAAGTTTGATATCAAATGTTATTTTTGGCTTACGTAATAAAGGTAAAACATATTCATCATAATATTCCTTTTGATAAAGTTTTAGAATCTTCACCAAAACAAATGGAGAAGTCATTAAATGTGCATATCTACTACGTGCTTTTTCAAAATTACTTTTTGCATTTTCTGTTAAATTGCAGAAGTTATAAACGTTATCGTATGCTTCATTAATTAAATGATTAGGTAACGAATTAATAGCTTGAAACAGTGTGAATAATGTTATTTCTTTTTCTAAATTCATGTTTCCACCATCATTATGTACTTCAAAATCACAGATGCCATCAACTATGCTCTGAGCAGTTTATCGTCAATGTTTACATCTTTGTTTTCATTCATTATACTCTTTATTTCTTCGCTCTTCTGTTCAACTCTTACCTTAATATTCAAATCATTTAATATATCATTCACTGTTCTAGTTAATGTTGAATCATAACTTCCACGAATGAATGAGTATGTATTGATTGGTTCTGTTGCATTCTTTCGAACTCTTGAATCAGCCATAACCACTAAAGAACGTTTTGAATCATCCATAGAAGTCATTATGTCAATATCATAATCATTGCAGGAATAACATTTAATCATTCTGTTCGAAACTGCATAGAAGAAATTAGTGTTGCAATAAATGTGAAGACCTCCTGAAGCGGTTTTAACGATAACATCTTTATCCGAAAGTTTTGATAAAATGTCTTTTCTAACTGTTTCTTTAAGTTCATCATTGTACGATTTATTGATATCAACATCTATAATCGTTAAATTTGAAATTTTATTTACTAATAAAGCTGTACCAGTTTTCCTTCCTCTTCCTCCATCATGTTTGAGGTAGTTATGTAAATCAATCATGTTTTCACCAATTCTTTCGTTGAGGGTTTTAGTTTCTGCCACAACTAATTCCGCAACTAATGAATCAATAACTTTTTCATCAGAAACGATAAAGTTGCTGTTGTTGTTTGTTGCTGTCATTTATATAGGAATAAAAAAATAAAAATAATTTTAAAACTAACTTTATTTTTGGACTGCATCAATTTTCGTAATGTTGTCAAAATGTCATGTTGTCACATTTTTTCAGAGAAGTGAAATGACCTGGTGACCTGGTGACCTGGTGACCCCTTCAGTTCTTCAAAAATAAGTCATAACTGCCTTCCTCCTGTGTTGTTGTCAAAATGTCATGTTGTCACATTTTTTCAGAGAAGTTAAATGACCTGGTGACCTGGTGACCTGGTGACCCCTTCAGTTCTTCAAAAATAATTAATTATTGAATAACCTGATGTTGTCAAAATGTCATGTTGTCACATTTTTTCAGAGAAGTGAAATGACCTGGTGACCTGGTGACCTGGTGACCCCTTCAGTTCTTCAAAAATAAGTCATAACTGCCTTCCTGTGATGTTGTTGTCAAAATGTCATGTTGTCACATTTTTTCAGAGAAGTTAAATGACCTGGTGACCTGGTGACCCCTTCAGTTCTTCAAAAATAATTAATTATTGAATAACCCATGATGTTGTCAAAATGTCATGTTGTCACATTTTTTCAGAGAAGTGAAATGACCTGGTGACCTGGTGACCCCTTCAGTTCTTCAAAAATAAGTCATAACTGCCTTCCTCCTGTGTTGTTGTCAAAATGTCATGTTGTCACATTTTTTCAGAGAAGTTAAATGACCTGGTGACCTGGTGACCTGGTGACCCATTCTTCAAAAATAATTAATTATTGAATAACCCATGATGTTGTCAAAATGTCATGTTGTCACATTTTTTCAGAGAAGTGAAATGACCTGGTGACCTGGTGACCTGGTGACCCCTTCAGTTCTTCAAAAATAAGTCATAACTGCCTTCCTCCTGTGTTGTTGTCAAAATGTCATGTTGTCACATTTTTTCAGAGAAGTTAAATGACCTGGTGACCTGGTGACCTGGTGACCCTTCAGTTCTTCAAAAATAATTAATTATTGAATAACCATGATGTTGTCAAATGTCATGTTGTCACATTTTTCAGAGAAGTGAAATGACCTGGTGACCTGGTGACCTGGTGACCCTTCAGTTCTTCAAAAATAAGTCATAACTGCTTCCTCCTGTGTTGTTGTCAAAATGTCATGTTGTCACATTTTTTCAGAGAAGTTAAATGACCTGGTGACCTGGTGACCCCTTCAGTTCTTCAAAAATAATTAATTATTGAATAACCCATGATGTTGTCAAAATGTCATGTTGTCACATTTTTCAGAGAAGTGAAATGACCTGGTGACCTGGACCTGGTACCCCTTCAGTTCTTCAAAATAAGTCATAACTGCTTCCTCCTGTTGTTGTCAAAATGTCATGTTGTCACATTTTTCAGAGAAGTTAAATGACCTGGTGACCTGGTGACCCCTTCAGTTCTTCAAAATAATTAATTATTGAATAACCCATGATGTTGTCAAAATGTCATGTTGTCACATTTTTTCAGAGAAGTGAAATGACCTGGTGACCTGGTGACCTGGTGACCCCTTCAGTTCTTCAAAAATAAGTCATAACTGCCTTCCTCCTGTGTTGTTGTCAAAATGTCATGTTGTCACATTTTTCAGAGAAAGTTAAATGACCTGGTGACCTGGTGACCCCTTCAGTTCTTCAAAAATAATTAATTATTGAATAACCTAAATCATTTACTCACAATATTTTGTACAAAACGACCCCAAGCTTTAACTTCTGTTTCTGTAGTTCATCCATTACTTCATTACCTAATTAATTACAGACATAAAATATATTTAGTTCATTCGTAAGCCTAACCCTTTGGTTAAGTGTGTTCATTGAACTCCTATACATGCGAATACAGTCATAAATGGTGCATGTATTCTTTACTTTGTCCGTTGTTTGTGTATATCCTGAAACGAAACGTGTATGGTTTCCTTCTCCCTGAGTGTCACTCCAGTAACAATTTATGCAAACTTAACGTCGTTTATAACATCATATCCTTTACCTTTTGTCATTCCTGACCAATCCCAATATCTATGCTTATGCAACCTGCTTGAGATGTGCTTTAAATCTATGTAGTGACTATGTGCAGGTAAATTTTCACCTGAAATCGTTTTACTCCCCCCTGTTTCCTTTGAAGAGTTTGCACAATACAAAAACCTGTCAACTATTTGTTCCATGCACCAACACCAAACATTACTTGAGGACCTCTTGCATCCATTGATGTATAAATAGAACCTACTGGGTTCATTAAATCAAACATATGCGATATTATAGGATTGTCTCTTTTGAACTTAAAATATAGTGGCAACTATTTCTGGTTTCTTCTGGTTTGTGTCAGAATATTTTTATAATATAATATTATGTTTTCAGGGTAGGTAAAAATTGACTATAATATTTATTTCTGTCATCTGTATAATAATATATATTTCGTTTTTTCTATTGCATTATATCTTTTATATCTATAATAATCAAATATAATGTTAGCTTTGTTCATATATGTGGTGTTCTGACATCATCTCCATAGTCATAATAATATGGTGCTGGAGCTGGTCAGCAATGTCATATCTGCCATTCATAAACTCTTAAATATTTCTTTTGTTCGTCTCCATATAAGTTTAAGTAACAGTTGTTGTCTAATGAACTTTAACTTGTGTGTCATCATTTTTTTATAACTTACATACATTTCATTGTTATTTTCGGAATGAGTTTCCACCGTATACCATTTTTTTAAGGAGTGTACAAACTGCCATCTAAAAATATTTATTTTCTTCATTGACAGAAAAGTCACAACAATAGTTTCAATATTTTTTGTTCCTATCAAACTTTGGTATATTTCGTTAACATATTCCTTATCTGCCTTCTTCTCTAACAATCGTTAACATATTCCTTATCCGCTTTAAGGTCTAAACATCCTGAAACCCATCCTGTATCGGCTTTAGTTTTAAAATCTTTGATGTCCATTCATGATACCATTCAACCTTTCTTTAATTTGCATTATCTTTTTCGTTTAACATATTCCTTATCTGCCTTTTATTATGTCATTTAGGAAACCTTTTATGAATTCCTCATTTAAATTAAATCTTCCAATCTTCAAACTTTAGGAAATGCATTTAATGCGTATATCTTTGTTCTTCTGTGGAATTGATGTTATATCATTCCGTTATACCTTTAATTTTTGAATTCATAAATAAATTTCTTTTATATTTGATATCACTGCGCACCCTTGCAAACGAATTCGAAAATGGTCATTTTTCAATACTATCTCCAAATCTCCATATTTCAACCTTTGCGTTTGTTCTGCGTCTTTGAATTATATGCATATATGGCGTATGTAATGGTCTGAGGGACCTGGGTGCTTTGTGCCTTAAGTTGCTGTGGTTGCTGTTGTTTAATCATTTATTATGATTTAAAAATAAATATTTAATCTGTTATCTCATCAGCTATTTTTCTATTTGAAATTGCCATAATATTTCATTCATGAATTCTAAATCACAATCAATAGGTCGGTTATTCTAAATTTAATATTTGATAAATCTTTTGAATGAAGAATAAATGAATTCCAGATAATTGAAACGGATACGATAAAGAAAATATTTAATTGATGGATAAATGTTTTGTATTGATGGGTAAGAGTTATGGTCTAATGTTTGATGTGAAAATCTCATTGGGGTATTAACTTTATCACATTTGATTAAAATGAAATTGGAACCAGTGTCAGAATACAAAACATCCCCAACATCTTTTTCAAAATTTAATATCCCCAACAATGAACGAAGATGAGGAGTACAAAATTTAATTTTCAGCGGAAATTTAATAAGGTTATTTATTTCATCAAGTTCAAAAAGTTTATCAGGTTTTGATTTAAAATTTTCTTCATACCATACGATAAATGATTCATTTAAATAACTTAAAATCATGTTAATATCCCATTTCGCTATCACATTATTTATATACATATCATACGTTTTTTCATGGTCATCTTTAATAAATGATATATAATCTGAAGGGTCTAAAAGAATGGGATTAAATTTACCACTCACAGAAACGAGAGTAACATTATAAATTCCGCTAACTGTTAAATTTAATTCACAGTTATTATTCGAAATAATATTGATAATTGACATTTTTATTACGATTAAAAATATGGTAAAGCGTTATTTTCCAGTGATAAATAAAACTAGAATAAGATTACCTCAAGAATTCATAAATTCAACGAATAAGAAATTCATTCATGTTATAAATTTTAGTGTTTTCAGAAAATATGAGTCAATGTCATATTCATCATCGGGTTATATTTCACTTCATTCAAATTTAGTTCAATCAAACCCATATAATGACCATTTCATAAGATTTTCAGATGGTATTAAAAATGTAATTGATAGATTAAAATATGAACAGATTGACAATATCGAATTTTTTGGAATTTTGGTTTAAATATCCGATGGAAAAAAGATTGAAGTTAAAGATAAAGCTGATACTATAACAAAAACAATTACAATGACCGATCCAGATAGTGGGGAACAAAAAGAAATAAAACAAACGATAGAAACTGGTGAAAGGTCAATTATTATTGATTATGATTCAAAGGATTATTATTCGATAATGTTAATGCTTGAATATTAAATAGCCTTAACAAAGAATTTTTCAAGTGATATTTTATATTCATCAACTATTTTATTATAAATATCATTATATGTTAAATGAAGTTCAGTTGTTGTTCCATTCTTTGTTATCTTAATTGTGCTAATATCCTTTATAGGATTTATTTTTGCAACTGTTCCGCAGCATGAAACCTCATCATCTATGAAAAATTGAATCTTAACGTCTGAATCTTGAACATCACAAAGAATGGCGATAATGTGAATTAATGATTCATAAGGTAAAATAATTAAACCGGATTGATCAATTAAATTTATTATTGAATCATAATTATTAATTATTATATCACGGTAAATTTTCATTAATTCAGAATTAATGTCTATTTTATATGGCGCATTGCGACTGGAATCGTAGATTCCTGGGTTCTCGATGTTTGATGAAAGAGGTGGGGGGTATGTTGGATAAGTGGGAATTTCAACAGGTTCTTTACCGGGTTCAGATAAAATGATTGGGTCTCCATTCTCATGGTTTTTTCATTCTCTTCATTCTTCGGTAAGTCACGAGTTAATAAATTTGGTTGAGTTGCTGACCTTGTTAATTCAGGGCTAACATTAACTTTAACATTTTGAATAATTCGTGATTTATCATCATTTACGTTATAACCAACCGTAATCTCTGCTTTTGCGTTTGTGTTCTTTTGACTGTGAAACGTCTTCTCATTTATAATCGAATAAAAAAAGAAAAATATATTTAAAGTTTTATTTAGTTGTTACGGTAATATCCCAAGGTTCATCATTGTTTGCTTATACTTTCTTTGTAACTGCACCAATTATGTTATTGATATTGCTTTGAGTTTCTTCCAGTCTTATTTTATCATTTACAATATCTTTAATCATTTCATTACATGCATTCTTAAAACCATCTGATTTTTCTAATTTACGTCTATCACTTTCTTTAATTAAATCAAAGTTATAACCTTGTTGAGAATAAAGTGGTTTCTTTATCAATTCCTTGAACGCTTCTGAAAGTGAAGATGAAGAAATTCTTGCCACTTGAATTGGTTTAAATTCTGCTTTCATTGCTTCTTTCTGTTCATTGAACACTGGATCGAATAAAGCAACTTTAAAGAATTTCTTAGCTGGAATTTCAGGTCTAATATTTGCATATTGACCATCAAACTGATTAACATATCGTGGTAATCCATCCGGTCCCTCTTCACAAGCATTTAATTCTTCATTGAAATAAGAATATGGAATAAGATGGTATGAATACATTGGACCATTTTCACCTTCTCCAATGTATTGTTTAACAGCTTTTCCATTTTCATCAAATTGCATAGGATAATGTTCATTATATGCTTTACGTTTAGGATAATCAGATACAGTTAATTTATAACCATTTATGACTTTAATATTACCTTGACCATCAGTAACGAAAACTTCATTTATACCATCAGGTTTTCCATTTGGTCTGTAATGTCTGCTTCATGTGCTTCCCAATTTGGTCCATGACGTTTGGCATATGCTTGAGCTTCTGGTAATGTTAAAACGTTTCTCATTTGTTTAACATCTTTTTGAAGACCAGCAACAATATTGACTAATTTCTTTCATTCCATCTGGAACTTTCATAGTTCTATTATATGGACCCTTTTTGTTTGTCCCTTGTTTTAATGGAACCTGTAGAAGATTTGCTATTTCTGTCATGTTTAATTATAAATAAAAAATAAAAATTAATTATAAAAAGTTAATCAAATTTAACACTTCCTTTATTTAAATCAACTATTATTTTTCCATGTTCACCTAATTGCTGATATTGTGTGTAAAGTTCATTAATGCTCATTGGTAAATTCACTTGATAAAGCATAACGTTCAACTGTTGACGACTAAACCACTGAAAATGAAAGTGTTGATAGATTTGATTTAATGTTTGTGCTTAATGCTTTGAAGTATTGAACAGCCATGAAGAATGAACACTGAATGTGTCGACATTGAGTTAATAACTGATTAAAATATGATTTCTCATTTGTTATTAGTTTTGATTTCACTGCATCATCTAGAAAAATGAGTGAATGCAAAAATTCTCTATCAAAATTTGAAATAGAAAGTGTTTCAAATAATTCATCCCGTTGTTTATCAATAATTTTATCCTCTAATCCTTGCTTCTTGATTGTATTATATAATTCTTTATACATTAAAAAGTTTTTTAAATAATCTTCTGCTTCTTCTTGTGATAAATAAATAATTGGAATTTTGATTAAATGCTTTAAAGATTCAAATGTATCATCTGAAGGTGAACCTGAACGGTTGATATAAATTAACACATGTGAATGGGGGGAAGTGTTAGCAATAATGATAATTTGTTTTAATATCGTTAATGTTTTACCTTTATTTTGTTTACCAATTGCTGCAGTGATTGAATTTAAGTAACATTCAGAATATGGAATTTTCATTAATTTTTCCTTAGATAGAGCATTTCTATTATCACTCAATGCTTCATTAATCATATCATCTATGTATGTATTATATACTCCCGCTAATTCTTCATAAGGGGTGGATGAATTTAAATCCATTTAATCAAAAATAAATTTATAATTTTAAACATTTCTATTCATCAATATTTCATCATATGAACTTCTATACTGTGGTGGTGTACCTGTTGGATGATATTTCAAACCTTCATCCGGTGTCCATGTCCAATACGTAGTCCTAGTAAACCAAACCTGAGGAGGATTTGTCACCTTTGAACAGTAAGTGTCATTTTCACCCTGAATGATTGGATAAGCTTTCACTTGTACTGTAACTTGTGAGTTGAAAGTTTCTAATCCATCAAAGAATATACCCGCTCCATCACGTTGAACTGGAATAGTGCATAAGAATGAAGTTTGGTCTTTCCATGTTCTAGCTAATGGCGTGCCATCATCTGCATTCAGTGGTCTAGTTAATGAGTCCTCGTATTCTTCTGTGCATTCATTCACTCCATCTAAATCAGAAGCTTGAAGCATACGTGTAAAGAATATGTCGCCCACTGTGGTCATCGCTTGATCGGGGAAGTTTCTGGAATCTATAGTGACCTGAAGACCTCGAAGCATTGGATTTTCTAAAACTGTTCTTTGCATTGCATTCTTCGGAAATGTTAACACAACATCTGTAACATTATGAAGAGCGTATGAGAAATCTGAGCTAATACCTTCAGGAGTGATGCAACCTCCATTTAGTGAACGAACGTCAATATGTTGAGCTGGAATCATGAATGGATCTTCCTTACTGAATAAACGTGGTATTGCTTTAACTGATTCTTCAATTAAACCGTATCCTGGTGTAATGCATTTATCCTCTAAAACTTCCATCTTTGTGCATGAAATAATAACGTCATCAACTGTTGCGTCAGCAGATGTAGCAGCTAAGCTTGTAATTAATTTGGTAGGAAGTCCGATTTGTTGGAATTTGCGATCATATTTATAAACATGATTCATAATCTTTTCATAATTTTCATCAGTTATGTTTTCATAAACGTAATTTTGTAAATCAGCAACTCTTAACGGGTCAACCTGACAAAATACTAAAGTATCCCTGAAAACATAATATTTAAGAATGATATCACCAAATGATTTAGGATAATCATCGAACGCCTGAAATGCTAACAAATCATTTACCGGAATAATCATATCAAAAGTGACATCAACTTCTTCATTTGCTTTCTTGAAAACTTCTGAAGGGTCAATATATTTACCACATACTGAGTTATCATATTTTTGAACATTATTATATAACGAATGAACAAACTTTTTAACTTTCCTTTCTGATTTTGGTTTATATGTTGCAAATGCGAAAGATTCACGGGCGCAATCCATTTGAAGATAACCGGCATCACCTCTTTCGGTTTCTACTTCTAATTGTTTAAAGCTTTGATTTGATGATTTGTAACCAACGAATAAACGCATGCATTTAAAAGCGGCATCACATGTGAAAGCTTTATTTGAAACTAGAGTTGCTTTAACTTTGCGTTTAATATATGTGTCACCTAATTGGTTCACATCATGACTGGATTTGTAATTCTTAAATGAGTTTGTTTATCATCAAAATATGGAGTATCAGAGTCATAGCATGAACTTTCAAGTTCTCTATAATATCTTCTACCGTCATTCTTCGCGAATATTTCATTTATCTTTTCGAATGAATGAAACACATTTCCATTAATCGGTTTAGTGTTTGGCACCAAATAGTTAGTCGTCATTTATTAATAAATAAAAAATCAAAATTAAAAGATGAAAATGAATTTTTAATTTTAATGAAATAATCAACTATGGCTGCAGGTATATTTAAGAAACTGTGGGATAAAGTAAAAAGAGGAGCGCATAAAGTTTGGGAAACAATGAAGAAAGGAGCAAATTGGATATTTAAGAATAAAGAAGCAATTAGTGACGTTGCTGAATCAATAACACCAAAAGCCGCCCCAATAAGAGAAATATTAAATAAAGGAGAAAAAGTTTATCAAAGACTTCAACCGATACTAAGATAAAAATAATATTTATTTATTTTTCCACTATTTACCTCCTATTTTATTAAGTATTCCTTCAGCAATTCCACCAATTGCGTTACCTGCTTGTGCTCCCATCGCCGGATTACCTGCTTTAGTACCTAATACTCCACCTATGATAGTTCCTGCCGTTTTCGCTACTGGTGCCAAAAAGTTTGCAACGGGTTTAATAACCTTTTTATAAACCCAACCTGCAGCTTTCTTAATTCCATCCCATAATTTTTTAAAGAATCCTGCAGCCATTTCTGATTTAATATTAATTAAAAAATATATTTCATCACTTATATTCTAATTTTTATTTAATGATAAATGAAACCAATTTTAAAAATAAATAAAACAGAGGAGGAAGAAATAAATGAAAGTGAAAATGTTCAACAAAAAATAAACGTTGTTAAACCAATTACTGAAATAAAAATTTTTTCATCTGTTGAAGAATTTAATGACTATTATGCTAATAATAAAAAATTATTTGAAGAATTGACAACGTGTAAATTGAATAAAATGTTTAAAGTTGATGGATTCAAAATTTCAAAAATAAAAGGAGTGGTTAGTTTGAAATCTATTCCTCAATCAAGAATCACCTCATTAATGAAAATAGATGATTTAACAAAAAGAATAGAAATTATTGAAGAGCGAATAAATCAAATTATTGATTTCATAAATCATGACTCGTTGAGCCCGGGTCCTTAAAGCCCATCACTGAGTTCAAGGTTATATTCATCAAATATTTCATTATTAAATGCAACTTCTGCTAGTTTATTTATTTTTTCAATACGATCATTTGAAAGTCTATCGTTTAATTTTTTCTGAAGTTTTTCATTTTCTAGTTCTGAAACTTTATTTGGATGATATTTAAACCCGTTAAATTCTTTTTCCTCAGTTTTGATCATTAATTTACAAAGAACTTTTGTGGTTGGAATTCGTTTAAACCATTTATCATTAATATTTGTTATAAATTCAATATTCGGAATTAATTCCCAAATTTTTGCATTTTCAATTAATTTATTATCAAATGCAAAAGCAATAGGTTTAATATTAAACTTACCTTTATAATATAAACTTTCTACATAATCATCGAAATAAACATCTACTTGTTTAACATTTTCAAGAATTGGTGAAAGAGCATCCATTAATTGATTGACGGTTACGACTCTTGATCCACTCATTTTCTTACGAATTAAAAAAATAAAATAAAAATAAATTTAACTTAGTTTTAATTTTACGTAAGAAGTCAATTTTTTAAATCTTGATTTATTCAAAAACGTAAGAATAAAAACCGTAAGAATCATACATTTTTTACTTCATATGTTAAAAAAAATGATACAAAATCATTCAATTATGTATGAATTCTTACGTTTACAAAAAAAGTCACACAACCCGTCAACATATACTACTTAACATTAATTTTAAAAGAAGCTATATATAGATGATGTCAGATATTCCGCGATTAATTAAACATTGTTTAAATCCTGAATGAGAGAGGGTCAAAGTTGCTATTTGTCACTTTTCCACAAGAATATAATGGGGAAAAAGTTATCATATAGTTGATCTCACTCACTGAGGTGAGAGATGCATGTAGTGTAATGGGATAAACAGTGGGATTGCTGCTCTAAGTCCTAGGTTCGAGACACATTGGCTTCATTTTTCTCTTTTTTATTGACGTAAACTATTCAATTTTTGTGTTCTCCATTCAAATTTCAGAATTTTTTTTTGCAGATTTCACGCTACATTCGAAGTTACCTTTTGTAACAACCACCACTGCCTACGAAAGACGAAAGTGTGTCACGATTTCACCCGGAAATCCGACGGTTGTTTAAGAGTAAGCACTTTTGGCACCTACTCAATCCTGAATGGAATCAATGGAGTCATAATCAAAGACCTCATAAACGAGTAAAAGAAATTAGAAATAATTATTTTCATGAATAAAAGATTCACCACCATAATGAAATAAAAAATAAAAAAATTTTTAAAAAATAAACTTTAAAAATTCATGTCTTACGAAAAATTAAAACTTAGTTATGTTTAATATTTTATTTTGTTATTTTGTATGAAATGAGTGTCAAAACTAACGACGTGAAAACATTAGGATTCACAAACGAGGAAATAAAGGATATATTAGATGAGATGTGTTATGAAGTTAGTAAATATTATTTAAGAAATTGTAAAAAATTTGCCGAGTTATTAAATGATTTAGATTATGATGGAAAAATGAATAAAGATGATGTTATAAATTTCTTATATCCTACATCTGAAGAAGAAAAACCAAAAGAACCTGATGTTTTCCCTGAATATTATGAAGAACGGATTAAAGATGATGATGAATACGATGAAATTGAAAAACTGAAAAAATAAGAGATGAAATAGATGAAAAAATTAAGGAATTAAGAGAAGTTGAAAAATATAATGAAAATGAAGTAGAGGATTTAATGAATATCCCAGCTTCGGAATCAGAAGTTCAGAAATCTCATGAAGAAAGATATAAAAATTATGTCTCAGAATCAACACAAAATTTATTAGATGGTGAAATAGATGAAACACTTTCAGAAGAAGGTACTAAATTTATTCGTAAACATAAGTTACAATTTATTGATAATGAAAAATACCCTTGTATCTTACTTTCACCACCTTTAGATTCCGAAAAATTCAAAAAAGCTCTTAAAAACGTGACATATGCAACTAATACGATTAAGAAAGAAGATCATGATATTTACACAAATTATTATTTAAATAAATGCACAGGTGTTGATAAAGTTTTTGATTTATTAGATAAAATATCAAAAGAAACCATTGGAACATATAAAATTTTATGTGATTGCGGTTTCATTGTTGAAGATACTAATAATGTTTCATATGAAAGAACAGCACCGAAGGAAGATGAAGTGGAAAGTCTATACCATTCGTTATTAAGAATATAAAAGATATGAAAACGTATAAGCATTATATTTATTCATTTATTTCAGAAAAAATGGAAGCAACCCATAAAACATCATCTCATCATTTTATAGCTATTCATACATTCCTTTTCAAAGTTGTGAAATTAAATAAGACAGGAATTAGATTTAATGTATCAGGGTACGCATTCTTGAGTAAATTAAAATGTATTCGTCACGTCGCAGATGATAAAAATTTATGTGTTCTTAATTCATTTTATGGGCTTTAAAAAATAAACTTTATTTTTTAATTTTTTTATTCTTACATAAATGAACAAAAACGGAACAGCTAAAATGAATGATAATCAAATTAGAGCAGAAGGTAGAAGGTTATTTAAACGCTTCTATAACATTCCTGATGGTGTTAATCCTAAAACTCGTAGAAGCTATTTAAATGAAGCAATAGATGCATATGAAGGGTTTGACATTTCATCAGAAAGTGAGAGATTAGCGAGAATGTTAAATGTTAATATTGATTTCTATTATTGTGATCCTCAACCAGAAGATGTGGACATAAATAAGGTAGACTTTCCATTAGTGGATTCAATAATGATAGATCCAGAATTTGAAACAATAAATATTTTATTAACACAGAGTCCATGTGGAAAACTTCACGCTGACAGAATAACAGACGTTGAAGCACTCACCGGCTATAAAGTTTGTCCATATTGTAAAGAAGAAGTTTATTCAATCCGTGATGATCCAGAAAGGAAAAACCAAAGAAGATTTTTAAAGCATTGTGAGAAATGTAAAGAAAATAATGGAAGATTAATTCAAGACGTTCAATTGCAAAATACCCAGCAACCATATGCACCACATATTACGAAACAGAAGAGATATCAGTGGTTATTAGCTCACAATTTGCAGAAATATTATAAACCGACAAGATATTATATTACTTTTGACTTTGAAACATTAGAGACTAAAGAAGAATTACAACTTTCTGAGTGTGCAACTTTGAATGCTTACTTAAAACCATTCATGGTATCATCAAAGGTTAAATTAAATGATAAAACATATACGAGGAATTTTTGCTTAACTTCGAGTGATTCTTTTATTTCTGACTGGATTGAGTTTTTATTTTCAACCTGTTCATTAGTTGTTGAATCAAATATGAGTCAATACGATGAATTATTGAAGTCGCAAACGGACTCTTTGAGTCCTGAAGGTCTTTCAGACCAAACGGCGGGGACTTTGTCCCATACATTAAATGAAAAACAGAAGGAAGCATTTAAAGAACTTCTAGATGAGGAATTCAATAAAGTGAATATCATAGGTTTTAATTCGGGAAAGTTTGATTTAAATTTAATTCTTCGTGATTTAAACACTGCAAAATGGAAAATAAAATCAATGCTGGGTTCATCTTCACAATTTAAGCAAATCATTGTAAAGAAAACAAACGTTCCATATGAATTGAGATTTATTGACATCAGAAATTATATAGCGGGTGGGACATTAGACCAATTCACTCAAGATTTCGGAAACAATAAATCACGTGTTAAATCCTTTTTCCCTTATCAATTTATCACGTGGGAAAATTACGAAGAAGAATTATATAAAGTGGAACCATTCACTCAAGATTCATTTTATTCAGCATTAACCCAAGAAACTATATCAGATAGTGATTATCAAATATATCTCAATGATACTAAAAACTTTAAGAATAGATTAGAATATTTTATTCATTATTGCAATAAAGATGTTGAAATTATGATTGACCCAATTGATAAAATTATTGAAGAAACATTTGTTTATAAAATTGATATGCTTCATAATCTTTCTTTATCATCAAATGCTTCAATGATTCGTTACGCTTTAGCATATAAAGACTTTAATCCTAATGAAAAATATCCTGAGGAAGAGATAGAATCAAGTTTTGAATTAACGAAAAAGTATTGGAAATATAAAATTGAATCATATAAGAAACAAGATGAAAAAGCAGAAAGGGATACTAAAAATAATGTTTCAATGGATGATTTTCAATACTATCACGATTTAATCCTTTCATCTAAATGTAAAATGTGTGGTAAAGCGTTTACATATGCAAATAAACCAACATTAGATAGAATCGATAATGAAAAACCACATACTAAAGAAAATTGTCAGTTAATGTGTTGTTATTGCAATGTCGTAAAATCAAATAAAGATGAAGATGTTCAACGTTTAAGAATCAATTTAAGAAATTATGCATTAAAAAATAATTTACCAATGACTTTAGATTCAGTTGAAGCTTATCACATTCTCCGTAATGGAATTACTGGTGGTCTATCAAATGTTCAACATCGTGTTAATCTTAAAGGAATCACACACATTAATAAACTTTCATATAATCCAGAAACTAAAACTGTATCAAATGAGGACACCACCAACATTATGACTCATTTCGTTGGAGTTGACTTTAATTCATTATATCCTTCATCATTTTCATCTAATCCTCATGATTTCATTCAATATACTGACCATAAAATGTATATGCCGGGAAGATTGAATGGAGTTATCATTTGTGATACAGCAACAAAGAAAGCAAAAGCACTGGGAATAATTAAGAAGAAAAATACTTTATTCGTGCTGAAGTAAAGGGTCACATTGATGAAAAATACATTAATGATTACATTAACTTTTTACCGATAATAAGAAACTTAGATATTATCACAGATGAAAAAACAATTGGCGGTTTTATGTATAATTACATGAAATCAAACAATCTACCAGTTGACCAGAAACAGAGAAAATTAACTCAGTTAGCATCAACACACAACCAATATCAACCATTTTCTTCTTATTATCTTTGGTATCTAATAGATAGATTTCATTTTATCATCGATGATATTCAATCAATTTTAACATTTACGAAAAACACTTGTTTTAATGAATTTGCGAACAAATTTATGAACGAAAGACAAAAGGCTGAATTAGAAGGAAATAAAGGAAAAGGTTTATTTTGCAAAATTTCACTTAATGGATCATATGGTTACGATGCAATGAATACACAAAATTACGCAAAGACTAAAATAATGAATGCACAGAAGGCACGCGTTGCATGTATGTCAAATAAGTTGAAAAATATAAGAGAAATAGGTGAAGATACATATCAAATGATGCTCAAAGATAGATTTTATAGATGTGATACATGTTTACAAGAGGCATTCTTCACTTTAGATAACGCAAAATACTGGTATTTAGTTTTCATTTATGATTTTATGTATAAATGCATGGATGTTAATCGTTTTCATTTCATTGAAGGTGATACTGATTCATCTTATTGGGCAATCGCTGGCGACCCAAATCTTCCTAACACTCAAGCATTTCAAGCAATTGTTACCGATAAACAATTTTATGATAAAAACATTTTCAAATTCGCACCTTTTGATTTCTTCTGTTTTGATGAGAACTTTAAACCTAAATTAAAGAATAAAGCTGAAGAAAAAGCACATGAGAAGAAGTTATTGGGTTTAGCAATTGAGAAACAAGGTGATAACATGGTTGCTTTATGCCCTAAGTGTTATACATCATTCAACGGTTCAATTGATGGAAGTGATTTTAAAAAGATTGCACAAAAAATGAAAGGTGTTAGTTTACGACAAAATAAACAATTAACACCTAAAAATTATTTGGATATAATAAATGATAAAGTTATTTTCGATGGTCAGAATATTAATTTACAACTTAAAAACAGGTCAATGACTCGCTTAACAATTGGTAAGACTGCATTAACAGGGGCACACACTAAGGCTGTATGTTGTGAAAATGGATGTTGTATGCCATTTATTTAATAAAATGCCACAGAAGAGACAAAAGGAACCATTAATGATGCGATTCAAAGAGGTGGGCACCCTTAAAACATTTATTTTATTTTTATATAAATGGATAACGCAGATTTAGAAAATTTAATTGATGATTTAGTATTTAATCAAAATTTTCTTAATTATTATGAATTAAAATCATATCTCCAAAAACATAATAAAAATATAACGGGTGATGATATGGAATATTATTATCCATATTATAAAAATGAAATTTTGAAATATCATGATAGAATAATTTCTAAAATTAAAGACAAAATTAAAAATAATGAATATACAAAGGGAAAAACTAAATCACAACTTAAACAGTTGAAAGATTTCAAAAATAAAGTATTAACAGAAGAAGATATTGATGAATTATATAAATTATATAATCCTGAGCCGCAAAAGCCAAAGGAACAAAAACAAAAGAAGAAAAAGCCGAAAACAACACCAAAAGAGAAAGTAGCAAATGTTCAACAGCTAAAGGTGCAAAACGCCCAGGTCCTTCAGACCATAAATGATGCACAAGCCTTAATTTATGATTCATTAGTTAAACCATATTCAGCCCGACTTTTAAATGAAGATCAACTTTTGGAATTCATCCTTCAACATAAACTCGAAGCGGGAAAGTATATCAAACCTTTATATACAGTATATTTAAAACAAATGAATAGAATACATCCAGAATTAATGAAGGGGGAATGAAATCCAAAACTTCATCATCCAAAATCAAAGCAGATAAAATTAAACCACTTGCAATACCAAAACCTCCAACGACAGTACCACCTCCTCCTTCAGTTAATCCTTCATCATTCACTTTATTATATCCATTTCAAACATTAAAGAAACAAAAAGATTTTAAAAAGGATTTCAAGATATTAAATAAACCAATTGACCCGAAAATTCAACCATTAAAGGAAAAATTTAGTCGACCTTCATTTGCTCCATATCCATATTCATACGAAATCGATCATTTAGAATATTCAAAAGGAAACGTTACTTATTTATTTGCCATTAACATTAACACTAGATATTTATATTGCATTCCGGTGAAAGGGAAAACAGAACAGGAAACAAGAAGAGCTATACAATACTTACTAGATCATGAAAGAGTAGATAATATAAGGGGTGATGGTGATAAAGGATTTCAGGCAGCTATGGCTCATTATTTCCCACAAATTAATTTTTACTTCTCATCTTCTCCATATACGTTTCATAATAAAATAGTTGATGCGGTAATGAGAACTCTTAGAGATGCGTTAGGGGTTAACGGTCAGATATACTGGGATGGAAATCATGACTCCATCATACAACAGTTAGTATATTATTACAATAATACATGGCATAGAACTATAAACATGAAACCAGTGGAAATGAAAAATGATATTTCAAAAGAATGGGACTATATTAGAAAGCAAATGGAAAGGTTAAATGATGTTAAACGTGAACAAATTAATTCGGGGCTCATGAATTTTAAACAAGGGAATAAAGTTTTGATTCATCTCGATTATGGAAAAACTGATAAATCAATGACAAAAAGAAGACGAAGATTTGACACAATAGCTGAATTTGTTAGATATATTAACGGTAATGTATTAGTTGAAGTTGACAATAAATTAATAGAAATTTATTTATTTTATTATTACTCCATTATATTTAAATAATATTTAATTTTTTTATTTCGTAAGAAATGAGTGACAACAAAGCATCCAAGAGTCCAGACAATGAATATAAAAAGAAACTAAACAAAATTAAATCAAAAATATGCTATTACAAAAAGAAGCCGCAATGCGGTGGGGCTGAAAACGATAAAGAGAGGAAAGAAATAATCGAAAAATTAGAAACTTACCGTTCAATCCTTAAACTGAGTGAAGCAAAAATAAAAGAATTTAATAGAATAAATAAATTGATTGGAAGAGATGAATTTAATAAAGATGAATTTTTAAACTCAATCCAAATTTAATTTTTATTCCTCTTCCCGAACCCTTCTAGGTTCTTCTTTCCATCATTACTGCATAACCACATCTTCTCGGTTTTCGTGGTTTGTTGTTTTTAATTCGTTCTTGCATCATTTTTATCATTTCCTCCCTTGTTATGATTCGTGGTAAATTTTGAGCTTGTGGGGTATCCATTTATATAAAAATAAAATTTTGTTATCACTTATTTTATCGTTAATGGTTTCAGGTTATTCAATAATTAATTATTTTTGAAGAACTGAAGGTGTCACTACGTCACCATGTGTCACTCGGTTAATTAACTTCTCTGAAAAAATGAGACAACATGACATTTTGACAACACAGCAGGATTAATGCAAAAATAAATTCAAATCATATTTTATAAAGCTTCATTTACAGGTATTTCATCGTCAGTAAATGAATCTTCATTATCGTTTGGTTCAACCTGTTTATATAATCCTTTCATTTCTTCTTTCAAAACATAACACCATGTTTGTTTACCATCTATTCTTCTCTGTTTCTTATCACATTTATCTTTACTGCTCATTTGAAAGTTTTTGTCTTTCATGTCTGATGGTTTGCAGAATAGAGCATTTTCACACGTCATACCTGCACTCAATTCATCATAATGTGTATTTATCCATACATCTAAAGGATTTGTTGATAATTCAATTAAATCTTGTTTGGCTTCAGTCATCGGTATGATTCGTACATTAAATGATGAAAGGTCGTAATTGATAAAATATGTTAGTAAATTATCATAAAATTCCTTTGTGCATGAATTCATCAAATTCTTGAAGTAATCAAATTGACCCTTGAATTTACCATTAACTCTTAAAACTACGTATCTTCTGTCTCCAACTTCAATTTTGACAGGGTAAACGTTATTAGTTACGAAAATGAAGTTTGCAACGTTCTGAGCAGTTCTTCTGGGTTGATTCTTTTCGTTAATTCTTATCTCATTATCCGTAATAATTGATTTCAAAGCGTTGAAGTTTGCGAGTCTGTCTTCACCTACATTCTTGAGTTCATTAAGTACAAGAAACATTTTATTCTCAACTACTGAATTGAAATTACCCGTTAGCTCACTTATTTCGGTAATGTTTTTACATGAATAACCAGCGAGAAGTTCAGAAATAATGTCTGTAAATCTGTTTTTACCTGTTCCCTGAAGTCCTTTCAAAATAATTGCTGTTTCATTCTTGATTCCAGGATGTTGAATCATTGATGCAATCCAGCCGAGTAGATATTTATACACTTCATCGTTATTATCACAAATGGCTTCTTTAATGAAATTCATAAACATCTTAATTTTTGAGTAATCTGGTTTTTCGAGAACGTTGTATTTATAACCCTGAAACGTTGAGAAAACATCTGGAGAATCAGATTTAAAGCAAACACCCCTAACGGTTAATGAAGACAATTGATTTAATAGTACAGCCCATGCTGTTATGGTTTTACCTTCTTCTTTAAATAATTTAATCATTTTGAGTGACTCTTTCATGTTTGATTGAAGAACGAATGATATTTGATTCATTTTGTCGTGTATGTTGTAATCTTTCTGAATGAAGTATTTGTTTCCACAATCTACAAAACGGATTACACGTGATAAATCCTCAATTACTTCAGAACTGTTTTTATACTGATGATTTTCAGCCTTGCGTCTAATATCTGTTATCAAGAATGAATCATCAAGTTTTATATCAAATGTTATTTTTGGCTTACGTAATAAAGGCAAAACGTATTCATCATAATATTCCTTTTGATATAGTTTTAGAATCTTCACTAAAACAAATGGAGAAGTCATTAAATGTGCATATCTACTACGTGCTTTTTCAAAATTACTTTTTGCATTTTCAGTTAAATTGCAGAAGTTATAAACGTTATCGTATGCTTCATTAATCAAATGATTAGGTAACGAATTAATAGCTTGAAACAGTGTGAATAATGTAACTTCTTTTTCTAAATTCATGTTTCCACCGTCATTATGTACTTCAAAATCACTGATGCCATCAACTATGCTCTGGGCAAGTTTATCGTCAATGTTTACATCTTTGTTTTCATTCATGATAGTCTTTATTTCTTCGTTCTTCTGTTCAACTCTTACCTTAATATTCAAATCATTTAATATATCATTCACTGTTCTAGTTAATGTTGAATCATAACTTCCACGAATGAATGAGTATGTATTGATTGGTTCTGTTGCATTCTTGCGAACTCTTGAATCAGCCATAACTACTAAAGAACGCTTTGAATCATCCATAGAAGTCATGATATCAATATCATAATCATTGCAGGAATAACATTTAATCATTCTGTTCGAAACTGCATAGAAGAAATTAGTGTTGCAATAAATGTGAAGACCTCCTGAAGCAGTTTTAACGATAACATCTTTATCCGAAAGTTTTGATAAAATGTCTTTTCTAACTGTTTCTTTAAGTTCATCATTGTACGATTTATTGATATCAACATCTATAATCGTTAAATTTGATATTTTATTTACTAATAAAGCTGTACCAGTTTTCCTTCCTCTTCCTCCATCATGTTTGAGGTAGTTATGTAAATCAATCTTGTTTTCACCAATTCTTTCGTTGAGGGTTTTAGTTTCTGCCACAACTAATTCCTCAGCTAATGAATCAATAACTTTTTCATCAGAAAGGATATAGTTGCTGTTGTTGTTTGTTGCTGTCATTTATATAGGAATAAAAAAATAAAAATAATTTTAAAACTAACTTTATTTTTGGACTGCATCAAATTTCCAGGACTGTTGTCAAAATGTCATGTTGTCTCATTTTTTCAGAGAAGTTAATTAACCGAGTGACACATGGTGACGTAGTGACACCTTCAGTTCTTCAAAAATAATTAATTATTGAATAACCTGAAACCATTAACGTAAACATTAACGATAAAATTTATTTCCAGGACTGTTGTCAAAATGTCATGTTGTCTCATTTTTTCAGAGAAGTTAATTAACCGAGTGACACATGGTGACGTAGTGACACCTTCAGTTCTTCAAAAATAATTAATTATTGAATAACCTGAAACCATTAACGTAAACATTAACGATAAAATTTATTTCCAGGACTGTTGTCAAAATGTCATGTTGTCTCATTTTTTCAGAGAAGTTAATTAACCGAGTGACACATGGTGACGTAGTGACACCTTCAGTTCTTCAAAAATAATTAATTATTGAATAACCTGAAACCATTAACGTAAACATTAACGATAAAATTTATTTCTGCAGTTCATCCATTACTTCATTACCTAATTAATTACAGACATAAAATATATTTAGTTCATTCATTGAACGCGGTACCATGCGAATACAGTCACAAATGGTGGCATATAATCTTTACCCGAACCTGTTGGATTTGTTGTGAAAGTATGGACATGATTTCCTCCTGGTTCAGTTGGTCGAAAAGTCTTTTTTGCTGAATGGTTATAATCTGGAGATAAAACATCATAGCCAGCTTCATATTCTGAGTTGTATAATGGGTGGTCTCTTAATGAGTGTCTATGGTCGCCAGAAAAGTTTGTAGTTCCCGTATGAGTGTGCGGTGGAAGGTTTGCTTCTTTAATTTTCTTTGAACCTCCTGTTTGCTTTGAATATCTAGCACAGTATAAGAATTTATCTACAATCTGCTTCCACATACCAAAACCTAAAACTGCTGCTGGATTTGTTGAATTCATTGATGTATAAATAGAACCAACAGGATATAATGTTTGAAGTATTTCATTTTTCATGCTTGTAATCACATCATTTACTTCCGACTTCTTTGCATAATTTTCATCAACATAAGTTTTATCTGCTTTAAGGTCTAAACATCCCGAAACCCATTCTGTATCAGCTTTAACTTTAAAAGTCTCAAATGTCCATTCATGATACCATTCAACCTTTTCTTTAATTTCATTATCTTTTTCATCAACATAAACCAAATTTGCCTTCTTCATTATGTCATTTAGGAAACCTTCTATGAATTCCTCATTTAAATTAAATCTTCCAATCTTCAAAACTTTAGGAAATGCATTTAATGCGTAATATCTTTGTTCTTCTGGTGGAATTGATGTTATATCATCCGTTATACCTTTAATTTTAGAATTCATAAATAAAATTTCTTTTATATTTGATATCACTGCACCACCTTTGCAAACGAATTCGAAATGTTCATTTTTCAATACTATCTCCAAATCTCCATATTTCAACCTTTGCGTTTGTTCTGCCGTCTTTGAATTATATGCATATATGGCGTATGTAATGGTCTGAAGGACCTGGGTGTTTTGCGCCTTAAGTTGCTGTGGTTGCTGTTGTTTAATCATTTATTATGATTTAAAAATAAATATTTAATCCGTTATCTCATCAGCTATTTTTTCTATTTGAAATTGCCATAATATCTCATTCATGAATTCTAAATCACAATCAAATAGGTCAGTTATTCTAAATTTAATATTTGATAAATCTTTTGAATGAAGAATAAATGAATTCCCGGATAATTGAAACAGATATGATAAAGAAAATGTGTTTAAGTTGATGGATAAAATGTTTTGTATTGATGGGTAAGAGTTAGGGTCTAATGTTTGATGTGAAAATCTCATTGGGGTATTAACTTTATCACATTTGATTAAAATGAAATTGGAACCGGTGTCAGAATACAAAACATCCCCAACATCTTTTTCAAAATTTAATATTCCCAACAATGAACGAAGATGAGGAGTACAAAATTTAATTTTCAGCGGAAATTTAATAAGGTTATTTATTTCATCAAGTTCAAAAAGTTTATCAGGTTTTGATTTAAAATTTTCTTCATACCATACGATAAATGATTCATTTAAATAACTTAAAATCATGTTAATATCCCATTTCGCTATCACATTATTTATATACATATCATACGTTTTTCAAGGTCTACGACCTCGCCGCTATGCGCTCATGGTCATCTTTAATAAATGATATATAATCTGAAGGGTCTAAAAGAATGGGATTAAATTTACCACTCACAGAAACGAGAGTAACATTATAAATTCCGCTAACTGTTAAATTTAATTCACAGTTATTATTCGAAATAATATTGATAATTGACATTTTTTATTACGATTAAAAATATGGTAAAGCGTTATTTTCCAGTGATAAATAAAACTAGAATAAGATTACCTCAAGAATTCATAAATTCAACGAATAAGAAATTCATTCATGTTATAAATTTTAGTGTTTTCAGAAAATATGAGTCAATGTCATATTCATCAACAGGTTATATTTCACTTCATTCAAATTTAGTTCAATCAAACCCATATAATGACCATTTCATAAGATTTTCAGATGGTATTAAAAATGTAATTGATAGATTAAAATATGAACAGATTGACAATATCGAATTTTTGGAATTTTGGTTTAAATATCCCGATGGAAAAAAGATTGAAGTTAAAGATAAAGCTGATACTATAACAAAAACAATTACAATGACCGATCCGGATAGTGGGGAACAAAAAGAAATAAAACAAACGATAGAAACTGGTGAAAGGTCAATTATTATTGATTATGATTCAAAGGATTATTATTCGATAATGTTAATGCTTGAATATTAAATAGCCTTAACAAAGAATTTTTCAAGTGATATTTTATATTCATCAACTATTTTATTATAAATATCATTATATGTTAAATGAAGTTCAGTTGTTGTTCCGTTCTTTGATATCTTAATTGTGCTAATATCCTTTATAGGATTTATTTTTGCAACTGTTCCGCAGCATGAAACCTCATCATCTATGAAAAATTGAATCTTAACGTCTGAATCTTGAACATCACAAAGAATGGCGATAATGTGAATTAATGATTCATAAGGTAAAATAATTAAACCGGATTGATCAATTAAATTTATTATTGAATCATAATTATTAATTATTATATCACGGTAAATTTTCATTAATTCAGAATTAATGTCTATTTTATATGGGTTCTCGATGTTTGATGAAAGAGGTGGGGGGTATGTTGGATAAGTGGGAATTTCAACAGGTTCTTTACTGGGTTCAGATAAAATGATTGGGTCTCCATCTTCTTTATTTTGCTCCTCCTCCTTTTTCGGTAAGTCACGAGTTAATAAATTTGGTTGAGTTGCTGACCTTGTTAATTCAGGGCTAACATTAACTTTAACATTTTGAATAATTCGTGATTTATCATCATTTACGTTATAACCAACCGTAATCTCTGCTTTTGCGTTAGTGTTCTTTTGACTAGTGAAACGTCTTCTCATTTATAATCGAATAAAAAAAAATATATTTAAACTTTTATTTTGCTGGAAGTTTTGAATCTATTATTCCCTGTATTTGTTCTTGAAGTTGATTTTTAGCTGTTTCATCGTAATTAATAGACCTAATATATTCATTAATTGCATTCTTATAATCATCTGATTTCTCAAATTTTCTTTTATTTGATTCCTTAACTAAATCATAAGTTAAACCACGTTGCTGATATAATGGTTTCTTAATTAAATCTTTGAATGCTTGAGATAAAGCACCTGATGCAATTCTTGCTACTATAATTGGTTGGAATTGCTGTTTAAGTTCATCTTTAACATTTGCGAAAACTGGATCGAATAAAGCAACTTTAAAGAATTTCTTGGCTGAAATTTCAGGTCTAATATTTGCATATTGACCATCAAACTGTTAGAATATTGTGGTAATCCATCCGGTCCCTCTTCAATAGCATTTAATTCTTCATTGAAATAAGAATATGGATTATAACGGTATGAATTAATTGGACCATCTTTACCTTCTCCAATGTATTGTTTAACAGCTTTTCCATTTTCAAATTGCATAGGATAACGTTCATTATATGCTTTACGTTTAGGATAATCAGTTATAGTTAATTTATAACCATTTATGACTTTAATATTACCTTGACCATCAGTAACGAAAACTTCATTTATACCATCAGGTTTTCCATTTGGACCCGTAATGTCTGCTTCGTGTGCTTCCCAATTTGGACCTTGACGTTTGGCATATGCTTGAGCTTCTGGTAATGTTAAAACGTTTCTCATTTGTTTAACATCTTTTTGAAGACCGGCAACAATATGAACTAATTCTTTCATTCCATCAGGAACTTTCATAGTTCTATTATATGGACCCTTTTTGTTTGTTCCTTGTTTTAATGGAACCTGTAGAAAATTTGCTATTTCTGTCATGTTTAATTATAAATAAAAAATAAAAATTAATTATAAAAAGTTAATCAAATTTAACACCTCCTTTATTTAAATCAACTATTATTTTTCCATGTTCACCTAATTGCTGATATTGTGTGTAAAGTTCATTAATGCTCATTGGTAAATTCACTTGATAAAGCATAACGTTCAACTGTTGACGACTAAACCCACTGAAAATGAAAAGTGTTGATAGATTTGATTTAATGTTTGTGCTTAATGCTTTGAAATATTGAACAGCCATAAAGAATGAACACTGAATGTGTCGACATTGAGTTAATAATTGATTAAAATATGATTTCTCATTTGTTATTAGTTTTGATTTCACCGCATCATCTAGAAAAATGAGTGAATGCAAAAATTCTCTATCAAAATTTGAAATAGAAAGTGTTTCAAATAATTCATCCCGTTGTTTATCAATAATTTTATCCTCTAATCCTTGCTTCTTGATTGTATTATATAATTCTTTATACATTAAAAAGTTTTTTAAATAATCTTCTGCTTCTTCTTGTGATAAATAAATAATTGGAATTTTGATTAAATGCTTTAAAGATTCAAATGTATCATCAGAAGGTGAACCTGAACGGTTGATATAAATTAACACATGTGAATAGGGGGAAGTGTTAGCAATAATGATAATTTGTTTTAATATCGTTAATGTTTTACCTTTATTTTGTTTACCAATTGCTGCAGTGATTGAATTTAAGTAACATTCAGAATATGGAATTTTCATTAATTTTTCCTTAGATAGAGCATTTCTATTATCACTCAATGCTTCATTAATCATATCATCTACGTATGTATTATATACTCCCGCTAATTCTTCATAAGGAGTGGATGAATTTAAATCCATTTAATCAAAAATAAATTTATAATTTTAAACATTTCTATTCATCAATATTTCATCATATGAACTTCTATACTGTGGTGGTGTACCTGTTGGATGATATTTCAAACCTTCATCCGGTGTCCATGTCCAATATGTAGTCCTAGTAAACCAAACCTGAGGAGGATTTGTCACCTTTGAACAGTAAGTGTCATTTCACCCTGAATGATTGGATAAGCTTTCACTTGTACTGTAACTTGTGAGTTGAAAGTTTCTAATCCATCAAAGAATATACCCGCTCCATCACGTTGAACTGGAATAGTGCATAAGAATGAAGTTTGGTCTTTCCATGTTCTAGCTAATGGTGTGCCATCATCTGCATTCAGTGGTCTAGTTAATGAGTCCTCGTATTCTTCTGTGCATTCATTCACTCCATCTAAATCAGAAGCTTGAAGCATGCGTGTAAAGAATATGTCGCCCACTGTGGTCATCGCTTGATCGGGGAAGTTTCTGGAATCTATAGTGACCTGAAGACCTCGAAGCATTGGATTTTCTAAAACCGTTCTTTGCATTGCATTCTTCGGAAATGTTAACACAACATCTGTAACATTATGAAGAGCGTATGAGAAATCTGAGCTAATACCTTCAGGAGTGATGCAACCTCCATTTAGTGAACGAACGTCAATATGTTGAGCTGGAATCATGAATGGATCTTCCTTACTGAATAAACGTGGTATTGCTTTAACTGATTCTTCAATTAAACCGTATCCTGGTGTAATGCATTTATCCTCTAAAACTTCCATCTTTGTGCATGAAATAATAACGTCATCAACTGTTGCGTCAGCAGATGTAGCGGCTAAGCTTGTAATTAATTTGGTAGGAAGTCCGATTTGTTGGAATTTGCGATCATATTTATAAACATGATTCATAATCTTTTCATAATTTTCATCAGTTATCTTTTCATAAACGTAATTTTGTAAATCAGCAACTCTTAACGGGTCAACCTGACAAAATACTAAAGTATCCCTGAAAACATAATATTTAAGAATGATATCACCAAATGATTTAGGATAATCATCGAACGCCTGAAATGCTAACAAATCATTTACCGGAATCATATCAAAAGTGACATCAACTTCTTCATTTGCTTTCTTGAAAACTTCTGAAGGGTCAATATATTTACCACATACTGAGTTATCATATTTTTGAACATTATTATATAACGAATGAACAAACTTTTTAACTTTCCTTTCTGATTTTGGTTTATATGTTGCAAATGCGAAAGATTCACGGGCGCAATCCATCTGAAGATAACCGGCATCACCTCTTTCGGTTTCTACTTCTAATTGTTTAAAGCTTTGATTTGATGATTTGTAACCAACGAATAAACGCATGCATTTAAAAGCGGCATCACATGTGAAAGCTTTATTTGAAACTAGAGTTGCTTTAACTTTGCGTTTAATATATGTGTCACCTAATTGGTTCACATCATGAGCTGGATTTGTAATTCTTAAATGAGTTTGTTTATCATCAAAATATGGAGCATCAGAGTCATAGCATGAACTTTCAAGTTCTCTATAATATCTTCTACCGTCATTCTTTGCGAATATTTCATTTATCTTTTCGAATGAATGAAACACATTTCCATTAATCGGTTTAGTGTTTGGCACCAAATAGTTAGTCGTCATTTATTAATAAATAAAAAATCAAAATTAAAAGATGAAAATGAATTTTTAATTTTAATGAAATAATCAACTATGGCTGCAGGTATATTTAAGAAACTGTGGGATAAAGTAAAAAGAGGAGCGCATAAAGTTTGGGAAACAATGAAGAAGGAGCAAATTGGATATTTAAGAATAAAGAAGCAATTAGTGACATTGCTGAATCAATAACACCAAAAGCTGCCCCAATAAGAGAAATTTTAAATAAAGGAGAAAAAGTTTATCAAAGACTACAACCGATACTAAGATAAAAATAATATTTATTTATTTTTCCACTATCTACCTCCTATTTTATTAAGTATTCCTTCAGCAATTCCACCAACTGCGTTACCTGCTTGTGCTCCCATCGCCGGATTACCTGCTTTAGTACCTAATACTCCACCTATGATAGTTCCTGCCGTTTTCGCTACTGGTGCCAAAAAGTTTGCAACGGGTTTAATAATCTTTTTATAAACCCAACCCGCAGCTTTCTTAATTCCATCCCATAATTTTTTAAAGAATCCTGCGCCATTTCTGATTTAATATTAATTAAAAAAATATATTTCATCACTTATATTCTAATTTTTATTTAATGATAAATGAAACCAATTTTAAAAATAAATAAAACAGAGGAGGAAGAAATAAATGAAAGTGAAAATGTTCAACAAAAAATAAACGTTGTTAAACCAATTACTGAAATAAAAATTTTTTCATCTGTTGAAGAATTTAATGACTATTATGCTAATAATAAAAAATTATTTGAAGAATTGACAACGTGTAAATTGAATAAAATGTTTAAAGTTGATGGATTCAAAATTTCAAAAATAAAGGGGGTGGTTAGTTTGAAATCTATTCCTCAATCAAGAATCACCTCATTAATGAAAATTGATGATTTAACAAAAAGAATAGAAGAGATTGAAGAAAGAATGAATCAAATAATTGATTTCATAAATTCAAATAATCATTAGTTTCTTAAAGTTCTATGTTGAACTCATCAAATTCTTCTTCATCATTACCATTACTCTTTCAACTCTATCTTTTGATAGTCTTTCGTTTAATTTTTTCTGAAGTTTATTTTTTACTCGTTTATGAGGTCTTTAAACCCATTCAGGATTTAAACAATGTTTAATTAATCGCGGAATATCTGACATCATCTATATATAGCTTCTTTTAAAATTAATGTTAATTTTTTAATGATTTATTTCATTATGGTGGTGAATCTTTTATTCATGAAAATAATTATTTCTAATTTCTTTTACTCGTTTATGAGGTCTTTGATTATGACTCCATTGATTCCATTCAGGATTTAAACAATGTTTAATTAATCGCGGAATATCTGACATCATCTATATATAGCTTCTTTTAAAATTAATGTTAATTTTTTTATTTTTTATTTCATTATGTTTGGGCTGAGTGTAAATGCCTTACAATTTTGAAAATTTTTTAAATCTTGATTTATTCAAAAACGTAAGAATAAAAACCGTAAGAATCATATATTTTTTACTTCATATGTTAAAAAAATGATATAAAATCGCTCGATATTGTATGAATTCTTACGTTTACAAAAAAAGTCACACAACCCGTCATATCTACTACTTAAATTGTATTTAGAAGATGAACAAAGAAAGGTGTATGCTAAAAATCATTTAACAATAAATGGAAATAAAACGAAATTGTTAAAAGAAAAAAATGAAAATTGTTAAATAATATATTATTTTTTAGTCATAAGAATAAAAATATAGTAGTTATAAAAGGAATTAGACTTCATATATCAATTCTTTTTCTCTGTAGATGTGGAACGTTTGCTTTTCGATCTCTTTCGATGAACTTGAAAATATAAGTTATTATCGCTGAGAATCCTTTCCGAAATAGGAGCTTTACGTTTAGGAGGATCGTCGGATGAATTTTGTTTTTTATTGTTTGATTTTGTTGTTATGGAAGATTTTTTCTTATTTTTTTCAGAATTTTGCTTGCTATTAACTGAAACTTGTTTTGACGGCCCAACAATAGCATTTGTAGTAGGAAGAATTCCCAATAACGAGCGCATTTTCGATAATTGTTTTTCAATATGATCAAGAAGGTCCAGCTTATGTTCTAGATTACTAGACATTTGATTTGTAGAAGGATGGTTTTGATTTTCTGGTTCTAAATCTGTAGAGTCTGCAATATTTGAATTTTCGGAGCGAATTGGAGCATCAGTTAGTATACATATCTTGTGTACGGAGGCACTGCGAGCCTCCTTACCCATGATATGTGAATTTGACACTTTACAAAACCGTTAACGTATATTTTACAACACAAACGACAACACTAACTTAACCTTAAATATTTACAAAGCCGCCAACCACTTCACTTCACTACTGTAAAAAATAAACGTTCTCACTTACAAAAGTATTGCAACTCTTCCCATTGCTGTGCTTCACACAATAGTTCATATTCTTCAGTATCGCTGCTGTCGCTCCAATCGTCAGAGTCAAAGTCACTGTCAAAATAAATGTTAGTAAGTTTTGACAAAGCTAATGAAACACGTTTACCGTTTGTATCGTATGCTTGTATAAACTTTCCATTCTTCATTCCTTCATAAACGCTCAAACTAACTTTACCCTTTCTCCCTCGTATCTGATAGAATGTATTTTCACGCGGAACGAAGAACAAATTCTTGAACTCATGACCGTTGTAGTTTGTTATCTCAATAGTTTTCGTCATTTATATAAAAATAAAATAAAAAATAAACTTAAAAATAAATGATATCACCACCCTCACGCGTATGAAAACATAGCACAAAAATAAATTTAGGTGAAGTGGTGAGATCTCACCTCTTTTTTCACCTCTTTTTTCACCCTGTTGAATTCATTGCTTTATAACTCTCTTCCTTTCTCCAACTCTTCTAGCTTCTTCTTAAGTTCAGCAATGTTGTCCTCATGAAGTTTAATCTTTCTCAAAATTCCTTCTTTATCTAATGGTTGCTTTATCTTTCTAAACTGAACTCTACCATCCTTCATAGTATGAATGTAAAAACCTTCTGGAATAGTTCCTGATTTAATGTATTCTACCAAAAACTTTTGTTTCATTGCTTCAGTGACTTTATTTGTCATTTCAATCAAATAAAAATTTTAATATTAAATAAAAATAACGTTATTTTTTCAGTAAGGAAACACAGGGGTTTTACGATTTATTTGTGGTGTAGGTTCTGGTTTAAATGTTGGAGTCGGTTTTGGAGTTGACTTTTGAACAGGAGTTTGTACTTCCATAGGTTCAGGAGTCATTGAAGGTGTTGTTTGTGAAGGTGTTGGTTTTGACGTTGGTTTTGGCGAAGGTGTCAGAGTTTGTTTAACTTCAGCTACTTCAGTATTATTTACAACATTTGCTTTATTTCTTTTCAACATCATAACTGCTCCTGCTGTAACTAGCAAACCTAGTGGGAGACCATATCTTATATAAGGACTTGACCAAATGCTATTTTTGACAGGAGCTGGTGGAACACCTAACCTTGGTGAGACTGCTCTTTGCCATTGTGCAGCTCGTAAGAAATATTCAATAGGTGCTCCATAATCGTTTGGTAAAGTTTGTTTCATAGATGGTGAAGGTTCACGAGAGCTTGATGAAGAACTCATTTATAAGCTTTAAAAATAAACGTTCATCCTTTATTCCTCACTGTCGTCCGTAGCTAAGTTATAGTCATCTAATCTTATTATGGGGATGCCATTAGCACGCACCTGAATGGCAAAGCAACAATCCCTCATAAATCCAATAAGTGGCTTTGGTACATTTTCAGTTGCTAGTTCAATAGGTCCTTTAACAGACAATTTGTATGTTATTGGAGCAGTAGATGTTTGACCTTGCTGGAAGCAAAAGTCCACTTCTGTTGGAAAACCACATAAGAAATGTGTGTTGTCATAGCTATCCCATTTATGTTCCACACTACCATCATCCACCAATGACCTCATAACATCTTCATTAAATCCAATCATATCATTGTTTGTATTGCAAGCGTTCGCAACCATTTCATAAAATACAGGTCCATATGATTTTTCAGGTTCTGCAGGCATATTTCCATAAGCTCCCATGGAAAGCTGAAGATATTTAAACTTAGGGTTCTCAAAATTAACATAATAGTTGTCTTTCTTTCTAAATAGTGCCCAAATACTTTTAACATTAATAGGCGTATAAGCTGCTGTAAATGTTGCACTTGAACTATCTGTATTCTTTGAGAATGAACCGTCCATAGGAATCCAATCCATAACTTTAACAGGAAAACATAAAGCCTCGTTTGTATAATGTTCTACAAGTTCTGTATAAATGTTAGGGTCTAAAGAGAATGACTTTGGATGAATGAAACATTCATTAAAATCCATCTTTGTTCGAAATAGTTGCTGGGTTACAGTTGTAATAGTAACTGTTCCACTAGCTTCTACTGCCTTCGTTATCATAGTGAATGGTTCATTCCATGGAACAAATTTATTTGTCGGTGGATTTGAATCTGAATCAAATGCAACTTTAAGAGTTGGATTGAAAGCAATGATATCATTTACAGATATAGATGTGCATTGTAAGGCGTCGCCACTGAACTTTACTTTAAGCTGAATGTTTCCTGCAAAAGCTGGAATAAATCGAATAGCTTCTAATGGAAGGAATCTTCTAACAGGAATTCTTAAACGAAGCTTAAAATCAAATGATTTTCCTGCTGTAATTGGACCACTAACAATTTGTCCTGTTCTGCATGTTCCCGAATGACTCCATACATCTTCATGTCGAGTCTTTGAGAAAACATCTACTTTCTTTATTTGTTCGGTAGTTTGTGAGTTTGAAGTTATATATGCTTCTTCTCTTGCATTGTCTTGAGAATATACGATACGACCATTTGCAAGGATTTGATATCCAGCAACTGCATAGAAAGCGTCATCGAAACCAATCCAAAATCCTGGTGGGTTTGTTTTATTGGAACCTGAACCAATTTCTTTATCTACAATAAATTGACCTTCCATTTTATACGTAATGAATGTATTGTAAAGGTCCAACATATTTTCACCAGGAGGTGAGAGATTGAATGTTACCCATGTGTTATCTTTAGCAGTTCCAGGTTGTGATGGAATCTTTGCGTCAGAATATTTTCTATTAGTGTCACCAATTTGAACTGCATTGTCTATGATATCGAAATATGAGCGAATCTGATGAATATGCTCTGCTGGAGTAAATTCGTTTAGCTGTTCGTTCTGCATGTATTTACTTCAGATAAAAATATCTATTTACTTCATTATTCTCACTCTTCTTCTTGGCATTCGTGGTGGAAGTTGTTTCTTGACATTTTCAATGAACTGTACATTCTCTTTTGTCTCAACTTCTTTCACTGGTGGGTCAGGGTTCTTTGACTCGGTTTGTTTTTCAATGAAATTCACGAACTTTGCAATAAGCTCTTGGTTCGTTATTGAAAGAACATCTGGCTTCTTTTCTTCTTGTTCTTTTGGTGGCTCAGTTTGAACAGAAGGTTTTATATGGGCTTCGCCCTCGGTGCCATACACCTTAATGTTGTCGCTCTCTGCATTCGCTAATGGAACCTTTCTTTTTCTTACGTATATTTTACCATCTTTACTCTGACTTACATAATAGAAAGGATGTTGTATTCCTCTTGCGTCATTTAATATAATAAACTCTCGCTCTGATTTTGACAAGCTCATTTTACATCGGTTAAAGTTTTAATTTTGTTTTTTATCTGCAGTCAAATGACTCAGACAAGCCCTACGGACAAGACCCAAGGGGTCATAGATGTTGAAGCGTTGAAGAAAGAAATTCGCGAGCAAATTTTATCCGAACTGAAGGAACAAAAACAAGAACAAAAGCCAGAGAGACCAAAGAGAAAACTTAGTGAAAAACAACTTGCTGCATTAGCTGCTGGAAGACAAAAGAACCCACGTTTGCTGGCGAAGAAAGCTAGAGAAGAAGCAAAAGCAAAGGAAGAACAAAAAGCTAAAGAAGCTGAAGCAAAGAAAGAGTAAATGGTTTATTTTTATCCGAATTAAATGTATAGACAAATACCTTTATCTGTTGCGTTCAGTAGTGAAAACCCTGACGTCAAAATAAAGGGGAACAGAGTAACGTTTAAGTTTCCAACAGACTGGATTGTGAACATAAATGAAGAGAAGTACATTGGCATAACATCTATGTATATAACACGTGCTTTCAGAAAGGTTGACTTTATACTTCAAGTCGAGATAGAAAATGACGAACAGTCTTTAAGCGCCCAAAACATTCACATATACAAATACTTTAAAGACGATACAACATTGCAACAATGTATGATTTCATTTAATGAGATGTTCGAGAAAAAGTTCAACATTGAAGTACAAACTTTACAGCCTTTACGTGAGTTTCTTGCACAACTGAAAGAAGAAGGTAGTCAGCCACAACTTATAGACTTTCATTATGAATTTAATGAAAATGAAGATGGAACACATGACTGTCAGTTTGTTGTATTCTCACCATTCAATGAAGTCGCTAAAGAGAAAGAAAATCCATTACGTATAAGGTTTCAAATCTCTGAACCCAATGAAGACTTCAAGAATGTTTTCAATTATGATGCAATGCTTCCGAGGAAAAATGAATTTTCAAAGATTGTAACACCTGGCATTTGGGATAGAAAGCAAGCTATATTATATTCAAACTTAAGTAAGGGAGTTGAAAATGAGTTTCATTGGTCATACAAGAACTTCACCACTTCCTAACCCTAAATACTATAAATTAACTGGCTTCAATCGTGAGTTTTGGATAGACATGTTCTCCACTCATGACCATAACTGCCCAGTGTTCTTACCTCCAGACCATAAGGACTGTCTCTACATTGAAGCACAACTCTTAAACTCTACCATCGCAGTATTGTAAATGACCACATGGGCTTCGCCCTTGCCGCTAGCGGCTTATTTTTATCATGAATGGTCTCACTGCTGACAAAAATAAATGACCTCATTATTTTTCTCATTCATGACCTCAGAACTTAAGCTTTCTTATGAATGAAGTCTTAGTCTGAATAGAAAAGTTAAACTTCTCTTCAAATGCAGGTGTAGCAGACTTACATAAGTCGAATGCAATCTCTTGACCGTCATAAAGTGCTTTATATAACTTCATAACACTGAACTCAGAGTCTTTGTCAAATTTTCCTTGCGGAACCATTAAACCTTTATCTTCATCATAGAAACACTGAACAGAGTCAGGAAACATTTCATTAGCGGTTAAAGCAATAACATCTTGCTTCACGCCTTTCATTCTGCAGTGAAATGCAACTTCATTTAAATCATTCGTGGGTAAGTCTATGTAAGTCTTCTTTCCACAAAATATTGACTTGTATGCTAAACTTTGTTTATCTTTTTGTGATTTCTGCAAAGTCGCTATGAAATTGACCAAGGTTTTTACCAATGAGAACTCTTCCATAACGTTTCTCAAATCTTCAGCTAAACGAGGGATATCTTCATTGTAGAGATGCATACTGTCCGTATCGCTATAAAAGATGTCCATTCCTAAGTCCTCAGCAGTACAGAATACTTCACACATTATTCTCTTCGACATAGACAGAATGTTAACACCAAGTGGACAGAAGTTAAAGTGTCTGCAAATGCTTTTTGTTAGCTTGAAAATAGTTTTATCTGAACCATCCAAACCTTCGAACTTCACTATATGGTTGTAGTTTCTGATGGCATATCTTATAGCATCTTTGTCATTTACTATGGTTATTTTTGACTCAATAGGAGATAGAATAGTTTTGCCATAAATACTGTTCAGAATGAGCTTTATATTTTCTTGCAAAGGATTTCCTTCTTTCTTATACTTTAACCTTAATTCAAACAACTTCTTTACTTCATCTCTTATTCTAATATCTCTGTTTCCATCGTAATAGTATCCTTGCAACACTTCACATTTGACACCTTGATATTTTATGAGGTCTTGTAATGTTATATGGTCAACATACATTAAACAGCAAGTGTTTGAACTTCTGGGAACGTTAAGTTCTGGATTTAGTTCAGGGTCACAAACTATTAAAGGAAAGTGTCTATGTATTCCAATCTCTGTTATCTTAATGAGAACAAAGAAGCCAGACATAAACTTTTCACCAATGGGTTCCTTTTGGTCGTCATCGAATAAATGTCTCATGAGATACTCTGTGCTTAACATTTCTTTCTTCATAACCTTTGGAATACCTTCTAAAGTATAAAGTCTTGCTATAGCGGATGGATATAATGAAACAGCGTCGAAGTCAGCAATGAGTTTCTTTTCGCTCTTTTGTTTCATGTTATCTGACAGCATACATCTTCCACCTTGAATACAGCGTGAAATAAATTCTCTTGGTTTATTTGAGAGGTCATATAAATTTCCATTCGGGAAGTACACTCTGTTCTCAAACAATTTGTTAGCAATAGAACAAATACTAACGTAGTCATATACGTTTAAATCAAACTCTTTCAATATGTCATTGCGGAACTTAACAAAACCTTCTCTTAAAATTCTTACATCTTGTTTGCAATAGAATGTGCTATATTTTTCTAAGTCGAAGTGGTTCTCATCTATTCTGCACCCTTTGATGGAATCTATGTTTTTCATGAATGTATCAATATCTTTTACAAACTTACATGCTTCAGAAATGACACCAGTTCTGTTGTCATTTGCTAACAAAACACTGCTGTAGTAGTTGTATGGAAATACTTCTTTCGGTCCTGTTTGTAAGTTAAACATAGCAGGAAATAGTTTAAGCTTCTTATTTATAACACTGTAAGAGTCTTTTATAATAATTGCCCTTCCTTTATATAAGCCAGTTATTTGCATTGTTCGTGAACCTTTAATGATGGGAGTTCCTTTCACTTCTGTCATGTGTCTTAAGATGAAGTTTATATCATAACTGAGGTTATGGAAATATATTAAACTCTTGTCAGGAAGTCGTTCCAAAAATTCTGTTGCACAGTTCTGACCCCAAATGCTTTCACTCACTGAACCATCTTCACTGTCATAACAGATGTTAAAAGCTTTATGAAAGCCATCGGTACTGCACTCAAAGTCAGCAAAGAAAACGTGCTCAGGAATGAACTTACATTTAGCTTTATTTACTTCTTTTGACTCGGCTTTCTTCTTCAGTTGTACACAATACTTTGGAGCATATGTCAAATCTTTAAATGGTGCAAGGTTCTGTTTATATAAGTCAGTCGTATATGTGAAAAGTTCTCCATAAGAAATAGGTTCGAAATATTTGCACTCCCACAATGTTTTCATAACATCCCATAACGGTGTTGTTCTATCATAACGAACTACATATTTGCTCTCTCTCTTTGTATAAATCTTCATCTGTTTCTCAATGTTCATTCCACCACACTCCTTCAAGATTTCTATATAGTTGCGAATGAAATATGTTGTCATTGGTAATCTTTCATTTAGCATGTAGTGGTCTTCAACAAGAAGTAAGTCAATAGTTCGAACAGTTTTACATTCTTTTGGTATGTATCTCTTTATTTCATTATGTCTTGAGTCATTGAAGTAACCAATGGTAACATTAAATGCTATACCTGTTGCGTCAGAAATTTCTTGTACTTTACTTTGAGGAAAGTCTCTAACACGAATGACTTCTCTCATGTGGTCAATAGTTTCTTCATTTACTCCAGCCTGAATGCAAGCATAAACGAAACAATTGTCTTCTGTCATAAGTGTTGCAGTTCTTTTGTTCAATTCATTGAAGATTTGGTAGCGTTCAAGATTTATAGGTAATGTGCAAAGATACTTCCAGAACTGACCGCTTCTCTTCTTATAAAACTTCTTTTCACCATTATCTTTCCAAAAGCTTTCTATAAGTGCTGGGTTTCCTGTTTGCTTAAGAGCTTCCAAAATGGCTTTCTGGTCATTTGTCAGTGTGCTTTCATCTCTATATGGTCTCTTTTTTGGCTTTCCTTTCTTTACATCTGACATCGTTAAGCCTTCATATTCTGTTAAATCATACATCTTTATTTCAGTAAGATTCTTTATGTTTGTCAAGAAGAAGTCATAGTGCATTTCAACAATACCTGCAGCATTTGCTTCTATCTCTGATATAAAGTTCTCCTTCAAGAGCTGATGTAGTAATGTTCCAATATTATTGAGGTTTAACGTAGAACATTCATACTTTCCACCAAGTTTATAACATACCATCCATCTTTGTTGGGAGTTTATTTTAATCTTCTCTAAGAGTCTCATGAAAACCTTACCGAAATGTTTGTGTAAGTAGTCTCTGTTTGGTTCATCTAAAGCTTCGATGTTAAAGTCAATGAGTCTATTGCCTGACTTCACATTTCTCTTCCTATTCTCTTCATCTTTCTTTAACCATCTCTCACCTTCTTTTGGTTTGTCGTCAATGGAATGAATGACATCGTTAGCTTTGCGAACTTGTTCTATAGCACTTTTAAACATCTCTCTTCTCTGTTGTTTCAGTGTGTCGTCTCTCTTTCGTGTTTTACCAACGTTCGCATTTGTTATGTCATACATTTCTCTTCTTACTTCATGAGGTACAGCTCTTCTTGTTTCACCAACGTTTGAGTTCGTAAGTTCAAACATCTCTTGACGAACGTCATGAGAAAGAGCTTTACGAGTATGACCAACGTTTGCATTTGTTATGTCATACATTTCTCTTCTTACTTCATGAGGTACTGAACGTCTATGATATAAGTCAATAGCAACGTCATTTAAAGGAAATGCTCTTGCATGGACTTCGTCCTCGCCGCGTTGCGGCTTTATGAACTCATGAATTCTATCATAACTTATTGCACCATTATAGTCATTGAGGATGGCAGCGAGTGCTTTTTTGTTTGTTGCGTAATGTTTTGCAACATCTATATTAGCTTCTGTAAGAAGTTGTTTTATTTCCGAGTGTTCTAACTTAGACAACTTCCGATACATCTTTAGTAGGAAATAAAAAAATATTTTTTTGAAAAAATTAGATTAGATTTTTTAAAGTTATTTTTCAAAATAATTTAATATTTTTATTTTAATGAAACACATGCAAGATTGCAAGTTCTTTTCATACAATGCTCTCGCTACTGCCATCAAGAATGAGTTCAATAATGCTTCAAATGTTAATGTTATCTTTAACAAGAAGTTTGTGAAAGAATCTAAGTTTGGTCAGTATGTCAGACCATTAGCTATCGTCATTGACCGCAAACGTTATACTTCACAAGAGTTAGCAGTAGTTTTGAAACAAAAGAGTTTCTTCGTGAATGTCAAAGATACTCATTATACTGTCATAAAGAACTCTAACATTGACTTCTTCAGTATTGCTTTAAATCTTTCCGAACAGAAAGAATATAAGAAGGGTGAAACAAATGTGAAATATTATCCTTCATCTCTGAAGACAATAACGAACAAAGATGTTATACAGAAATTCTTACCAAAGGTTGAAGAAGCTTCTATTGACATTGACGAAGGAAGTGAAATGGTTGAAGAAATTGACCCTGACGTCATTTAAGCAAAAATATATTTTTGGTTAGTCTTCATATCGATATTTTACAACAATTCCCCAATGTATAAACTTTTCATACGCTTTTTCATAAGCTTTATATACCTTCAGAAATTTTGCATAATCTTTAGAAGCATTTAGATATTGTTTAAATGCTTTGTATGTCTTCAGAAATTTTGCATAATCTTTTACATGTTGTTCGTTCTCTTCTTCTGTCATGAGTTCCGAATATTCTAAATTCATGTTCTTTCATATGAGATAAAATTTTATAAAAAAATAAAATTAGCTTAGATTTTTTTTATTCTTCCTCTTTGAAGTTATCGAAATATTCTGTTATTTTTTCCTTCAGTAATGTTAAGTCTTCTTTGAATGTAAGTATTGTGCAACCTTTGATGTCATAGTGTGTTTGAGGAAGAGTATTTTTGACAATTTCCTTTATTTGCTCATTCGGTGTCATTGAAATCGGTAAGTTTTCACGATAGAACCAGTTTCTGTCAGATTTATATATCTTAGCTAAGTCATAAAAGCTCTTGTTGTTTCTTCTCACTAAATGCAACATAACCATATCTTTATCTTCTTCATTTTCCATCTCTTCAGTATATATCATATACTTATAACTCTTTTCCTTTCCTTTTGGTACCGAACGCGGTATTCTTTTCTGTATGCTTTTGTCTTTGGATTCAATGACTTCATCTTTTGCTTGAAGTTTCATTTCCATATCTTCACGTTCTGCTTTATATAGTTCATCTAACATCATGAAAATATAACAAGCATAACGAGGTGAAGCCCACATTGCTACATCATTTACTAAAAGTCTATGAACATAATAACCTTTCAAACCAGGAGCCAAATTCTTGCGATTTTCATACGGAATCTCTTCCCCCGGTTTTCCGAGGGAAGCAATCATATGAGGAAATTCTTCTAAAAGTTCTTTTGTCTGTTGGTTTTCAAACCAATGATATGCTTGCTTTGTAGAACGAAGAGCATTCATTATACTTTGCATTTGGTACATATCGTCTTTGACCGAACGAATGAGACGTAACTGTTTGTTATACTGTATGTACTCGTATTCTTCATTTATGGCTTCATGAACGATAGCAATTGTTGTGTTCTCTGATGTTGACATTACTGTCTTTACATACAAAATAAAAAATTCGAAAAAATAAAAACTAACTTTATTTTTTCTGTGTTAAAGAAATGTTAAAAATTCATGGTTACATATGTGAAAAGAAGTCACGAACAAATGAAGGTCATAAGATTCAGCATATAATTCTGAATTGAATGGTGTGTCATACATGTCAAACCGTCAAGAATTGAAGGAGATACGAGGCTATAAAGATTTTGGATATTTTCTGACACACACCCTGAGGGAAAAGTGACAAAACACGACGATAGAAAAAGTGACAAAATGAGAGAAAGTTGTCCCCCGACCAAAATGCAATCATGTTGAAAAGTGACATTTGTAAAGTTGGACGATAGGATTTCCTGAAAAAGTGCAAGACTTGTCTTGAATCAGGACAAGATTTGTCTTGAAAAAAATACAAGACTTGTTCTGAAAAAATACAAGACTTGTCTTGAATCAGGACAATTGTTCTCAAATTTGAGAACTTTACAAGAAAAACTGACTAAAAAGTGCAAGTCTTGTTCTGAATCAGGACAAGACTTGTCTTGAAAAAATACAAGACTTGTTCTGAAAAAATACAAGACTTGTCTTGAATCAGGACAAAACTTTACAAAATGTAAACTTTACATAACCGTTTCTATCGTACATGATATTTAGTTGACATTGTAAACTATCTTCATGTAAAGTATGGCGGTTTGAAACCGTCGGGAACCTTCACTTTTTTGACGAACTTTCCGCAGCAATTTTTAAAATTTGTGAAAACTCAACGGTTTGACACGTGCCATATGTCATTTTACTCAGAATTTTGTGCTGAATTCAATAAAAATAATGAGTTCATTTACTCACAATATTTTTGTACAAAACGACCCCAAACTTTTAACTTCTTTTCTGCAGCTTCTAATGCTATCTTAGCGAGTTCATATTCTCTAAATTCTCTCTTTAAATCTTCTTGTTCCCATTGGTCTAGTTCGTATGGAGAATCTCTATAACCATAACATATCTCACGTTCATGTTCTAATTGTTTTTCATGCATTTTTCTAACTTCTTCTTCAAACAAATGTTTTGCATTCTCTACTGTATCTTCGAGTTCTTCTTCATCTAACTTCTCATGAACTTTCTTGTCTATGGAGTCCATAATTTTTCCAACTGCTATGCAATTTTTTGGAGAAGCCCACATTGTTATATAGTTTATAAGTTTTGGGTCTACATACGTTCCTCTAACCTGTTTGATTTCATCAGGAATTCCTGCATGAATTTTGTATAAAAAGCAACCGCCGGAATTCGGACTGTTGCTATATTCTTCACAAAATGCCTTATAATACTCTTCCCAGGACTTATTTTCCAACAACTTTCTAAAGTCTTTCCTAAACTGCTGACACATATTTGTTGCATTAATGTAACCATCCTTGTCTCTACGTAAGACTTCAATACCGTTATAAGTGCCTTTTGTGAATGAGTTAGTATACATATCAAGGGTACGACGGCACTGCGCGCCTCCTTACCCTTGATATGTGAATTTGACACTTTACGAAACCATTAACGTATATTTTACAACACAAACACAAACGACAACACTAACTTAACCTTAAATATTTACAAAGCCACCAACCACTTCACCTCACTAACGTTTTCACAAACCACTTCACCTCACTAATGTAAAAAAATAAACGTTCTCACTTACAAAAGTATTGCAACTCCTCCCATTGCTGTGCTTCATATAACAGCTCATAATCTTCTGACTCACTTTCTTCTTCATATAGGTCAAAATCACTGTCATAGTTTATACCTGTAAGTTTTGACAAAGCTAATGAAACACGCTTACCGTTTGTATCATATGCTTGTATAAACTTTCCATTATGCTTGTAGTCATAAACGCTCAAACTAACTTTACCCTTTCTCCCTCGTATCTGATAGAATGTATTTTCACGAGGAACGAAGAACAAATTCTTGAACTCATGACCGTTGTAGTTTGTTATCTCAATAGTTTTCGTCATTTATATAAAAATAAACTTAAAAATAAACTTAAAAATAAATGATATCACCACCCTCACGCGTATGAAAACATAGCACAAAAATAAATTTAGGTGAAGTGGTGAGATCTCACCTCTTTTTTCACCTCTTTTTTCACCCTGTTGAATTCATTGCTTTATAACTCTCTTCCTTTCTCCAACTCTTCTAGCTTCTTCTTAAGTTCAGCAATGTTGTCCTCATGAAGTTTAATCTTTCTCAAAATTCCTTCTTTATCTAATGGTTGCTTTATCTTTCTAAACTGAACTCTACCATCCTTCATAGTATGAATGTAAAAACCTTCTGGAATAGTTCCTGATTTAATGTATTCTACCAAAAACTTTTGTTTCATTGCTTCAGTGACTTTATTTGTCATTTCAATCAAATAAAAATTTTAATATTAAATAAAAATAACGTTATTTTTTCAGTAAGGAAACACAGGGGTTTTACGATTTATTTGTGGTGTAGGTTCTGGTTTAAATGTTGGAGTCGGTTTTGGAGTTGACTTTTGAACAGGAGTTTGTAATTCCATAGGTTCAGGAGTCATTGAAGGTTGTTGTGAAGGTGTTGGTTTTGACGTTGGTTTTGGCGAAGGTGTCAGAGTTTGTTTAACTTCAGCTACTTCAGTATTATTTACAACATTTGCTTTATTTCTTTTCAACATCATAACTGCTCCTGCTGTAACTAGCAAACCTAGTGGGAGACCATATTTATATAAGGACTTGACCAAATGCTATTTTTGACAGGAGCTGGTGGAACACCTAACCTTGGTGAGACTGCTCTTTGCCATTGTGCAGCTCGTAAGAAATATTCAATAGGTGCTCCATAATCGTTTGGTAAAGTTTGTTTCATAGATGGTGAAGGTTCACGAGAGCTTGATGAAGAACTCATTTATAAGCTTTAAAAATAAACGTTCATCCTTTATTCCTCACTGTCGTCCGTAGCTAAGTTATAGTCATCTAATCTTATTATGGGATGCCATTAGCACGCACCTGAATGGCAAAGCAACAATCCCTCATAAATCCAATAAGTGGCTTTGGTACATTTTCAGTTGCTAGTTCAATAGGTCCTTTAACAGACAATTTGTATGTTATTGGAGCAGTAGATGTTTGACCTTGCTGGAAGCAAAAGTCCACTTCTGTTGGAAAACCACATAAGAAATGTGTGTTGTCATAGCTATCCCATTTATGTTCCACACTACCATCATCCACCAATGACCTCATAACATCTTCATTAAATCCTATCATATCATTGTTTGTATTGCAAGCGTTCGCAACCATTTCATAAAATACAGGTCCATATGATTTTTCAGGTTCTGCAGGCATATTTCCATAAGCTCCCATGGAAAGCTGAAGATATTTAAACTTAGGGTTCTCAAAATTAACATAATAGTTGTCTTTCTTTCTAAATAGTGCCCAAATACTTTTAACATTAATAGGCGTATAAGCTGCTGTAAATGTTGCACTTGAACTATCTGTATTCTTTGAGAATGAACCGTCCATAGGAATCCAATCCATAACTTTAACAGGAAAACATAAAGCCTCGTTTGTATAATGTTCTACAAGTTCTGTATAAATGTTAGGGTCTAAAGAGAATGACTTTGGATGAATGAAACATTCATTAAAATCCATCTTTGTTCGAAATAGTTGCTGGGTTACAGTTGTAATAGTAACTGTTCCACTAGCTTCTACTGCCTTCGTTATCATAGTGAATGGTTCATTCCATGGAACAAATTTATTTGTCGGTGGATTTGAATCTGAAGCAAATGCAACTTTAAGAGTTGGATTGAAAGCAATGATATCATTTACAGATATAGATGTGCATTGTAAGGCGTCGCTACTGAACTTTACTTTAAGCTGAATGTTTCCTGCAAAAGCTGGAATAAATCGAATAGCTTCTAATGGAAGGAATCTTCTAACAGGAATTCTTAAACGAAGCTTAAAATCAAATGATTTTCCTGCTGTAATTGGACCACTAACAATTTGTCCTGTTCTGCATGTTCCCGAATGACTCCATACATCTTCATGTCGAGTCTTTGAGAAAACATCTACTTTCTTTATTTGTTCGGTAGTTTGTGAGTTTGAAGTTATATATGCTTCTTCTCTTGCGTTGTCTTGAGAATATACGATACGACCATTTGCAAGGATTTGATATCCAGCAACTGCATAGAAAGCGTCATCGAAACCAATCCAAAATCCTGGTGGGTTTGTTTTATTGGAACCTGAACCAATTTCTTTATCTACAATAAATTGACCTTCCATTTTATACGTAATGAATGTATTGTAAAGGTCCAACATATTTTCACCAGGAGGTGAGAGATTGAATGTTACCCATGTGTTATCTTTAGCAGTTCCAGGTTGTGATGGAATCTTTGCGTCAGAATATTTTCTATTAGTGTCACCAATTTGAACTGCATTGTCTATGATATCGAAATATGAGCGAATTTGATGAATATGCTCTGCTGGAGTAAATTCGTTTAGCTGTTCGTTCTGCATGTATTTACTTCAGATAAAAATATCTATTTACTTCATTATTCTCACTCTTCTTCTTGGCATTCGTGGTGGAAGTTGTTTCTTGACATTTTCAATGAACTGTACATTCTCTTTTGTCTCAACTTCTTTCACTGGTGGGTCAGGGTTCTTTGACTCGGTTTGTTTTTCAATGAAATTCACGAACTTTGCAATAAGCTCTTGGTTCGTTATTGAAAGTACATCTGGCTTCTTTTCTTCTGGTTCTATTGACTTTTCAGTTTGAATAGAAGGTTTTATATGGGCTTCGTGGACTTCACCCTTGCCATGCACCTTAATGTTGTCGCTTTCTGCATTCGCTAATGGAACCTTTCTTTTTCTTACGTATATTTTACCATCTTTACTCTGACTTACGTAATAGAAAGGATGTTGTATTCCTCTTGCGTCATTTAATATAATAGACTCTCGCTCTGATTTTGACAAGCTCATTTTACATCGGTTAAAGTTTTAATTTTGTTTTTTATCTGCAGTCAAATGACTCAGACAAGCCCTACGGACAAGACCCAAGGGGTCATAGATGTTGAAGCATTGAAGAAAGAAATTCGTGAGCAAATTTTATCCGAACTGAAGGAACAAAAACAAGAACAAAAGCCAGAGAGACCAAAGAGAAAACTTAGTGAAAAACAACTTGCTGCATTAGCTGCTGGAAGACAAAAGAACCCACGTTTGCTGGCGAAGAAAGCTAGAGAAGAAGCAAGCAAGCAAAAGCTAAAGAAGCTGAAGCAAAGAAAGAGTAAATGGTTTATTTTTATCCGAATTAAATGTATAGACAAATACCTTTATCTGTTGCGTTCAGTAGTGAAAACCCTGACGTCAAAATAAAGGGGAACAGAGTAACGTTTAAGTTTCCAACAGACTGGATTGTGAACATAAATGAAGAGAAGTACATTGGCATAACATCTATGTATATAACACGTGCTTTCAGAAAGGTTGACTTTATACTTCAAGTCGAGATAGAAAATGACGAACAGTCTTTAAGCGCCCAAAACATTCACATATACAAATACTTTAAAGACGATACAACATTGCAACAATGTATGATTTCATTTAATGAGATGTTCGAGAAAAAGTTCAACATTGAAGTACAAACTTTACAGCCTTTACGTGAGTTTCTTGCACAACTGAAAGAAGAAGGTAGTCAGCCACAACTTATAGACTTTCATTATGAATTTAATGAAAATGAAGATGGAACATGACTGTCAGTTTGTTGTATTCTCACCATTCAATGAAGTCGCTAAAGAGAAAGAAAATCCATTACGTATAAGATTTCAAATCTCTGAACCAAGTGATGATTTCAAGAATGTTTTCAATTATGATGCAATGCTTCCGAGGAAAAATGAATTTTCAAAGATTGTAACACCTGGCATTTGGGATAGAAAGCAAGCTATATTATATTCAAACTTAAGTAAGGGAGTTGAAAATGAGTTCATTGGTCATACAAGAACTTCACCACTTCCTAACCCTAAATACTATAAATTAACTGGCTTCAATCGTGAGTTTTGGATAGACATGTTCTCCACTCATGACCATAACTGCCCAGTGTTCTTACCTCCAGACCATAAGGACTGTCTCTACATTGAAGCACAACTCTTAAACTCTACCATCGCAGTATTGTAAAATCTACGCTAGTTTTATTTTTTTCTGAAAATTTTATTTGAGTGAAAGGCATGGAAGGTGAAGGACATTGGCAAACACTCGAACATGACAATGACTATGAAATCTTTTCAGAGTACCCTTATCCAATTAGACGTATAAGCAATAAAAGAGTTGTTAGTGAGTTTGACCAAGGAGATGGTTATATTTGTGTAAATTTAAACAAACACAAGCTGATGAAACATAGAATAGTTGCAGAAACTTTCATTCCGAACCCTGAAGGACTTCGTGAAGTAGACCATATAAACAGAGACAGAGGAGACTTTCATATCTCGAACTTAAGATGGACGACAAGAAGAGAAAACATGAGAAATATTTCTGGTTCAAATGGCTATTGGTTTGACATTGTTGACTCTCTTCCTGAAGACGCTGTTGAAATTATACAATACTCATATCACACGTTAGAGAACTACTACTATGTCCCAAGTGAAGATGCCTTTTACTATTTCATGGGAACTCAATACAGACGAATGAATGTCTTAAGACAGTATAACAAAGATTATATAAACATTACAGATGTAGAAGGAAGAAGAACAAAGCTGTCTATTGCAAAGTTTAAGAGAGACAATGGTTATACATAAATGACAAAAATATATGACCTCATTATTTTTATCACGAATGACCTCATTGCTGACAAAAATAAATGACCTCAGAACTTCAACTTACGAATAAAGCTTGTTTTAGTCGTTATTGAGAAGTTAAACTTTTCAGCAAAGCAAGGACTAGAAGACTTACATAAGTCAAATCCAATCTCTTGACCATCATGAAGTGCTTTGTAAAGTTTCATTAAACTGAACTCAGAGTCTTTGTCATATGTTCCAACAGGTATGTGAATGTTCTTATCTTCATTGTAATAGCATTGTATAGCTTCAGGAAACATTTCATTAGCTGTTAAAGCAAGACGTCTTGTTTGACACCTTTACAACGTGCATGAATGCAACTTCATTTAAATCATTCGTGAGTAAGTCTATGTAAGTCTTCTTTCCACAAAATATTGACTTGTATGCTAAACTTTGTTTTCCAGGTGTTATTTCTGCGAAGTCAGAATGGAACTGACCTAATGTTTTACCAATAAGTTCTCTACCGTATCTCTTCTTAAACTCTGCTGCAAGCTTTGGTATGTCTTCATTGAAAATATGCATGCTATCACAGTCCTGGTAAAATATTTGAAGACCCATGTCTTCAGCAGTACAGAATACTTCACACATTATTCTCTTCGACATAGATAGAATATTAACACCAAGTGGACAGAAGTTAAAGTGTCTGCAAATGCTTTTCGTTAGCTTGAAAATAGTTTTATCTGAACCATCCAAACCTTCGAACTTCACTATATGGTTGTAGTTTCTGATGGCATATCTTATAGCATCTTTGTCATTTACTATGGTTATTTTTGACTCAATAGGAGATAGAATAGTTTTGCCATAAATACTGTTCAGAATGAGCTTTATATTTTCTTGCAAAGGATTTCCTTCTTTCTTATACTTTAACCTTAACTCAAACAACTTCTTTACTTCATCTCTTATTCTAATATCTCTGTTTCCATCGTAATAGTATCCTTGCAACACTTCACATTTGACACCTTGATATTTTATGAGGTCTTGTAATGTTATATGGTCAACATACATTAAACAGCAAGTGTTTGAACTTCTGGGAACGTTAAGTTCTGGATTTAGTTCAGGGTCACAAACTATTAAAGGAAAGTGTCTATGTATTCCAATCTCTGTTATCTTAATGAGAACAAAGAAGCCAGACATAAACTTTTCACCAATGGGTTCCTTTTGGTCGTCATCGAATAAATGTCTCATGAGATACTCTGTGCTTAACATTTCTTTCTTCATAACCTTTGGAATTCCTTCTAAAGTATAAAGTCTTGCTATAGCTGATGGATATAATGAAACAGCGTCGAAATCAGCAATGAGTTTCTTTTCGCTCTTTTGTTTCATGTTATCTGACAACATACATCTTCCACCTTGAATGCAGCTCGAAATAAATTCTCTTGGTTTATTTGAGAGGTCATATAAATTTCCATTCGGGAAGTACACTCTGTTCTCAAATAATTTGTTAGCAATTGAACAAATACTAACGTAGTCATAAACGTTTAAATCAAATTCTTTCAATATGTCATTGCGGAACTTAACAAAACCTTCTCTTAAAATTCTTACATCTTGTTTGCAATAAAATGTGCTATATTTTTCTAAGTCGAAGTGGTTTCATCTATTCTGCAACCTTTGATGGAATCTATGTTTCATGAACGTTTCATATCTTTTAAAACTTACATGCTTCAGAAATGACACCAGTTCTGTTGTCATTTGCTAACAAAACTGCTGTAGTAGTTGTATGGAAATACTTCTTTCGGTCCTGTTTGTAAGTTAAACATAGCAGGAAATAGTTTAAGCTTCTTATTTATAACACTGTAAGAGTCTTTTATAATAATTGCCCTCCTTTATATAAGCCAGTTATTTGCATTGTTCGTGAACCTTTAATGATGGGAGTTCCTTTCACTTCTGTCATGTGTCTTAAGATGAAGTTTATATCATAGCTGAGGTTATGGAAATATATTAAACTCTTGTCAGGAAGTCGCTTCCAAAAATTCTGTTGCACAGTTCTGACCCCAAATGCTTTCACTCACTGAACCATCTTCACTGTCATAACAGATGTTAAAAGCTTTATGAAAGCCATCGGTACTACACTCAAAGTCAGCAAAGAAAACGTGCTCAGGAATGAACTTGCACTTATTTTTATTTACTTCTTTTGACTCTGCTTTCTTCTTCAGTTGTACACAATACTTTGGAGCATATGTCAAATCTTTAAATGGTGCAAGGTTCTGTTTATATAAGTCAGTCGTATATGTGAAAAGTTCTCCATAAGAAATAGGTTCGAAATATTTGCACTCCCACAATGTTTTCATAACATCCCATAGCGGTGTAGTTCTATCCATGCGAACTACATATTTATCTCTCTCTTTGTATAAATCTTCATCTGTTTCTCAATGTTCATTCCACCACACTTTAAGATTTCTTATAGTTGCGACGAAATATGTTGTCATTGGTAATCTTTCATTTAGCATGTAGTGGTCTTCAACAAGAAGTAAGTCAATAGTTCGAACAGTTTCACATTCTTTTGGTATGTATCTCTTTATTTCATTATGTCTTGAGTCATTGAAGTAACCAATGGTAACATTAAATGCTATACCTGTTGCGTCAGAAATTTCTTGTACTTTACTTTGAGGAAAGTCTCTAACACGAATGACTTCTCTCATGTGGTCAATAGTTTCTTCATTTACTCCAGCCTGAATGCAAGCATAAACGAAACAATTGTCTTCTGTCATAAGTGTTGCAGTTCTTTTGTTCAGTTCATTGAAGATTTGGTAGCGTTCAAGATTTATAGGTAATGTGCAAAGATACTTCCAGAACTGACCGCTTCTTTCTTATAAAACTTCTTTTCACCATTATCTTTCCAAAAGCTTTCTATAAGTGCTGGGTTTCCTGTTTGCTTAAGAGCTTCCAAAATGGCTTTCTGGTCATTTGTCAGTGTGCTTTCATCTCTATATGGTCTCTTTTTTGGTTTGCCTTTCTTTACATCTGACATCGTTAAGCCTTCATATTCTGTTAAATCATACATCTTTATTTCAGTAAGATTCTTTATGTTTGTCAAGAAGAAGTCATAGTGCATTTCAACAATACCTGCAGCATTTGCTTCTATCTCTGATATAAAGTTCTCCTTCAAGAGCTGATGTAGTAATGTTCCAATATTATTGAGGTTTAACGTAGAACATTCATACTTTCCACCAAGTTTATAACATACCATCCATCTTGTTGGAGTTTATTTTAATCTTCTCTAAGAGTCTCATGAAAACCTTACCGAAATGTTTGTGTAAGTAGTCTCTGTTTGGTTCATCTAAAGCTTCGATGTTAAAGTCAATGAGTCTATTGCCTGACTTCACATTTCTCTTCCTATTCTCTTCATCTTTCTTTAACCATCTCTCACCTTCTTTTGGTTTGTCGTCAATGGAACGAATGACATCGTTAGCTTTGCGAACTTGTTCTATAGCACTTTTAAACATCTCTCTTCTCTGTTGTTTCAGTGTGTCGTCTCTTCTTCTTGTTTCACCAACGTTTGCATTTGTTATGTCAAACATTTCTCTTCTTACTTCATGAGGTACTGAACGTCTATGATATAAGTCAATAGCAACGTCATTTAAAGGAAATGCTCTTGCATGGACTTCGTCCTCGCCGCGTTGCGGCTTTATGAACTCATGAATTCTATCATAACTTATTGCACCATTGTAGTCTTTAATGAAGTCAGCGAGTGCTTTTTTGTTTGTTGCGTAATGCTTTGCAACATCTATATTAGCTTCTGTAAGAAGTTGTTTTATTTCCGAGTGTTCTAACTTAGACAACTTCCGATACATCTTTAGTAGGAAATAAAAAAATATTTTTTTGAAAAAATTAGATTAGATTTTTTAAGTTATTTTTCAAAATAATTTAATATTTTTATTTTAATGAAACACATGCAAGATTGCAAGTTCTTTTCATACAATGCTCTCGCTACTGCCATCAAGAATGAGTTCAATAATGCTTCAAATGTTAATGTTATCTTTAACAAGAAGTTTGTGAAAGAATCTAAGTTTGGTCAGTATGTCAGACCATTAGCTATCGTCATTGACCGCAAACGTTATACTTCACAAGAGTTAGCAGTAGTTTTGAAACAAAAGAGTTTCTTCGTGAATGTCAAAGATACTCATTATACTGTCATAAAGAACTCTAACATTGACTTCTTCAGTATTGCTTTAAATCTTTCCGAACAGAAAGAATATAAGAAGGTGAAACAAATGTGAAATATTATCCTTCATCTCTGAAGACAATAACGAACAAAGATGTTATACAAAATTCTTACCAAAGGTTGAAGAAGCTTCTATTGACATTGACGAAGGAAGTGAAATGGTTGAAGAAATAGACCCTGAAGTTATTTAAGCAAAAATATATTTGAATAACTGAAAGTGTCACCACGTCACCATGTGCTACCAGGTTAATTAACTTCTTTAAAAATGATGACAACATGACATTTGACAACAGTCCAGGAAATAAATTTTATCGTTAATGTTTATTATGTTTTTTCATTAAATTTTGACAAAGTGCAAATCTTCACTTCGTCAAAAAGTTAATGTTTTCATTGAAATCGGTAAGTTTTCATTAAATTTTGACAAAGTGCAAATCTTCACTTCGTCAAAAAGTTAATGTTTTTCATTGAAATCGGTAAGTTTCATTCTTCCTCTTTGAAGTTGTCGAAATATTCTGTTATTTTTCTTTCAGTAATGTTAAGTCTTCTTTGAATGTAAGTATTGTGCAACCTTTGATGTCATAGTGTGTTTGAGGAAGAGTATTTTTGACAATTTCCTTTATTTGCTCATTCGGTGTCATTGAAATCGGTAAGTTTTCACGATAGAACCAGTTTCTGTCAGATTTATATATCTTAGCTAAGTCATAAAAGCTCTTGTTGTTTCTTCTCACTAAATGCAACATAACCATATCTTTATCTTCTTCATTTTCCATCTCTTCAGTATATATCATATACTTATAGTTCTTTTCCTTTCCTTTTGGTACCGAACGCGGTATTCTTTTCTGTATGCTTTTGTCTTTGGATTCAATGACTTCATCTTTTGCTTGAAGTTTCATTTCCATATCTTCACGTTCTGCTTTATATAGTTCATCTAACATCATGAAAATATAACAAGCATAACGAGGTGAAGCCCACATTGCTACATCATTTACTAAAAGTCTATGAACATAATAACCTTTCAAACCAGGAGCCAAATTCTTGCGATTTTCATACGGAATCTCTTCTCTCGGTTTTCCGAGGGAAGCAATCATATGAGGAAATTCTTCTAAAAGTTCTTTTGCCTGTTGGTTTTCAAACCAATGATATGCTTGCTTTGTAGAACGAAGAGCATTCATTATACTTTGCATTTGGTACATGTCATCTTTGACCGAACGAATGAGGCGAAGTTGTTTGTTATATTGTATGTATTCGTATTCTTCATTTATAGCTTCATGAACGATAGCAGTTGTTGTGTTCTCTGTTGTTGACATTACTGTCTTTACATACAAAATAAAAAAATAAATAAAAATAAAACTAACTTTATTTTCTGAGATAAACACTATTTCTTCACAACATTAAATTTTATCCTGTATGAAATGACTTTAAAAAGATTATTGACTGACTTCGAATACTATCTCATTGACGCACTGACAGACCCTCAAAACTGTGTTGAAAGTTCTTTAAGCTTTAAGATTGAAGGTACGACGCATTTTGTCTTCACTTACGTATTGAAAGAATATGACCGTTATCATAACGAAGTGAATCAAACACTAATAAAATTTGTAGATAAAAAATTGGTTAACAATGAATATTTTAAACGTGAAGACCCAAACACTGCTGGAAATGATGAAGAATACAGACAAGTTATTGAAAAAAATAACGCAAGATTAGATGCAATAGAAAAGAAGTTTAATGAATGTCTTACAAACACGTATGAATATCTTATGCGGTGGGAAGCCAGATGGAAATAAATTTACGTCAAATATGCAATTTATAAAATCTTATGTCGACAGGCTACGTAGCACAGTGGTCTAAGGTGGTGTTATGGAGGGGTCAGGGTCTGTGGTTCGAACCGCGACAGCGCCGTATTTTCTTATTTTCTTTGTTTGTCTTGTTTATCGTGAATAAAAAGTGTCATAAAAGTGCTCTATCTTCCACGGGAATAAATAAAAAATTTACTTTATTTCTTCTTTATTTCTTTGTTCCCGTGGAAGAAGGGTTTTGCTGTTTTTTCTCAGCCGAAATCAATGATTTTTTTCATTTTTGGAATCCTTAGCGAATGAGGAATCTTTTCTCTCGTGGAAGCTTTGACCAAAAATAATGTTTAGGTGAAGAGGTGAGATTTCACCAGTTTTCTCACCTAATTTTTCACCTCAGTTATTTTATAAGCGTTTTACATGAATTGTACGATGTATATTTGAAATTCTAAACAATTTCGTAGCTTCTATTTCTTCTGTCAGTATGTCAAAAGTTTTAACAATGCCGAAAGTTTCTTTATACTTCTTCTTGACGTCAGATAGAAGGAAATCGTCAGCTGTTGGATAGTTTTTGTTCAGAAATGCTAACATGTTCATTTTATCTTCTGCTGGTTTCTCTACTTCTTTCTTTAAGTCAGCATAGTCGTTTCTCATACGTTCTATCTCTTTTAGTGAGTAGTTATATTTCCTCATTGCTGCTTTAGATTTTGAACATTGCGGATTCATTTTTGCGTTATACATTGAAACATTACCAGCTAGAACAACTAAAGCATCAATGGCTTTCTTTAAATCTGAAGCAATTGGTTTTATCTGTCCATTCCATATTTTGCCTCTTCTGTCTTTATCTCTTATCTGCCACACACATTCAGCAGCTAATGAAACAAAGTTATCGTAAGTCTTAAACTCCTCAGATTTATATATGTCAGAAATGTTTTTATAAACCATGTCGCAATCTTTGTTCATAACTTTATGGTTGCAATGAAAACCAAGGAATTCATAATTTACTTTACGTATGAACTTCTTTATTTCTACTGAATCAGTAACTTTAACTTCAATTTCATCGAATTCAGGAATAGTTAGTTTTTCTTGTTGAACTTCCGGTAATTTAGGCAAATGGTCAATAATATCCTGTATGTCATAAAGATACTGTTCATTTGTTTCATCTTTCGCACTACAGTCTAAATTACTTGTTAAAAGTTCTTGCTTAATTCTTTGTATTTCTGTCTCAAAAGTATATGAAGAAGGAATGAAGCTTTTCATCTCTACTAACATTGACGTAGGATTCATGACTAAAGAGTTTGGTGCTGTAGTTGTTTGAATTGTTGTAGAACCTATTGTTGAAATCATATCTTTACATACAAGATAAAAAAATAAATAAAAATAAAACTAACTTTATTTTTTCTATCTTAAGGAAATTCATGAAAATTCACGAGAAAGCAAAAGCAATCTGAGCCGCTAAGCGGTGAGAAAACAGGTGAAAAAGGAGGTGAAAAAGGAGGTGAAAAAACAGGTGAGAAAACAGGTGAAATCTCACCTCTTCACCTAAAATATATTTTTGTCTGATTTACATCTAATGAAAAAGTTTAGAAGAATTTTCTTATTCTTTCTGGCATATTTTTGTCTTCCCAGTACTCCCGCTCTAATGGTCCCAGATGTGTTGGCTTCGACTCTCTCAAGTTCTTAGATGGTATAACATCTTCAACGCCTCCTTCATATCTTACTTTATAAGTGTCATCGTTTGTGTTGTAGCCAAGTATTTCAATAACCACTCCTCGCTTTGCTTCGTCAATGGTTTCAGCAAGTTTGCCATTACTACTTTCGACTAATTTATGACGAGGGTAAAACGCAATAGAGTCGTCAGCAGCTTTTATAAGATATCCATTACCTTGCGTAGAGTCTACGATATAATAGTTTCTACTTAACCTTAAACGTTTCTTTGTCAACGGTTTGTCGTCAAGAACTACACGAACTTTTGTACCAGGAATGAGGGTAAATTGTGTTGAATTTCTGATATTTTGTGTTTGACTTCGTTTCTTTTGTATATACTTTTCTTCTTGTTGTTGTGGCATTGAATTTGGTGTATGTCCTGTTGTAGAATGTGTTGAGGAATTATATACTTCGAGAAAGTGTTTCATTGTTTCTTCGGTAAAGTCTCGCTCTTGGTTTAAATCTCTGAGCGTTCTTATGAAGCGGTTAATGATGCCGAGTATGTTATGGTTTTGGTCTTCAGTAGTGTAGTGAGTTATGTTATGCTTAATGAGAAAATCTGTGATTTCATTGCTGAGGTATGCACTGTCTTGGTCTGATGTTAAAGTACTTGGGCTATGTTCTGCTACAAACTTTTGTAAAACTCTTAACACTTCACGAGTTCCTTTATTCCTCATTGGATATGCATATGCTTTGCGAGTGTTAACATTAATGAAGATGAGGAATGGGTTATGTCCTCCTTTTCTGCTTTGAATGAGAGTGTCAAATTGGTATGCGTCAGGAGTGTTGGAGTAAATTGGTAAAAAGTAGTCGTAAGGGTTTATTTTTGTTTGATGTACAACATTTTTGTCAAAGAACTTTTTCACTTCAGCTCTGTTAGTAAATCCCCAACTTTTTGCTGCTTCATTGAACTTCTTAAATGACCTCCATGGATGTTGTTCGAATACTTCTTTCAAGCTCATTTATGTAAAGTTAAAGATTTTATTTTAGGCTCAAGTATGTTTATTGAACGCGGTACCATGCAAATACAGTCATAAATGGTGGCATATAATCTTCACCCGAGCCTGTTGGATTTGTTGTGAAAGTATGGACATGATTTCCTTCTGGTTCAGTTGGTCGAAAAGTCTTTTTTGCTGAATGGTTATAATCTGGAGATAAAACGTCATTGCCAGCTTTATAGTCTGAGTTGTATAATGTGTGGTCTCTTAATGAGTGGCTATGGTCGCCAGAAAAGTTTGTCGTTCCTGTATGAGTGTGCGCAGGTAAGTTTGCTTCAGTAATTTTCTTCGAACCTCCTGTTTGCTTTGAATATCTAGCACAGTATAAGAATTTATCTACAATCTGCTTCCACGTACCAAAACCCAGAACTGTTGCTGGATTTGTTGAATTCATTGACGTATAAATAGAGCCTATAGGATATAATGTTTGAAGTATTTAAGTCTTTAATGTTTGAAGCTCTGTTTTGTCTGCTTTCTTATCTAACATTGTTGGTAGTTCATATGCTTCAAAGTTTCTGGCATGATCTTCGATATTCCTGCAACTGTTATCTAAATTGTTAAGAGTATCTTTTACGCTTGTACTCGGATTCTCTAAAGGTGCACTTGAACCCAAATCATAGTTCAATATTATGTCGTCTGCTCTAACAGTAGTGAAGGAGTTATGTGTATGTTCTTTATCTGCTTTTTTATCTAACATTGCTGGTAGTTTATATGTTTCAAAGTTTCTGACATGACCTTCAATGTCATACATTTACTATTTAAGGAGTTTAGTGTATCTTTTACGCTTGTACTTGGATTCTCTAAAGGTGCACTTGAACCAAGGGTATAGTTCAATATTATGTCGTCTGCTCTAACAGTAGTGAAGGATTCATGTGTATGGTTCTTGTCAGCTTTACTATTTAATGTAGCTTGAAGTTCATTTATATCGGAGATGTTGTGGTTTATGAGATTTCAAAACTTTGTTCGTTGCGTCAAGTTCATCTTTGTCAGCTTTACTTTTTAATAGCATCTTCAAAACGTTATTTTTGCCTTAACTCTCAAAGTAAATCTTGGTTCAACTAATACACCGTTAACAAAGAAGTATGAAGCATAAATTTCATCGTTATAACCAAATGCTTCTGGTGCTTTACCTGTGTCATACTGTACAGTACAGTGTATGTCATAACCTTTAGCACGAATGAATTTATATCTTCTTTCATTAACATCTTCAGTGCTTATTTGTTCATCTGTGGTTAAATATCCATGGTAGTCCGTTATAATCTGTTCGTCTGAACTTATATAATGAACATGGTTTTTATCTGCTTTTTCGGCTAAATTTCTCTTCTATCTCATTATTTCAAGTTCATGCCTACCACCACCTCCCGAAGAAGTATTTTTCTTCAGCTCTTGAAGACGTCCACTTCGCCATCTTTGGTGTCAATAATGAGACTTTGAGTTAAAAACCTTTCCTGTCTTAATGGATGTTTGTAAAACTTCTTCTTCACCGTGTTCGGGGTCATGGTCGTCATCATATCTTGTGAAATCAGAGATGTTGTCATACATTAAGCATATCTGTCTCAAAAGTTCTGCTATTTGAAACTGGAACGAAAGATTTACGAACTTTCATCATCTCCTAAAGTCAAGTCTGCTTTCTTAAGTATTTTGAATGTATGCAATGAGAACAGAGTACCTTGGAAAATATTCGAACAATATTTCATTAGCTGTTGGTTTTGGTGGTTCTTCTGGAGTTTCTGTTGTTTCAGTTCCTTCTGTAGGTTCTGTTGGAGTTTCTGCATCTCTTGACTTCAATGCTCTTGCTCTCAAAAGACCTAAATGTTAGAGCACCAGGTTTACAAAGGACTTATAAATGCTTTAATAGTTCCTGGGTAAGTTTATTGTTAGCATTAAGTAAGTTCCTTATGCTTCCATCATGTACGTCCATAGCACTATGTAAAAAATCTATACTTTTCTTGTAGTCAGCAATAGACTGAATGTGATTTTTTAAAAGATTTGTCAATACCTTTAAGCCAACTTCATGCATGTCTGATACTGAGCCAAGAATATCATTTGCTTCCTTTAGTGTATTTTGCTTCTTCTCGTAAAGTATCCAATCCCGTACGTGCATTGTTTGCTATACGTCTTACAGTATCTATTTGACTCCTTGTTTCTTGCATCCAACCAGATAAAGTTTTAATAGTATCCGAACCATTTGAAATGAAGTTCAAAGCATTTTTAACGTCATCTAAAACTTCTTCACCAAGTACTGCCCATATCTTTCCGATTTGGTATTGAAGAACTCCATATGAAGCAGCTGTTAAACCAGTATTTATAAGGTTCCATATCCATGATTAGCAGTTTTTCCATCCTTTCCATCTTCACCATCCAAACCGTTTCGCCTTGAGGTCCTTGTATTCCTTGTATTCCTTGTGGTCCTTGTGGTCCTTGAGTCCGGTGTCACCCTTCTCTCCTTTCAGTTCATCTTTATGTTCGTTATAATATTCTAATATCATAAGGTGTACATCATTACTGCTACCAGCAACGCCGAGAATTTGTTTCTCATTCATGACTAAATTCTTTAGGCATTTAATGTTGTCGTCAAATCGAAAGCTCTTTAACAATTCAATGAGAACATTTAATACTTTCACTAATGAGGCATCTACTGTAGAATTTATATATTGCACCGTTCCATCATTTATGATGGGAACTTGCTTGTTGTAATGAATGGGTCATAAGTGTTAAAAGTATCGAAATCAATGACTTTTTTAGTCTTTCCATCGTCAATGACTAAATCATTGCCTTCAATGGTTAAAGTTGAGTTTTCGTTTACTAGTTCATGTGCTCTTCTTGCTTCATTTGTTTCATACGCATATGCAGCAATAGTCATATTTTAATGAGAATAAAATGTTGTTCTATTTGCAAAGTACAGACCCAAACGAATACGGACAGTAAAGCTACAAACAAACTTAGGTCTCAGAATGGCGCTTGCATTCAGAATGGTTGACTTCAATACTATCGCTTCATTCGTATAACAGATGAAACAGATTTCATGGAGATTGAAATAGATGGAAAGAAGCACGAAATAAGATTTCACAATAATGTAGAATATAAGATGGAAACATTAGCTGGAGTGTTAAATGCTCTCATAAATACTACAATAAACAAGGATAACGAAGAAACTTAATGAATGTTAAACTTATTGCAGGAGTTTTGAAGTTCAGTTATGCGAAGGAGTTTAAGATACCAAGAATGAGTCATAGAGTACAACTTCTTTTGGGAGCATACCATATAACATTTCCTTTGAAAAGTGTTGACAAAACGATTGAGATGAAAATCTGTTCCATACGTATGTTATGGTAATTGTTGTACATTGAGTCAAAAATAGCTAATGTCACAGGCATTTCAGAGTTAATAGAAAGGTTCAGTAGAATATAAATCCTTCTGTTATGCAGTCAATTCAATGTTCATTCCAAACGTTCCTGTCATAGCAACTCATTTAGGTAAATGGGTTCGCATTAGTCCTCATAATTTGAAAGACATGCAATTCAGACTTGTTGACTTTCAAGGAGAGCCTGTAGAACTGAGGCACCAGTGCGAATGACTGTTGAAGTTGACTTTTAGAAAATTAAATGCAACAGCTTACAAGAGAACTCAGAGCTAAAAATATAAAGTATGAATGTTATGTATTAGGTCATGAACTTTGGTTTGCTGTTTGATGAAACAAATGAGTTAGTTATGTCAGTCAAGAGAACAGAAAAATATTGTGTTAAGTGAAAACTGCACCCAAGTCAATAAGATTAGTTTGCATTATGAAGATGAGTTCGATACTGTTGAAGAAGTTTTGGATAGATATTACAAATTGCTTTAATTTACTAAAACATATTTCAAGCAAAGTTTATATTCTGTTGAAAGTTTTGTATATTCATTCGAATTATTTATACTTAAACTCAACTCCTGTAGTCCTGTGTTTCAATGATGCGGATGTTACCTATTTTCATGAATAGTGGAGTTTGACCACAGCATTCGATTTCAGGGTCGAGATAGTCAATGACACATTGTTTCCCTGTTATTCGTGATATAACATTTTCAAGGTCCTCCTTTGTTAGAATTATTTGGTTCTTTACTTATAAGATTTGTCAAAAGCTTCTTATCGTCTTTTGAGTAAAATTGTTTGGTATAACTGAAGAAGGTAATGGTCTACGTTATCTGAAGGATTTGTTTTGAACATTTGTGTAAGGGTTGTCGTTGGCTTCTCTTGAAAGAATTTGGTCCAGTGGTGATACTCTAACTTAACATCTGATGTAGCGTTAGCGTTTGAAGCTGTGTTTAAATTCACGGCGCATGCCCAAGACCGAAGGTCCGACTTAATTCTGGTTCTTTTTCTTTCAACACTCCGAACTATAGTTCTTTATGACAATATTGTTTGTCGTTCGTGAGTCAACATTTGATGTTGGTTCAATTGGAACATTAACGGCACCAGCTAAGATGGATTTGCTTCTCATTTCATATAGAATAAAAACCTTTTATATGTATGAAATGAACAATATACTCGACAAGGGTTTGAATGTAAAGCTAACGAATGAAAATATTGTTGAATTCACTGAGACAGGAGCTGTGTATAAAGATGTAGAACTACTGAACAAAAGAGCTAAGGGAAGAAGCAGGAATATGAACAAAGGGTGGAAGCCTATAAAAATTTATGTCAATGATGGCTCAGGAGGTTCAAACATAAAGTATGCAGAAAGTTATAGAGTTTATGCTCTCAAAGGTGAAAAGCCTTCATTTAAGAACAGCTATTCTAACGCATATCCTCAAAAGCTAACGGATGGGGAAGTGGATGATATGAATGACAGCAAAAATATTAACAGAAATGGCGACAGAGATGCATGGAATTTGTTTACCATCAGTCAATTGAAGGTTAAACTTTAAAACAATGTTGGTCGTTCCCATGGAATATTTTTGACTTTAATGGTATTAGTCATGATATGAATCTCAAGGTATGAACGAGGAGAGATGAGAGACTTATATGCTTCCCAAATTTCTTCAAAAGGTAATGTTATACCTGACTGTTTCCAAATGAGTTCAATATCATAACGTGAGAAACCTTGAAAGATAACGAAGTCAGTTATGAGACGTTTTATGTTTAAAGCAAGAAAACGCCATGTTTGCATAAGTATTGCTACAGTTAAATGGTAATGTCTGACTTTAGTTATGATGTTAGCTAATGGTGAGTCTGGTTTTGACACTAAACCTTTTCCGGCGAAGTCGTCACAAACGAGCAGAGTGTTTGAAGGATACTTTTTTGAAGGGGTATTTTGAAAGTTTTGACAGAATGTAGTTTGTAAGTCGTTTCATATCGTAAACTCCTGAGTATTGACGTAAGTGGTGTTTGTCAATAATTCTTTCCATCTCCTCAGAAGTCTTTTGCATTCCTGACTGTATAACTCTACGATGGCATAATATTTCCTCTTACGTCGAATGTAACGTTGAAGAAATTCAATGAGTTCACTGTCTGGAACTTTAACGACAGAGGCTTGAACTTTTGACATAAATGTTTTCGCTGTTGAGTCCATAGAGTCTGAAGTTGCTGATATAATGATTTGGTCATAGTAAGAGTCGTTTCCTAAACGCTTCTGTTATGAGTATATGACGAATGAGGTTAAATGTCTTACCTGAACCCATCTTTCCACAATAGAAATACACACCATTTGAACAGAACTCATAATCTTTGCTGAAAGGAAGAATGAGAGAAGAGTTAAGTTTGTCTGTAGTTTCATTCATGTCTTCATCTACGTCATGTATTAAATGCTTCATTTTATCTCCATTAAAAATGCAAGTCAGAAATATTCAGAACATAGCACCGAGTCTAACTGACAAGAGTATAAAGATATACTATGAACATGTTATGATGAAACCAACCAAAATTCAAGAAAGTCAGTATACTTATGAATATCCAAGACACTGGGTAGAGTATGTAGGAGGTGAGAAAGCTATTGAAATCAGACAGGTTCGAAGTATTCCAGCAGGAAGAAACAATATTATTGAAGAACTTTAATGTTTTGAGATATAATGATGAAACAAAGAAGCAAGATAGTTTTCCTGTTGCTGTGTATGTGAACCTAGACACAGGAGATGACATGAAAGTTTTTAATACAAAGCTTCAAACGGTAGTGAGAGAACAACTGACTGCGGAAGGATCCATTACCTTCAGAAGTTACCATAGCATATAATTTTGAAACAAACTCAATAGATTTTAAAGTCATCTCTGCAAAGAAGTCAGGATTTACATTTAATGAAGCAGATGTATATTCGAATGAAAACTTCAAAGCTATTGCATGGTTAGATAATGACGATTGCTTTAAGAAAATATTTAAATTCAGTGACTCAACGATGTCAATAGATGACCTTCGTGGAATGTTACCATCGACGTTTACAGTAGAAGGTTCAGCAGGATTGCTTACAAGATTGTCAATTGGTGGTATTTGGTCTCGTGAGAACATTGTTATAAAATCCAGTATAAGTGAATTTGCTGAAGAATCTATATTATGTCTTTCAAACTATATGTATTCGCCGCCGAAGCATTATAGTATAACAAACTTTGTCAGTAAGTTTAACATAAGACTTGTCGAACCTTCTTCAATGAAAGATGTTGTGCTACCTAAAGATGGAAAGGATGGACTCATTATTGAGATGATTTTAATAGCATATTAAATGAGCTTGTTCTTGAAGGTCATTCATGATGAAATAACTGTTGTAGAAGATGTTAGCAATTGTTCAGACATTTTGAGAATAGATGAGATAAGAAAGAAGTTAGATAGACCGCAAAGCGGTGAGGGCGAAGCCCGTGAGAACGCTTATGTTTCATTGACTTTCTCCAGTAACGAGAACTTTTATGAGATAATATTGAAGAGAGATGATTTTAATATGGTGTAAATGGTAGCTTGGGCAGCTTTAGGCGCAATGGGAACAAAAGCATTAGCATTTGGAGCAAAAGCACTTGGAGCTTATGACGCAGTAAATAAAATGAGTGGAGGAAGGGTTTCGAAGACATTAGATGCAAATAAAGGAAAGATTGGAGGCTGGGTTGCAAAGAAGTTAAGATTAAATAAAATAGGGCTCATAAATAAAGCATCCAATTTGGTTGCGACTGAGTCAGAAAATGCTTTAGGAAAGGACGATGAGTTTGCAAAACACGCAAAAGACTTTAATGACCAGATGAAAGGTGAAACAATGCATTTAAATAGAGTCGATGGAACTAAAGAAAATGTTTCTTCTCCACCAGCGTTTTCCATGGTCCTATGGAATGTATGGAAACCCTTACGAAAGACCATTTGACCCATTGACTGGTGGAAGTAATTGGTATCATTATGGACGAAGAAGAAAGACAGTCAAGTTGGAGACAGACGTGAAGAAAGCAACTAAAAAGAAACCAAGGAAGAGAGTTATAAAGCAATGAATTCAACAGGGTGAAAAAACAGGTGAAAAAAGAGGTGAGATCTCACCACTTCACCTAAATTTATTTTTGTGCTATGTTTTCATACGTGTGAGGGTGGTGATATCATTTAATTTTTAAGTTTATTTTTAAGTTTATTTTTATATAAATGACGAAAACTATTGAGATAACAAACTACAACGGTCATGAGTTCAAGAATTTGTTCTTCGTTCCTCGTGAAAATACATTCTATCAGATACGAGGGAGAAAGGGTAAAGTTAGTTTGAGCGTTTATGATAGTAAACATAATGGAAAGTTTATACAAGCATATGATACAAACGGTAAGCGTGTTTCATTAGCTTTGTCAAAACTTACTAACATTTATTTTGACAGTGACTTTGACCTATATGAAGAAGAAAGTGAGTCAGAAGATTATGAGTTGTTATGTGAAGCACAGCAATGGGAGGAGTTGCAATACTTTTGTAAGTGAGAACGTTTATTTTTTTACATTAGTGAGGTGAAGTGGTTAGTGGCTTTGTAAATATTTAAGGTTAAGTTAGTGTTGTCGTTTGTGTTTGTGTTGTAAAATATACGTTAATGGTTTCGTAAAGTGTCAAATTCACATATCAAGGGTAAGGAGGCGCGCAGTGCCGTCGTACCCTTGATATGTATACTAACTGAATGTTTCGCCATTAGATTTGTTCGTGAATGTTTTTGCTTCGACTGACATTTCTGTTCTTACATACAAAATAAAAAAATAAATAAAAATAAAACTAACTTTATTTTTTCTATCTTAAGGAAATTCATGAAAATTCATGAGGGTAGAAATGTGGGTAGAAATACCCATCTACCCTAAAAATTATTTTTGTTCATGGGCTATGCACCGCCGCTTTGCGTCTTTATGTTAAAATAAATGGTACCATTAATGATATCATGACTGTTCTCGTTCATGTCTGATTAACATCTAATGAAAAAGTTTAGAAGAATTTTCTTATTCTTTCTGGCTTATTTTTGTCTTTCCAGTACTCCCGCTCTAATGGACCCAGATGAGTTGGCTTCGACTCTCTCAAGTTCTTAGATGGTATAACATCTTCAACGCCTCCTTCATATCTTACTTTATAAGTGTCATCGTTTGTGTTGTAGCCAAGTATTTCAATAACCACTCCTCGCTTTGCTTCGTCAATGGTTTCAGCAAGTTTGCCATTACTACTTTCGACTAATTTATGACGAGGGTAAAACGCAATAGAGTCGTCAGCAGCTTTTATAAGATATCCATTACCTTGCGTAGAGTCTACGATATAATAGTTTCTACTTAACCTTAAACGTTTCTTTGTCAACGGTTTGTCGTCAAGAACTACACGAACTTTTGTACCAGGAATGAGGGTAAATTGTGTTGAATTTCTGATATTTTGTGTTTGACTTCGTTTCTTTTGTATATACTTTTCTTCTTGTTGTTGTGGCATTGAATTTGGTGTATGTCCTGTTGTAGAATGTGTTGAGGAATTATATACTTCGAGAAAATGTTTCATTGTTTCTTCGGTAAAGTCTCGCTCTTGGTTTAAATCTCTGAGCGTTCTTATGAAGCGGTTAATGATGCCGAGTATGTTATGGTTTTGGTCTTCAGTAGTGTAGTGAGTTATGTTATGCTTAATGAGAAAATCTGTGATTTCATTGCTGAGGTATGCACTGTCTTGGTCTGATGTTAAAGTACTTGGGCTATGTTCTGCTACAAACTTTTGTAAAACTCTTAACACTTCACGAGTTCCTTTATTCCTCATTGGATATGCATATGCTTTGCGAGTGTTAACATTAATGAAGATGAGGAATGGGTTATGTCCTCCTTTTCTGCTTTGAATGAGAGTGTCAAATTGGTATGCGTCAGGAGTGTTGGAGTAAATTGGTAAAAAGTAGTCGTAAGGGTTTATTTTTGTTTGATGTACAACATTTTTGTCAAAGAACTTTTTCACTTCAGCTCTGTTAGTAAATCCCCAACTTTTTGCTGCTTCATTGAACTTCTTAAATGACCTCCATGGATGTTGTTCGAATACTTCTTTCAAGCTCATTTATGTAAAGTTAAAGATTTTATTCAAGACGGTAAGCCTTGACCCAAAGGGTCTAGGCTCAAGCGCGTTCATTGAACGCGGTACCATGCATAAACCGTCATAAATGGTGGCATATAATCTTCACCCGAGCCTGTTGGATTTGTTGTGAAAGTGTGTGAATGATTTCCTCCTGGTTCAGTTGGTCGAAAAGTCTTTTTTGCTGAATTGTTATAAGATGGAGATAAAACATCATGACCGGCTTCATAGTCTGAGTTGTATAATGGGTGGTCTCTTAATGAGTGGCTATGGTCGCCAGAAAAGTTTGTAGTTCCTGTATGAGTGTGCGCAGGTAAGTTTGCTTCTTTAATTTTCTTTGAGCCTCCTGTTTGCTTTGAAGAGTTAGCACAGTATAAGAATTTGTCTACAATCTGCTGCCACGTACCAAAACCTAAAACACTTGCTGGATTTGTTGAGTTCATTGACGTATAAATAGAGCCTATAGGATATAATGTTTGAAGTATTTCAGTCTTTAATGTTTGAAGCTCTGTTTTGTCTGCTTTTTTATCATATAAATCTTGAGCAGTGAATTTAACATTATTTTCATCATCCATGACATAAACATTTTTACAGCTAATTTCTTTCTTCGTTGTTATGTTTTCATTCGATGTTAAACCTTGTGGAAAGTTAGGAGGTTTATAATATAATGCATCCCCACCAGTTCCGCCAACCGTTCCTTCAATACTTTCTATAGCAACAGTTGAGAAGGAGTTATGTGTATGTTCTTTATCTGCTTTTTTATCTAACATTGCTGGTAGTTTATATGTTTCAAAGTTTCTGACATGACCTTCAATGTTCATACATTTACTATTTAAGGAGTTTAGTGTATCTTTTACGCTTGTACTTGGATTCTCTAAAGGTGCACTTGAACCAAGGGTATAGTTCAATATTATGTCGTCTGCTCTAACAGTAGTGAAGGATTCATGTGTATGGTTCTTGTCAGCTTTACTATTTAATGTAGCTTGAAGTTCATTTATATCGGAGATATTGTGTTTATGAGATTTCAAAACTTTGTTCGTTGCGTCAAGTTCATCTTTGTCAGCTTTACTTTTAATAGCATCTTCAAACGTTATTTTTGCCTTAACTCTCAAAGTAAATCTTGGTTCAACTAATACACCGTTAACAAAGAAGTATGAAGCATAAATTTCATCGTTATAACCAAATGCTTCTGGTGCTTTACCTGTGTCATACTGTACAGTACAGTGTATGTCATAACCTTTAGCACGAATGAATTTATATCTTCTTTCATTAACATCTTCAGTGCTTATTTGTTCATCCTGTGTTAAATATCCATGGTAGTCCGTTATAATCTGTTCGTCTGAACTTATATAATGAACATGGTTTTTATCTGCTTTTTCGGCTAATTTCTCTTCTATCTCATTTATTTCAAGTTCATGCCTACCACCACCTCCCGAAGAAGTATTTTTCTTCAGCTCTTGAAGAACGTCCACTTCGCCATCTTTGGTGTCAATAATGAGACTTTGAGTTAAAACCTTTCCTGTCTTAATGGATGTTTGTAAAACTTCTTCTTCACCGTGTTCGGGGTCATGGTCGTCATCATATCTTGTGAAATCAGAGATGTTGTCATACATTAAGCATATCTGTCTCAAAAGTTCTGCTATTTGAAACTGGAACGAAAGATTTACAGAACTTTCATCATCTCCTAAAGTCAAGTCTGCTTTCTTAAGTATTTCTTGAATGTATGCAATGAGAACAGAGTACCTTGGAAAATATTCGAACAATATTTCATTAGCTGTTGGTTTTGGTGGTTCTTCTGGAGTTTCTGTTGTTTCAGTTCCTTCTGTAGGTTCTGTTGGAGTTTCTGCATCTCTTGACTTCAATGCTCTTGCTCTCAAAGACCTAAATGTTAGAGCACCAGGTTTTACAAAGGACTTTATAAATGCTTTAATAGTTCCTGGTAAGTTATTGTTAGCATTAAGTAAGTTCCTTATGCTTCCATCATGTACGTCCATAGCACTATGTAAAAAATCTATACTTTTCTTGTAGTCAGCAATAGACTGACTGTGATTTTTTAAAGATTTGTCAATACCTTTAAGCCAATCTTCATGCATGTCTGATACTGAGCCAAGAATATCATTTGCTTCCTTTAGTGTATTTTGTGCTTCTCGTAAAGTATCCAATCCCGTACGTGCATTGTTTGCTATACGTCTTACAGTATCTATTTGACTCCTTGTTTCTTGCATCCAACCAGATAAAGTTTTAATAGTATCCGAACCATTTGAAATGAAGTTCAAAGCATTTTTAACGTCATCTAAAACTTCTTCACCAAGTACTGCCCATATCTTTCCGATTTGGTATTGAAGAACTCCATATGAAGCAGCTGTTAAACCAGTATTTATAAGGTTCCATATCCATGATTTAGCAGTTTTTCCACCCTTTCCATCTTCACCATCCAAACGGTTTTCGCCTTGAGGTCCTTGTATTCCTTGTATTCCTTGTATTCCTTGTGGTCCTTGAGGTCCGGTGTCACCCTTCTCTCCTTTCAGTTCATCTTTATGTTCGTTATAATATTCTAATATCATAAGGTGTACATCATTACTGCTACCAGCAACGCCGAGAATTTGTTTCTCATTCATGACTAAATTCTTTAGGCATTTAATGTTGTCGTCAAATCGAAAGCTCTTTAACAATTCAATGAGAACATTTAATACTTTCACTAATGAGGCATCTACTGTAGAATTTATATATTGCACCGTTCCATCATTTATGATGGGAACCTTGCTTGTTGTAATGAATGGGTCATAAGTGTTAAAAGTATCGAAATCAATGACTTTTTTAGTCTTTCCATCGTCAATGACTAAATCATTGCCTTCAATGGTTAAAGTTGAGTTTTCGTTTACTAGTTCATGTGCTCTTCTTGCTTCATTTGTTTCATACGCATATGCAGCAATAGTCATATTTTAATGAGAATAAAATGTTGTTCTATTTGCAAAGTACAGACCCAAACGAATACGGGACAGTAAAGCTACAAACAAACTTAGGTTTTCAGAATGAAGCGCTTGCTTTCAGAGTTGTTGACTTCAATACTATCGCAACTTTTGTCATAACAGATGAAACAGATTTCATAGAGATTGAAATAGATGACAAAAGAAGTGTTATAACATTTCCTAACAGAGCTGGGTATAGAATAGATAAAATTGCTGGAGTCATAGATACTCTCATAAATGAAGAAACTATTAACAACATAGATGTCGAACTCTCTTCTGAGGGAACATTGAAGTTCAGCAGCGAGAAAGAGTTTAAGATACCAAGAATGAGTCATAGAGTACAACTTCTTTTGGGTGCATACCATATGACATTTCCTTTGAAAAGTGTTGACAAAACGATTGAGATGAAATCTGTTCCATACGTATGTTATGGTAATTGTTTATACATTGAGTCAAAAATAGCTAATGTCACAGGCATTTCAGGAGTTAATAGTAAAGGTTCAGTAGAATATAAATCCTTCTGTTATGAAGTAAATTCAATGTTCATTCCAAACGTTCCTGTCATAGCAACTCATTTAGGTAAATGGGTTCGCATTAGTCCTCATAATTTGAAAGACATGCAATTCAGACTTGTTGACTTTCAAGGAGAGCCTGTAGAACTGAAGGCACCAGTGCGAATGACTGTTGAAGTTGACTTTTTAGAAAATATTAAATGCAACAGCTTACAAGAGAACTCAGAGCTAAAAATATAAAGTATGAATGTTATGTATTAGGTCATGAACTTTGGTTGTTGCTGTTTGATGAAACAAATGAGTTAGTTATGTCAGTCAAGAGAACAGAAAAATATTGTGTTAGTGAAAACTGCACCAAGTCAATAAGATTAGGTTTGCATTATGAAGATGAGTTCGATACTGTTGAAGAAGTTTTGGATAGATATTACAAATTGCTAACTTGAAATTTTTTGACTGACGGCGCAAAGCGCCAAGACCGAAGGTCCTGACTGCTTTAATTTACTAAAACATATTTCAAACAAAGCTTATAGTCAGTAGATAGTTTTGTATACTCGTTCGAATATTTATACTTAAACTCAACTCCTGTAGTTCCTGGTGTTTCAATGATGCGGATGTTACCTATTTTCATGAATAGTGGAGTTTGACCACAGCATTCGATTTCAGGGTCGAGATAGTCAATGACACATTGTTTCCCTGTTATTCGTGATATAACATTTTCAAGGTCCTCCTTTGTTAGAATTATTTGGTTCTTACTTATAAGATTTGTCAAAAGCTTCTTATCGTCTTTGAGTAAAATTGTTTGGTATAACTGAAGAAGGTAATGGTCTACGTTATCTGAAGGATTTGTTTGAACATTTGTGTAAGGGTTGTCGTTGGCTTCTCTTGAAAGAACTTGGTCCAGTGGTGGATACTCTAACTTAACATCTGATGTAGCGTTAGCGTTTGAAGCTGTGTTTAAATTCACCGACTTAAGATCTGGTTCTTTTTCTTTCAAACACTCCGAACTATAGTTCTTTATGACAATATTGTTTGTCGTTCGTGAGTCAACATTTGATGTTGGTTCAATTGGAACATTAACGGCACCAGCTAAGATGGATTTGCTTCTCATTTCATATAGAATAAAAACCTTTTATATGTATGAAATGAACAATATACTCGACAAGGGTTTGAATGTAAAGCTAACGAATGAAAATATTGTTGAATTCACTGAGACAGGAGCTGTGTATAAAGATGTAGAACTACTGAACAAAAGAGCTAAGGGAAGAAGCAGGAATATGAACAAAGGGTGGAAACCTATAAAAATTTATGTCAATGATGGCTCAGGAGGTTCAAACATAAAGTATGCAGAAAGTTATAGAGTTTATGCTCTCAAAGGTGAAAAGCCTTCATTTAAGAACAGCTATTCTAACGCATATCCTCAAAAGCTAACGGATGGGGAAGTGGATGATATGAATGACAGCAAAAATATTAACAGAAATGGCGACAGAGATGCATGGAATTTGTTTACCATCAGTCAATTGAAGGTTAAACTTTAAAACAATGTTGGTCGTTCCCATGGAATATTTTTGACTTTAATGGTATTAGTCATGATATGAATCTCAAGGTATGAACGAGGAGAGATGAGAGACTTATATGCTTCCCAAATTTCTTCAAAAGGTAATGTTATACCTGACTGTTTCCAAATGAGTTCAATGTCATAGCGTGAGAAACCTTGAAAGATAACGAAGTCAGTTATGAGACGTTTTATGTTTAAAGCAAGAAAACGCCATGTTTGCATAAGTATTGCTACAGTTAAATGGTAATGTCTGACTTTAGTTATGATGTTAGCTAATGGTGAGTCTGGTTTTGACACTAAACCTTTTCCGGCGAAGTCGTCACAAACGAGCAGAGTGTTTGAAGGATACTTTTTGAAGGGGTATTTTGAAAGTTTTGACAGAATGTAGTTTGTAAGTCGTTTCATATCGTAAACTCCTGAGTATTGACGTAAGTGGTGTTTGTCAATAATTCTTTCCATCTCCTCAGAAGTCTTTTGCATTCCTGACTGTATGAACTCTACGATGGCATAATATTTCCTCTTACGTCGAATGTAACGTTGAAGAAATTCAATGAGTTCACTGTCTGGAACTTTAACGACAGAAGTTAGTATACATATCAAGGGTACGGCGGCACTGCGCGCCTCCGTACCCATGATATGTGAATTTGACACTTTACGAAACTGTTAACGTATATTACAACACAAACGACAACACTAACTTAACATTAAATATTTACAAAGCCGCCAACCACTTCACTTCACTAACGTTTTCACAAACGACTTCACTAATGTAAAAATAAACGTTCTCACTTACAAAAGTATTGCAACTCCTCCCATTGCTGTGCTTCACATAACAACTCATAATCTTCTGACTCACTTTCTTCTTCATATAGGTCAAAGTCACTGTCAAAATAAATGTTAGTAAGTTTTGACAAAGCTAATGAAACACGCTTACCGTTTGTATCATATGCTTGTATAAACTTTCCATTATGTTTACTATCATAAACGCTCAAACTAACTTTACCCTTTCTCCCTCGTATCTGATAGAATGTATTTTCACGAGGAACGAAGAACAAATTCTTGAACTCATGACCGTTGTAGTTTGTTATCTCAATACTTTTCGTCATTTATATAAAAATAAACTTAAAAATAAACTTAAAAATAAATGATATCACCACCCTCACGCGTATGAAAACATAGCACAAAAATAAATTTAGGTGAAGTGGTGAGATCTCACCTCTTTTTTCACCTCTTTTTTCACCCTGTTGAATTCATTGCTTTATAACTCTCTTCCTTTCTCCAACTCTTCTAGCTTCTTCTTAAGTTCAGCAATGTTGTCCTCATGAAGTTTAATCTTTCTCAAAATTCCTTCTTTATCTAATGGTTGCTTTATCTTTCTAAACTGAACTCTACCATCCTTCATAGTATGAATGTAAAAACCTTCTGGAATAGTTCCTGATTTAATGTATTCTACCAAAAACTTTTGTTTCATTGCTTCAGTGACTTTATTTGTCATTTCAATCAAATAAAAATTTTAATATTAAATAAAAATAACGTTATTTTTTCAGTAAGGAAACACAGGGGTTTTACGATTTATTTGTGGTGTAGGTTCTGGTTTAAATGTTGGAGTCGGTTTTGGAGTTGACTTTTGAACAGGAGTTTGTAATTCCATAGGTTCAGGAGTCATTGAAGGTTTTGCTTGTGAAGGTGTTGGTTTTGGCGAAGGTGTCGGAGTTTGTTTAACTTCAGCTACTTCAGTATTATTTACAACATTTGCTTTATTTCTTTTCAACATCATTACTGCTCCTGCTGTAGCTAGCAAACCTAGTGGGAGACCATATTTTATATAAGGACTTGACCAAATGCTATTTTTGACAGGAGCTGGTGGAACACCTAACCTTGGTGAGACTGCTCTTTGCCATTGTGCAGCTCGTAAGAAATATTTAATAGGTGCTCCATAATCGTTTGGTAAAGTTTGTTTCATAGATGGTGAAGGTTCACGAGAGCTTGATGAAGAACTCATTTATAAGCTTTAAAAATAAACGTTCATCCTTTATTCCTCACTGTCGTCCGTAGCTAAGTTATAGTCATCTAATCTTATTATGGGGATGCCATTAGCACGCACCTGAATGGCAAAGCAACAATCCCTCATAAATCCAATAAGTGGCTTTGGTACGTTTTCAGTTGCTAGTTCAATAGGTCCTTTAACAGACAATTTGTATGTTATTGGAGCAGTAGATGTTTGACCTTGCTGGAAGTTAGTATACATATCTTCAGTACTGTGGCACTGCGCGCCATCTTACCGAAGATATGTCAATCTGGCACTTTACAAAACCACTAACGTATATTTTACATCACAGATGCAATATTTCTAATAACCTTAAACTATTTCTGCCACGTAAAGTATTTATCACATAAACCACCTCATCTCACCTCTCTGTACGTTATATATTGTGCGCAGGTCATTGCCCATGGCAACTCCCCACGACACAATGCACGTGCATGAAAAAATAAACGTTCTCACTAACGTTCTCACTAATGTTTTCACAAACGACTTCACTAATGTAAAAATAAACGTTCTCACTTACAAAAGTATTGCAACTCCTCCCATTGCTGTGCTTCACATAACAACTCATAATCTTCTGACTCACTTTCTTCTTCATATAGGTCAAAGTCACTGTCAAAATAAATGTTAGTAAGTTTTGACAAAGCTAATGAAACACGCTTACCGTTTGTATCATATGCTTGTATAAACTTTCCATTATGTTTACTATCATAAACGCTCAAACTAACTTTACCCTTTCTCCCTCGTATCTGATAGAATGTATTTTCACGAGGAACGAAGAACAAATTCTTGAACTCATGACCGTTGTAGTTTGTTATCTCAATACTTTTCGTCATTTATATAAAAATAAACTTAAAAATAAACTTAAAAATAAATGATATCACCACCCTCACGCGTATGAAAACATAGCACAAAAATAAATTTAGGTGAAGTGGTGAGATCTCACCTCTTTTTTCACCTCTTTTTTCACCCTGTTGAATTCATTGCTTTATAACTCTCTTCCTTTCTCCAACTCTTCTAGCTTCTTCTTAAGTTCAGCAATGTTGTCCTCATGAAGTTTAATCTTTCTCAAAATTCCTTCTTTATCTAATGGTTGCTTTATCTTTCTAAACTGAACTCTACCATCCTTCATAGTATGAATGTAAAAACCTTCTGGAATAGTTCCTGATTTAATGTATTCTACCAAAAACTTTTGTTTCATTGCTTCAGTGACTTTATTTGTCATTTCAATCAAATAAAAATTTTAATATTAAATAAAAATAACGTTATTTTTTCAGTAAGGAAACACAGGGGTTTTACGATTTATTTGTGGTGTAGGTTCTGGTTTAAATGTTGGAGTCGGTTTTGGAGTTGACTTTTGAACAGGAGTTTGTAATTCCATAGGTTCAGGAGTCATTGAAGGTTTTGCTTGTGAAGGCGTTGGTTTTGGCGAAGGTGTCGGAGTTTGTTTAACTTCAGCTACTTCAGTATTATTTACAACATTTGCTTTATTTCTTTTCAACATCATTACTGCTCCTGCTGTAGCTAGCAAACCTAGTGGGAGACCATATTTTATATAAGGACTTGACCAAATGCTATTTTTGACAGGAGCTGGTGGAACACCTAACCTTGGTGAGACTGCTCTTTGCCATTGTGCAGCTCGTAAGAAATATTTAATAGGTGCTCCATAATCGTTTGGTAAAGTTTGTTTCATAGATGGTGAAGGTTCACGAGAGCTTGATGAAGAACTCATTTATAAGCTTTAAAAATAAACGTTCATCCTTTATTCCTCACTGTCGTCCGTAGCTAAGTTATAGTCATCTAATCTTATTATGGGGATGCCATTAGCACGCACCTGAATGGCAAAGCAACAATCCCTCATAAATCCAATAAGTGGCTTTGGTACGTTTTCAGTTGCTAGTTCAATAGGTCCTTTAACAGACAATTTGTATGTTATTGGAGCAGTAGATGTTTGACCTTGCTGGAAGTTAGTATACATATCTTCAGTACTGTGGCACTGCGCGCCATCTTACCGAAGATATGTCAATCTGGCACTTTACAAAACCACTAACGTATATTTTACATCACAGATGCAATATTTCTAATAACCTTAAACTATTTCTGCCACGTAAAGTATTTATCACATAAACCACCTCATCTCACCTCTCTGTACGTTATATATTGTGCGCAGGTCATTGCCCATGGCAACTCCCCACGACACAATGCACGTGCATGAAAAAATAAACGTTCTCACTAACGTTCTCACTAATGTTTTCACAAACGACTTCACTAATGTAAAAATAAACGTTCTCACTTACAAAAGTATTGCAACTCCTCCCATTGCTGTGCTTCACATAACAACTCATAATCTTCTGACTCACTTTCTTCTTCATATAGGTCAAAGTCACTGTCAAAATAAATGTTAGTAAGTTTTGACAAAGCTAATGAAACACGCTTACCGTTTGTATCATATGCTTGTATAAACTTTCCATTATGTTTACTATCATAAACGCTCAAACTAACTTTACCCTTTCTCCCTCGTATCTGATAGAATGTATTTTCACGAGGAACGAAGAACAAATTCTTGAACTCATGACCGTTGTAGTTTGTTATCTCAATACTTTTCGTCATTTATATAAAAATAAACTTAAAAATAAACTTAAAAATAAATGATATCACCACCCTCACGCGTATGAAAACATAGCACAAAAATAAATTTAGGTGAAGTGGTGAGATCTCACCTCTTTTTTCACCTCTTTTTTCACCCTGTTGAATTCATTGCTTTATAACTCTCTTCCTTTCTCCAACTCTTCTAGCTTCTTCTTAAGTTCAGCAATGTTGTCCTCATGAAGTTTAATCTTTCTCAAAATTCCTTCTTTATCTAATGGTTGCTTTATCTTTCTAAACTGAACTCTACCATCCTTCATAGTATGAATGTAAAAACCTTCTGGAATAGTTCCTGATTTAATGTATTCTACCAAAAACTTTTGTTTCATTGCTTCAGTGACTTTATTTGTCATTTCAATCAAATAAAAATTTTAATATTAAATAAAAATAACGTTATTTTTTCAGTAAGGAAACACAGGGGTTTTACGATTTATTTGTGGTGTAGGTTCTGGTTTAAATGTTGGAGTCGGTTTTGGAGTTGACTTTTGAACAGGAGTTTGTAATTCCATAGGTTCAGGAGTCATTGAAGGTTTTGCTTGTGAAGGTGTTGGTTTTGGCGAAGGTGTCGGAGTTTGTTTAACTTCAGCTACTTCAGTATTATTTACAACATTTGCTTTATTTCTTTTCAACATCATTACTGCTCCTGCTGTAGCTAGCAAACCTAGTGGGAGACCATATTTTATATAAGGACTTGACCAAATGCTATTTTTGACAGGAGCTGGTGGAACACCTAACCTTGGTGAGACTGCTCTTTGCCATTGTGCAGCTCGTAAGAAATATTTAATAGGTGCTCCATAATCGTTTGGTAAAGTTTGTTTCATAGATGGTGAAGGTTCACGAGAGCTTGATGAAGAACTCATTTATAAGCTTTAAAAATAAACGTTCATCCTTTATTCCTCACTGTCGTCCGTAGCTAAGTTATAGTCATCTAATCTTATTATGGGGATGCCATTAGCACGCACCTGAATGGCAAAGCAACAATTCCCTCATAAATCCAATAAGTGGCTTTGGTACGTTTTCAGTTGCTAGTTCAATAGGTCCTTTAACAGACAATTTGTATGTTATTGGAGCAGTAGATGTTTGACCTTGCTGGAAGTTAGTATACATATCTTCAGTACTGTGGCACTGCGCGCCATCTTACCGAAGATATGTCAATCTGGCACTTTACAAAACCACTAACGTATATTTTACATCACAGATGCAATATTTCTAATAACCTTAAACTATTTCTGCCACGTAAAGTATTTATCACATAAACCACCTCATCTCACCTCTCTGTACGTTATATATTGTGCGCAGGTCATTGCCCATGGCAACTCCCCACGACACAATGCACGTGCATGAAAAAATAAACGTTCTCACTAACGTTCTCACTAATGTTTTCACAAACGACTTCACTAATGTAAAAATAAACGTTCTCACTTACAAAAGTATTGCAACTCCTCCCATTGCTGTGCTTCACATAACAACTCATAATCTTCTGACTCACTTTCTTCTTCATATAGGTCAAAATCACTGTCAAAATAAATGTTAGTAAGTTTTGACAAAGCTAATGAAACACGTTTACCGTTTGTATCATATGCTTGTATAAACTTTCCATTATGTTTACTATCATAAACGCTCAAACTAACTTTACCCTTTCTCCCTCGTATCTGATAGAAGTATTTTCACGAGGAACGAAGAACAAATTCTTGAACTCATGACCGTTTGTAGTTTTTATCTCAATACTTTTCGTCATTTATATAAAAATAAACTTAAAAATAAACTTAAAAATAAATGATATCACCACCCTCACGCGTATGAAAACATAGCACAAAAATAAATTTAGGTGAAGTGGTGAGATCTCACCTCTTTTTTCACCTCTTTTTTCACCCTGTTGAATTCATTGCTTTATAACTCTCTTCCTTTCTCCAACTCTTCTAGCTTCTTCTTAAGTTCAGCAATGTTGTCCTCATGAAGTTTAATCTTTCTCAAAATTCCTTCTTTATCTAATGGTTGCTTTATCTTTCTAAACTGAACTCTACCATCCTTCATAGTATGAATGTAAAAACCTTCTGGAATAGTTCCTGATTTAATGTATTCTACCAAAAACTTTTGTTTCATTGCTTCAGTGACTTTATTTGTCATTTCAATCAAATAAAAATTTTAATATTAAATAAAATAACGTTATTTTTTCAGTAAGGAAACACAGGGGTTTTACGATTTATTTGTGGTGTAGGTTCTGGTTTAAATGTTGGAGTCGGTTTTGGAGTTGACTTTTGAACAGGAGTTTGTAATTCCATAGGTTCAGGAGTCATTGAAGGTTTTGCTTGTGAAGGTGTTGGTTTTGGCGAAGGTGTCGGAGTTTGTTTAACTTCAGCTACTTCAGTATTATTTACAACATTTGCTTTATTTCTTTTCAACATCATTACTGCTCCTGCTGTAGCTAGCAAACCTAGTGGGAGACCATATTTTATATAAGGACTTGACCAAATGCTATTTTTGACAGGAGCTGGTGGAACACCTAACCTTGGTGAGACTGCTCTTTGCCATTGTGCAGCTCGTAAGAAATATTTAATAGGTGCTCCATAATCGTTTGGTAAAGTTTGTTTCATAGATGGTGAAGGTTCACGAGAGCTTGATGAAGAACTCATTTATAAGCTTTAAAAATAAACGTTCATCCTTTATTCCTCACTGTCGTCCGTAGCTAAGTTATAGTCATCTAATCTTATTATGGGGATGCCATTAGCACGCACCTGAATGGCAAAGCAACAATCCCTCATAAATCCAATAAGTGGCTTTGGTACGTTTTCAGTTGCTAGTTCAATAGGTCCTTTAACAGACAATTTGTATGTTATTGGAGCAGTAGATGTTTGACCTTGCTGGAAGCAAAAGTCCACTTCTGTTGGAAAACCACATAAGAAATGTGTGTTGTCATAGCTATCCCATTTCTGTTCCACACTACCATCATCCACCAATGACCTCATAACATCTTCATTAAATCCAATCATATCATTGTTTGTATTGCAGGCGTTCGCAACCATTCATAAAATACAGGTCCATATGATTTTCAGGTTCTGCAGGCATATTTCCATAAGCTCCCATGGAAAGCTGAAGATATTTAAACTTAGGGTTCTCAAAATTAACATAATAGTTGTCTTTCTTTCTAAATAGTGCCCAAATACTTTTAACATTAATAGGCGTATAAGCTGCTGTAAATGTTGCACTTGAACTATCTGTATTCTTTGAAATGAACCGTCCATAGGAATCCAATCCATAACTTTAACAGGAAAACATAAAGCCTCGTTTGTATAATGTTCTACAAGTTCTGTATAAATGTTAGGGTCTAAAGAGAATGATTTGGATGAATGAAACATTCATTAAAATCCATCTTTGTTCGAAATAGTTGCTGGGTTACAGTTGTAATAGTAACTTTCCACTAGCTTCTACTGCCTTCGTTATCATAGTGAATGGTTCATTCCATGGAACAAATTTATTTGTCGGTGGATTTGAATCTGAAGCAAATGCAACTTTAAGAGTTGGATTGAAAGCAATGATATCATTTACAGATATAGATGTGCATTGTAAGGCGTCGCTACTGAACTTTACTTTAAGCTGAATGTTACCAGCAAATGCAGGAATAAATCTTATAGCTTCTAATGGTAAAAACTTTTCTAACAGGAATTCTTAAACGAAGCTTAAAATCAAATGATTTTCCTGCTGTAATTGGACCACTAACAATTTGTCCTGTTCTGCATGTTCCCGAATGACTCCATACATCTTCATGTCGAGTCTTTGAGAAAACATCTACTTTCTTTATTTGTTCGGTAGTTTGTGAGTTTGAAGTTATATATGCTTCTTCTCTTGCGTTGTCTTGAGAATATACGATACGACCATTTGCAAGGATTTGATATCCAGCAACTGCATAGAAAGCGTCATCGAAACCAATCCAAAATCCTGGTGGGTTTGTTTTATTGGAACCTGAACCAATTTCTTTATCTACAATAAATTGACCTTCCATTTTATACGTAATGAATGTATTGTAAAGGTCCAACATATTTTCACCAGGAGGTGAGAGATTGAATGTTACCCATGTATTATCTTTAGCAGTTCCAGGTTGTGATGGAATCTTTGCGTCAGAATATTTTCTATTAGTGTCACCAATTTGAACTGCATTGTCTATGATATCGAAATATGAGCGAATCTGATGAATATGCTCTGCTGGAGTAAATTCGTTTAGCTGTTCGTTCTGCATGTATTTACTTCAGATAAAAATATCTATTTACTTCATTATTCTCACTCTTCTTCTTGGCATTCGTGGTGGAAGTTGTTTCTTGACATTTTCAATGAACTGTACATTCTCTTTTGTCTCAACTTCTTTCACTGGCGGGTCAGGGTTCTTTGACTCGGTTTGTTTTTCAATGAAATTCACGAACTTTGCAATAAGCTCTTGGTTCGTTATTGAAAGTACATCTGGCTTCTTTTTTCTCTTGTTCTATTGACTTTTCAGTTTGAATAGAAGGTTTTATATGGACTTCACCCTTGCCATGCACCTTAATGTTGTCGCTTTCTGCATTCGCTAATGGAACCTTTCTTTTTCTTACATATATTTTACCATCTTTACTCTGACTTACGTAATAGAAAGGATGTTGTATTCCTCTGGCGTCATTTAATATAATAGACTCTCGTTCTGATTTTGACAAGCTCATTTTACATCGGTTAAAGTTTTAATTTTGTTTTTTATCTGCAGTCAAATGACTCAGACAAGCCCTACGGACAAGACCCAAGGGGTCATAGATGTTGAAGCGTTGAAGAAAGAAATTCGTGAGCAAATTTTATCCGAACTGAAGGAACAAAAACAAGAACAAAAGCCAGAGAGACCAAAGAGAAAACTTAGTGAAAAACAACTTGCTGCATTAGCTGCTGGAAGACAAAAGAACCCACGTTTGCTGGCAAAGAAAGCTAGAGAAGAAGCAAAAGCAAAGAAAGAACAAAAAGCTAAAGAAGCTGAAGCAAAGAAAGAGTAAATGGTTTATTTTTATCCGAATTAAATGTATAGACAAATACCTTTATCTGTTGCGTTCAGTAGTGAAAACCCTGACGTCAAAATAAAGGGGAACAGAGTAACGTTTAAGTTTCCAACAGACTGGATTGTGAACATAAATGAAGAGAAGTACATTGGCATAACATCTATGTATATAACACGTGCTTTCAGAAAGGTTGACTTTATACTTCAAGTCGAGATAGAAAATGACGAACAGTCTTTAAGCGCCCAAAACATTCACATATACAAATACTTTAAAGACGATACAACATTGTTGCAATGTATGATTTCATTTAATGAAATGTTCGAGAAAAAGTTTAACATTGAAGTACAAACTTTACAGCCTTTACGTGAGTTTCTTGCACAACTGAAAGAAGAAGGTAGTCAGCCACAACTTATAGACTTTCATTATGAATTTAATGAAAATGAAGATGGAACACATGACTGTCAGTTTGTTATATATTCACCATTCAATGAAGTCGCTAAAGAGAAAGAAAATCCATTACGTATAAGATTTCAAATCTCTGAACCAAGTGATGATTTCAAGAATGTTTTCAATTATGATGCAATGCTTCCGAGGAAAAATGAATTTTCAAAGATTGTAACACCTGGCATTTGGGATAGAAAGCAAGCTATTCTTTTCTCTAATATAGCCAAAGGCGTTGAAAATGAGTTCATTGGTCATACAAGAACTTCATCACTTCCTAACCCTAAATACTATAAATTAACTGGCTTCAATCGTGAGTTTTGGATAGACATGTTCTCCACTCATGACCATAACTGCCCAGTGTTCTTACCTCCAGACCATAAAGACTGTCTCTACATCGAAGCACAATTGCTGAATTCAACAATCGCAGTTTTATAAATAACCTCATAAATGACATCATAAATGACAAAAATAAACGACTTCATGGGCTTCGCCTTGCCGCTAGCGGCTTATTTTTATCATTTATGACCTCAGAACTTCAACTTACGAATAAAGCTTGTTTTAGTCGTTATTGAGAAGTTAAACTTTTCAGCAAAGCAAGGACTAGAAGACTTACATAAGTCAAATCCAATCTCTTGACCGTCATAAAGTGCTTTATATAACTGCATAACACTGAACTCAGAGTCTTTGTCATATGTTCCTTGCGGAACCATTAAACCTTTATCTTCATCATAGAAACACTGAACAGAGTCAGGAAACATTTCATTAGCGGTTAAAGCAATAACATCTTGCTTCACGCCTTTCATTCTGCAGTGAAATGCAACTTCATTTAAATCGTTAGTGAGTAAGTCTATGTAGGTCTTCTTTCCACAAAATATTGACTTGTATGCTAAACTTTGTTTTCCAGGTGTTATTTCTGCGAAGTCACTATGAAACTGACCAAGGTTTTTACCAATGAGAACTCTTCCATAACGTTTCTCAAACTCTTCAGCTAAACGTGGTATGTCTTCATTGTAAATGTGCATCGAATCTGTATCCTGATAAAATGCTTTTAATCCTAAGTCTTCAATCGTGCAAAACACTTCATTCATTATTCTCTTCGACATAGACAGAATATTAACTTACAAACTTACACGCTTCAGAAATGACACCAGTTCTGTTGTCATTTGCTAATAAAACATTGCTGTAGTAGTTGTATGGAAATACTTCTTTCGGTCCTGTTTGTAAGTTAAACATAGCAGGAAATAGTTTAAGCTTCTTATTTATAACACTGTAAGAGTCTTTTATAATAATTGCCCTTCCTTTATATAAGCCAGTTATTTGCATTGTTCGTGAACCTTTAATGATGGGAGTTCCTTTCACTTCTGTCATGTGTCTTAAGATGAAGTTTATATCATAACTGAGGTTATGGAAATATATTAAACTCTTGTCAGGAAGTCGTTCCAAAAATTCTGTTGCACAGTTCTGACCCCAAATGCTTTCACTCACTGAACCATCTTCACTGTCGTAACATATGTTAAAAGCTTTATGAAAGCTGTCTGTGCTACATTCAAAGTCAGCAAAGAAAACGTGCTCAGGAATGAACTTGCACTTATTTTTATTTACTTCTTTTGACTCTGCTTTCTTCTTCAGTTGTACACAATACTTTGGAGCATATGTCAAATCTTTAAATGGTGCAAGGTTCTGTTTATATAAGTCAGTCGTATATGTGAAAAGTTCTCCATAAGAAATAGGTTCGAAATATTTGCACTCCCACAATGTTTTCATAACATCCCATAACGGTGTTGTTCTATCATAACGAACTACATATTTATCTTCTCTCTTTGTATAAATCTTCATCTGTTTCTCAATGTTCATTCCACCACACTCCTTCAAGATTTCTATATAGTTGTGAATGAAATATGTTGTCATTGGTAATCTTTCATTTAGCATGTAGTGGTGTTCAACAAGAAGTAAGTCAATAGTTCGAGCAGTTTCACATTCTTTTGGTATGTAGTGAATTATTCTGTTATCTTTGGAGTTGTCGAAATAACCAATGGTAACATTAATTGCTATACCGGTTGCGTCAGAAATTTCTTGTACTTTACTTTGAGGAAAGTCTCTAACACGAATGACTTCTCTCATGTGGTCAATAGTTTCTTCATTTACTCCAGCCTGAATGCAAGCATAAACGAAACAATTGTCTTCTGTCATAAGTGTTGCAGTTCTTTTGTTCAGTTCATTGAAGATTTGGTAGCGTTCAAGATTTATAGGTAATGTGCAAAGATACTTCCAGAACTGACCGCTTCTCTTCTTATAAAACTTCTTTTCACCAAGGATTTCATTCCAGAAGTCATCTATATCTTGTTTATCTCCTGTTTGTTTAAGTCTGTTCAATAATCTTTTCTGTCTTTCTGTCAGTGTGCTTTCATCTCTATATGGTCGCTTCTGTGGCTTTCCTTTCTTTACATCTGACATCGTTAAGCCTTCATATTCTGTTAAATCATACATCTTTATTTCAGTAAGATTCTTTATGTTTGTCAAGAAGAAGTCATAGTGCATTTCAACAATACCTGCAGCATTTGCTTCTATCTCTGATATAAAGTTCTCCTTCAAGCGCTGATGTAGTAATGTTCCAATATTATTGAGGTTTAACGTAGAACATTCATACTTTCCACCAAGTTTATAACATACCATCCATCTCTGTTGTGAGTTTATTTTAATCTTCTCTAAGAGTCTCATGAAAACCTTACCGAAATGTTTGTGTAAGTAGTCTCTGTTTGGTTCATCTAAAGCTTCGATGTTAAAGTCAATGAGTCTATTGCCTGACTTCACATTTCTCTTCCTATTCTCTTCATCTTTCTTTAACCATCTCTCACCTTCTTTTGGTTTGTCGTCAATGGAACGAATGACATCGTTAGCTTTGCGAACTTGTTCTATAGCATTTTTAAACATCTCTCTTCTCTGTTGTTTCAGTGTGTCATCTTTCTTTCGTGTTTCACCAACGTTTGAGTTCGTAAGTTCAAACATCTCTTGACGAACATCATGAGAAAGAGCTTTACGAGTATGACCAACGTTCGCATTTGTTATGTCAAACATCTCACGCCTTACTTCATGAGGTATTGAACGTCTATGATATAAGTCAATAGCAACGTCATTTAAAGGAAATGCTCTTGCATTTATGAACTCATGAATTCTATCATAAGTTATTTCACCATTGTAGTCATTGAGAATGTCAGCGAGTGCTTTTTTGTTTGTCGCGTAATGTTTTGCAACATCTATGTTAGCTTCTGTAAGAAGTTGTTTTATTTCCGAGTGTTCTAACTTAGACAACTTCCGATACATCTTTAGTAGGAAATAAAAAAATATTTTTTTGAAAAAATTAGATTAGATTTTTTTTAAGTTATTTTTCAAAATAATTTAATATTTTTATTTTAATGAAACACATGCAAGATTGCAAGTTCTTTTCATACAATGCTCTCGCTACTGCCATCAAGAATGAGTTCAATGGTGCTTCAAACGTTAATGTTATCTTTAACAAGAAGTTTGTGAAAGAATCTAAGTTTGGTCAGTATGTCAGACCATTAGCTATTGTCATTGACCGCAAACGTTATACTTCACAAGAGTTAGCAGTAGTTTTGAAACAAAAGGGTTTCTTCGTGAATGTCAAAGATACTCATTATACTGTCATAAAGAACTCTAACATTGACTTCTTCAGTATTGCTATGAATCTTTCCGAACAGAAAGAATATAAGAAGGGTGAAACAAATGTGAAATATTATCCTTCATCTCTGAAGACAATAACGAACAAAGATGTTATACAGAAATTCTTACCAAAGGTTGAAGAAGCTTCTATTGACATTGACGAAGAAAGTGAAATGGTTGAAGAAATTGACCCTGACGTCATTTAAGCAAAAATATATTTTTTTATTCTTCCTCTTTGAAGTTATCGAAATATTCTGTTATTTTTTCCTTCAGTAATGGTAAGTCTTCTTTGAATGTAAGTATTGTGCAACCTTTGATGTCATAGTGTGTTTGAGGAAGAGTACTTTTGACAATTTCCTTTATTTGCTCATTCGGTGTCATTGAAATCGGTAAGTTTTCACGATAGAACCAGTTTCTGTCAGATTTGTAAATCTTAGCAAGGTCATAAAAGCTCTTGTTGTTTCTTCTGACTAAATGCAACATAACCATATCTTTATCTTCTTCTTTCTCCAACTCTTCAGTATATATCATATACTTATAACTCTTTTCCTTTCCTTTTGGTACTGAACGTGGTATTCTTTTCTGTATGCTTTTGTCTTTGGATTCAATGACTTCATCTTTTGCTTGAAGTTTCTTTTCCATCTCTCCACGTTCTGCTTTATATAGTTCATCTAACATCATGAAAATATAACAAGCATAACGAGGTGAAGCCCACATTGCTACAGCATTTACTAAAAGTCTATGAACATAATATCCTTTCAAACCAGGTGCCAAATTCTTGCGATTTTCATACGGAATCTCTTCTCTCGGTTTTCCGAGGGAAGCAATCATATGAGGAAATTCTTCTAAAAGTTCTTTTGTCTGTTGGTTTTCAAACCAATGATATGCTTGCTTTGTAGAACGAAGAGCATTCATTATACTTTGCATTTGGTACATGTCATCTTTGACCGAACGAATGAGGCGAAGTTGTTTGTTATATTGTATGTATTCATATTCTTCATTTATGGCTTCATGAACGATAGCAGTTGTTGTGTTCTCTGATGTTGACATTACTGTCTTTACATACAAAATAAAAAAATAAATAAAAATAAAACTAACTTTATTTTTATCTTTTATGAAAATTCATGAAATTTGGTCATTTTCAGCAAAAATATAATTTAGGTGAAGAGGTGAGATTTCACCAGTTTTCTCACCTAATTTTTCACCCCAGTTATTTTATAAGCATTTTACATGAATTGTACGATGTATATTTGAAATTCTAAACAATTTCGTAGCTTCTATTTCTTCTGTCAGTATGTCAAAAGTTTTAACAATGCCGAAAGTTTCTTTATACTTCTTCTTGACGTCAGATAGAAGGAAATCGTCAGCTGTTGGATAGTTTTTGTTCAGAAATGCTAACATGTCCATTTTATCTTCTGCTGGTTTCTCTACTTCTTTCTTTAAGTCAGCATAGTCGTTTCTCATACGTTCTATCTCTTTTAGTGAGTAGTTATATTTCCTCATTGCTGCTTTACATTTTGAACATTGCGGATTCATTTTTGCGTTATACATTGAAACATTACCAGCTAGAACAACTAAGGCGTCAATGGTTTTCTTTAACTCAAAAGTTGTTGGTTTTATTTGTCCATTCCATATTTTACATCTTTTATCTTTATCTCTTATCTGCCGCACACATTCAGCAACTAATGAAACAAAGTTATCGTAAGTCTTAAACTCCTCAGATTTATATATGTCAGAAATGTTTTTATAAACCATGTCGCAATCTTTGTTCATAACTTTATGGTTGCAATGATATCCTAGAAACTCATAGTTTACTTTACGTATGAACTTCTTTATTTCTACTGAGTCAGTTGGTTTCACTTCTATTTCATCGAATTCATGAATAGTGAGCTTTTGTTGTTGGATTTCAGGCAATTTGGGTAAATGGTCAATAATGTCCTGCATGTCATAAAGATACTGTTCATTTGTTTCATCTTTCGCACTACAGTCTAAATTACTTGTTAAAAGTTCTTGCTTAATTCTTTGTATTTCTGTCTCAAAAGTATATGAAGAAGGAATGAAGCTTTTCATCTCTACCAACATAGATGTAGGATTCATGACTAGCGAGTTTGGTGCTGAAGTTGTTTGAATTGTTGTAGAACCTATTGTTGAAATCATATCTTTACATACAAGATAAAAAAATAAATAAAAATAAAACTAACTTTATTTTTTCTATCTTAAGGAAATTCATGAAAATTCACGAGAAAGCAAAAGCAATCTGAGCCGCTAAGCGGTGAGAAAACAGGTGAAAAAGGAGGTGAGAAATTAGGTGAGAAATTAGGTGAAATCTCACCTCTTCACCTAAAATATATTTTTGTCTGATTTACATCTAATGAAAAAGTTTAGAAGAATTTTCTTATTCTTTCTGGCATATTTTTGTCTTTCCAGTACTCCCGCTCTAATGGTCCCAGATGTGTTGGCTTCGATTCTCTCAAGTTCTTAGATGGTATAACATCTTCAACGCCTCCTTCATATCTTACTTTATAAGTGTCATCGTTTGTGTTATAGCCAAGTATTTCAATAACCACTCCTCGCTTTGCTTCGTCAATGATTTCAGCAAGTTTGCCATTACTACTTTCGACTAATTTATGACGAGGGTAAAACGCTATGGAGTCGTCAGCAGCTTTTATAAGATATCCATTACCTTGCGTAGAGTCTACGATATAATAATTTCGACTTAACCTTAAACGTTTCTTTGTCAACGGTTTGTCGTCAAGAACTACACGAACTTTTGTACCAGGAATGAGGGTAAATTGTGTTGAATTTCTGATATTTTGTGTTTGACTTCGTTTCTTTTGTATATACTTTTCTTCTTGTTGTTGTGTCATTGAATTTGGTGTATGTCCTGTTGTAGAATGTGTTGAGGAATTATATACTTCGAGAAAATGTTTCATTGTTTCTTCGGTAAAGTCTCGCTCTTGATTTAAATCTCTGAGCGTTCTTATGAAGCGGTTTATGATGCCGAGTATGTTATGGTTATGGTCTTCAGTAGTGTAGTGAGTTATGTTATGCTTAATGAGAAAATCTGTGATTTCATTGCTGAGGTATGCACTGTCTTGGTCTGATGTTAAAGTACTTGGGCTATGTTCTGCTACAAACTTTTGTAAAACTCTTAACACTTCACGAGTTCCTTTATTCCTCATTGGATATGCATATGCTTTGCGAGTGTTAACATTAATGAAGATGAGGAATGGTTTATGTCCTCCTTTTCTGCTTTGAACGAGAGTGTCAAATTGGTATGCGTCAGGAGTGTTGGAGTAAATTGGTAAAAAGTAGTCGTAAGGGTTTATTTTTGTTTGATGTACAACATTTTTGTCAAAGAACTTTTTAACTTCAGCTCTGTTAGTAAATCCCCAACTTTTTGCTGCTTCATTGAACTTCTTAAATGACCTCCATGGATGTTGTTCGAATACTTCTTTCAAGCTCATTTATGTAAAGTTAAAGAGTTTAACCAACTCGTATCCAAGCGTGCATTGTTATATAAGGAGGCATATAATCTTTTCCATTACCTGCTGGGTCTGTAATACCAGCTACAACATGTGTATGATTTCCTGCAGTTCCACAGAAAATACCTGTGCTAACATCTTTGGGGTCATCTGAGATATCATATCTATTCATTCCCCATCTATCCGAACCCGCTGCAAGATTTATATAACCTCTTTTTGTTATTGAATGTGAATGGTTTCCTTCCACAGATGTTCTTCCACTGAACCTATGCATATGTGAAGGAAGGTTTTCAATACCTATTTTCTTTGAACCTCCCATCTTCATTGACTGCGTATTAGTGTAGAATGGAAAACTGTCAACTATTTCATACCATCTACCACCAAATAAAGTGTTTGGATTTATTGGATTCATAGACGTATAAATAGCTCCTATAGGATATATTAAATCATATATGCTCATAACTCTATAAACATATTCTAAAGAACTTATGTCATTAAATACCATTTGGAATGTATCTCCCGGATGAAATGTTGCATTTGTTCCACTTTTATAATGTAATGTTAGTTCAATAGAATTATCCAAGAAAAATTCAAAAGTATCTGGTTGAAGACCTCTAACAAATTCAAATGAGTTGCTGGTTCACCATTTATAATTTCTGTTGTAAATGTCATTGTATCTGGTTTCGAAAATTTCTTTGTTAGTTCTGCATCCACATAAGTTTTATCTGCTTTTTTATCTAACATTGCTGGTAGTTCATGTGTTTCAAAGTTTCTGACATGACCTTCAATGTTCATACATTTACTATTTAAGGAGTTTAGTGTATCTTTTACGCTTGTACTTGGATTCTCTAAAGGTGCACTTGAACCAAGGGTATAGTTCAATATTATGTCGTCTGCTCTAACAGTAGTGAAGGATTTATGTGTATGGTTCTTGTCGGCTTTACTGTCTAATGTAGCTTGAAGTTCATTTATATCGGAGATGTTGTGTTTATGAGATTTCAAAACTTTGTTCATTGCTTCGAGTTCAACTTTGTCAGCTTTACTTTTAATAGCATCTTCAAACGTTATTTTTGCCTTAACTCTCAAAGTAATCTTGGTTCAACTAATACACCTTTAACAGAGAAAGTAGAGGCATAAATTTCATCGTTATAACTAATGCTTCTGTGCTTTACCGTGTCATACTGTACAGTACAGCTTATGTCATAACCTTTAGCACGAATGTATTTATATCTTCTTTCATTGGGGTCTTCCGTCTTCACTTCATCACTTCGTGTTAAATATCCATGGTAGTCCGTTATAATCTGTTCGTCTGAAGTTATATAATGAACGTGGTTCTTGACTTTATCACTCAGAGCTAAAAGCTCATTTTTGTCTGCTTTTTCGGCTAATTTCTCATTAACATCATTCACTTCTAATTCAACTCTTCCGCCAGAACTCTTATTATCATTAATCTTTTTCATTAATTCGGTAATTACGTCATAAAGACTATATTCTGTTTTCGGTTTTGTAAATAATGAGTCAAAATTTCTTTTCATCATTACATCGCTGACATTAATGATATCACCAATTCCTTTTTCATTTATTCTCTTCATTAATTCTGCAATAATGACGAATATATAATCTGTTAATTTATTCTCTTCATCGAGGGTTATAGAATGTTTTGAAATTGAATCATTAACTCCTCTAAATAAATCAATAACTTCAGGATACACGTTTTTAATGTCTCGAATAACCCGACCAGTATCCTGTTGTTCATGTTCTTCGTTCCCGTCGTTACGTGGTTTTATATCTCTAACCATCATCAACGCAGCCATAACCGGAGGGTTTGTTGCTATCTGTTCGAAAATCTGACCGTTATGTATGGTATATCTAAATAATTTCTTTGTGTTTGTTAAAACATTTGAAACAAGTCTTTTAAAACCATCTACAAAATTTCCTGTTTCACCTAATGTTCTTGCAGCATTTACAAGCTCACCCATTCCCGCTTTTGACCCCAAAAACGTCCATATTGCATTTATTTCACTCTGTATAGTTGTCCATTCAGCGAAACTAACACCCGCATTCGCTAAGCTGAAAATGAAATTCAGTGGATCGAACTTAATTCCACCTTCTTTTTCAATTTCAACGAACTCACTAACATGAGATTTTAAGTATTCTTTCGTTAAAATTGTTTTCCCCGATGTTATGTCATTAACGAAACTATCACCGTCAAAAGTTAACGAATTCAATTTCGTCGTTGATGCTTTTATTTCATACACCGCTTTATTGATAGTTTTTGGCTCACCTTCTTTAGAAGCATATGAAACATTAATGAATGAATTATATGTATTCGTGAATGAATTAAAATCAATGATTTTCATTAATGACGCCTTTAATGATTCATTTACTGTCGAATCCCTTAAAGTAATTAATGAACTGTCATTTATGAAAGGTACACTGCAAACCGTCGAGTTTGGATCAAATGCTGTAGTTGGTGCAGGAATATTAATGATATAAGTCATTAAATCATTAAGTGACGTAAATAATGTTGTCGTTTTTGATTTAATTTCTTTAGCATCTGTTATATATGGTAATTTTATTTCTGTAGTTTCTGAATTAAAGATATTCGCTAAAATGTTTTGTAAACTGTTTTGAACAGCTGTGTAAACCGTTGAATCCGGAACTCTTACGATTTCACCGTCCTTAATAAAAGGCATTGCACATGGTGTAGTGCTTGGGTCAAATCTTTCGGGATTATAATTCAACATATATTCTAACGCTTCATAACAGACTTATATACTTGTATTGTCGTTTTCAACAACTTCACCGTCCTTTATAAACGGCATAGTACATGGAGTTAAAATAGGGTCAAACTTTTCATAGTCCTTCCATGTTATGTATTTCTCGGTATTTCCATCACTGATAACAATATATTTGTCAGTAAGTGTGAGAGAGTATTGACCAAAATATAAACGTTTAGCTCTGTCAGCTTCATACGCATATGCAGCTATACTCATATTTTAATGAGAATAAAATGTTGTTCTATTTGCAAAGTACAGACCCAAACGAATACGGGACAGTAAAGCTACAAACAAACTTAGGTCTACAGAATGAGGCGCTTGCATTCAGAATGGTTGACTTCAATACTATCGCTTCATTCGTTATAACAGATGAAACAGATTTCATGGAGATTGAAATAGATGGAAAGAAGCACGAAATAAGATTTCACAATAATGTAGAATATAAGATGGAAACATTAGCTGGAGTGTTAAATGCTCTCATAAATACTACAATAAACAAGGATAACGAAGAAAACTTAATGAATGTTAAACTTATTGCAGGAGTTTTGAAGTTCAGTTATGCGAAGGAGTTTAAGATACCAAGAATGAGTCATAGAGTACAACTTCTTTTGGGAGCATACCATATGACATTTCCTTTGAAAAGTGTTGACAAAACGATTGAGATGAAATCTGTTCCATACGTATGTTATGGTAATTGTTTGTACATTGAGTCAAAAATAGCTAATGTCACAGGTATTTCAGGAGTTAATAGTAAAGGTTCAGTAGAATATAAATCCTTCTGTTATGCAGTCAATTCAATGTTCATTCCAAACGTTCCTGTCATAGCAACTCATTTAGGTAAATGGGTTCGCATTAGTCCTCATAATTTGAAAGACATGCAATTCAGACTTGTTGACTTTCAAGGAGAGCCTGTAGAACTGAAGGCACCAGTGCGAATGACTGTTGAAGTTGACTTTTTAGAAAATATTAAATGCAACAGCTTACAAGAGAACTCAGAGCTAAAAATATAAAGTATGAATGTTATGTATTAGGTCATGAACTTTGGTTGTTGCTGTTTGATGAAACAAATGAGTTAGTTATGTCAGTCAAGAGAACAGAAAAATATTGTGTTAGTGAAAACTGCACCAAGTCAATAAGATTAGGTTTGCATTATGAAGATGAGTTCGATACTGTTGAAGAAGTTTTGGATAGATACTATAAGTTGCTTTAATTTACTAAAACATATTTCAAACAAAGCTTATAGTCGTAGATAGTTTTGTATACTCGTTCGAATATTTATACTTAAACTCAACTCCTGTAGTTCCTGGTGTTTCAATGATGCGGATGTTACCTATTTTCATGAATAGTGGCGTTTGACCACAGCATTCGATTTCAGGGTCGAGATAGTCAATGACACATTGCTTTCCTGTTATTCGTGATATAACATTTTCAAGGTCCTCCTTTGTTAGAATTATTTGGTTCTTACTTATAAGATTTGTCAAAAGCTTCTTATCGTCTTTGAGTAAAATTGTTTGGTATAACTGAAGAAGGTAATGGTCTACGTTATCTGAAGGATTTGTTTGAACATTTTGTAAGGGTTGTCGTTGGCTTCTCTTGAAAGAATTTGGTCCAGTGGTGGATACTCTAACTTAACATCTGATGTAGCGTTAGCGTTTGAAGCTGTGTTTAAATTCACGGATTTCAGCTCTGGTTCTTTTTCTTTCAAACACTCTGAACTATAGTTCTTTATGACAATATTGTTTGTCGTTCGTGAGTCAACATTTGATGTTGGTTCAATTGGAACATTAACGGCACCAGCTAAGATGGATTTGCTTCTCATTTCATATAGAATAAAAACCTTTTATATGTATGAAATGAACAATATACTCGACAAGGGTTTGAATGTAAAGCTAACGAATGAAAATATTGTTGAATTCACTGAGACAGGAGCTGTGTATAAAGATGTAGAACTACTGAACAAAAGAGCTAAGGGAAGAAGCAGGAATATGAACAAAGGGTGGAAGCCTATAAAAATTTATGTCAATGATGGCTCAGGAGGTTCAAACATAAAGTATGCAGAAAGTTATAGAGTTTATGCTCTCAAAGGTGAAAAGCCTTCATTTAAGAACAGCTATTCTAACGCATATCCTCAAAAGCTAACGGATGGGGAAGTGGATGATATGAATGACAGCAAAAATATTAACAGAAATGGCGACAGAGATGCATGGAATTTGTTTACCATCAGTCAATTGAAGGTTAAACTTTAAAACAATGTTGGTCGTTCCCATGGAATATTTTTGACTTTAATGGTATTAGTCATGATATGAATCTCAAGGTATGAACGAGGAGAGATGAGAGACTTATATGCTTCCCAAATTTCTTCAAAAGGTAATGTTATACCTGACTGTTTCCAAATGAGTTCAATATCATAACGTGAGAAACCTTGAAAGATAACGAAGTCAGTTATGAGACGTTTTATGTTTAAAGCAAGAAAACGCCATGTTTGCATAAGTATTGCTACAGTTAAGTGGTAATGTCTGACTTTAGTTATGATGTTAGCTAATGGTGAGTCAGGCTTTGACACTAAACCTTTCCGGCGAAGTCGTCACAAACTAATAAAGTGTTTGATGGATATTTTTTGAAGGGGTATTTTGAAAGTTTTGACAGAATGTAGTTTGTAAGTCGTTTCATATCGTAAACTCCTGAGTATTGACGTAAGTGGTGTTTGTCAATAATTCTTTCCATCTCCTCAGAAGTCTTTTGCATTCCTGACTGTATAAATTCAACGATGGCATAATATTTCCTCTTACGTCGAATGTAACGTTGAAGAAATTCAATGAGTTCACTGTCTGGAACTTTAACGACAGAGGCTTGAACTTTTGACATAAATGTTTTCGCTGTTGAGTCCATAGAGTCTGAAGTTGCTGATATAATGATTTGGTCATAGTAAGAGTCGTTTCCTAAACGCTCTGTTATGAGTATATGACGAATGAGGTTAAATGTCTTACCTGAACCCATCTTTCCACAATAGAAATAAACACCATTTGAACAGAACTCATAGTCCTTACTGAAAGGAAGAATGAGAGAAGAGTTAAGTTTGTCTGTAGTTTCATTCATGTCTTCATCTACGTCATGTATTAAATGCTTCATTTTATCTCCATTAAAAATGCAAGTCAGAAATATTCAGAACATAGCACCGAGTCTAACTGACAAGAGTATAAAGATATACTATGAACATGTTATGATGAAACCAACCAAAATTCAAGAAAGTCAGTATACTTATGAATATCCAAGACACTGGGTAGAGTATGTAGGAGGTGAGAAAGCTATTGAAATCAGACAGGTTCGAAGTATTCCAGCAGGAAGAACAATATTATTGAAGAACTTTAATGTTTTGAGATATAATGATGAAACAAAGAAGCAAGATAGTTTCCCTGTTGCTGTGTATGTGAACTTAGATACAGGAGATGACATGAAAGTTTTTAATACAAAGCTTCAAACGGTAGTGAGAGAACAACTGACTGCGGAAGGACATCCATTACCTTCAGAAGTTACCATAGCATATAATTTTGAAACAAACTCAATAGATTTTAAAGTCATCTCTGCAAAGAAGTCAGGATTTACATTTAATGAAGCAGATGTATATTCGAATGAAAACTTCAAAGCTATTGCATGGTTAGATAATGACGATTGCTTTAAGAAAATATTTAAATACAGTGACTCAACGATGTCAATAGATGACCTTCGTGGAATGTTACCATCGACGTTTACAGTAGAAGGTTCAGCAGGATTGCTTACAAGATTGTCAATTGGTGGTATTTGGTCTCGTGAGAACATTGTTATAAAATCCAGTATAAGTGAATTTGCTGAAGAATCTATATTATGTCTTTCAAACTACATGTATTCGCCGCCGAAGCATTATAGTATAACAAACTTTGTCAGTAAGTTTAACATAAGACTTGTCGAACCTTCTTCAATGAAAGATGTTGTGCTACCTAAAGATGGAAAGGATGGACTCATTATTGAGATGATTTTAATTGCATATTAAATGAGCTTGTTCTTGAAGGTCATTCATGATGAAATAACTGTTGTAGAAGATGTTAGCAATTGTTCAGACATTTTGAAGAATAGATGAGATAAGAAAGAAGTTAGATAGACCGCAAAGCGGTGAGGGCGAAGCCCGTGAGAAATGTTTATGTTTCATTGACTTTCTCCAGTAACGAGAACTTTTATGAGATAATATTGAAGAGAGATGATTTTAATATGGTGTAAATGGTAGCTTGGGCAGCTTTAGGCGCAATGGGAACAAAAGCATTAGCATTTGTGGAGCAAAAGCACTTGGAGCTTATGACGCGCAGTAAATAAAATGAGTGGAGGAAGGGTTTCAAAGACATTAGATGCAAATAAAGGAAAGATTGGAGGCTGGGTTGCAAAGAAGTTAAGATTAAATAAAATGGGGCTCATAAATAAAGCATCCAATTTGGTTGCGACTGAGTCAGAAAATGTTTTAGGAAAGGACGATGAGTTTGCAAAACACGCAAAAGACTTTAATGACCAGATGAAAGGTGAAACAATGCATTTAAATAGAGTCGATGGAACTAAAGAAAATGTTTCTTCTCCACCAGTAGTTCTTCCGTATGGTCCCTATGGAATGTATGGAAACCCTTACGAAAGACCATTTGACCCATTGACTGGTGGAAGTAACTGGTATCATTACGGACGAAGAAGAAAGACAGTCAAGTTGGAGACAGACGTGAAGAAAGCAACTAAAAAGAAACCAAGGAAGAGAGTTATAAAGCAATGAATTCAACAGGGTGAAAAAAAGGGTGAAAAAAGAGGTGAGATCTCACCACTTCACCTAAATTTATTTTTGTGCTATGTTTTCATACGCGTGAGGGTGGTGATATCATTAATTTTTAAGTTTATTTTTTATTTTATTTTTATATAAATGACGAAAACTATTGAGATAACAAACTACAACGGTCATGAGTTCAAGAATTTGTTCTTCGTTCCTCGTGAAAATACATTCTATCAGATACGAGGGAGAAAGGGTAAAGTTAGTTTGAGCGTTTATGATAGTAAACATAATGGAAAGTTTATACAAGCATATGATACAAACGGTAAGCGTGTTTCATTAGCTTTGTCAAAACTTACTAACATTTATTTTGACAGTGACTTTGACCTATATGAAGAAGAAAGTGAGTCAGAAGATTATGAGTTGTTATGTGAAGCACAGCAATGGGAGGAGTTGCAATACTTTTGTAAGTGAGAACGTTTATTTTTACATTAGTGAAGTCGTTTGTGAAAACATTAGTGAGAACGTTAGTGAGAACGTTTATTTTTTCATGCACGTGCATTGTGTCGTGGGGAGTTGCCATGGGCAATGACCTGCGCACAATATATAACGTACAGAGAGGTGAGATGAGGTGGTTTATGTGATAAATACTTTACGTGGCAGAAATAGTTTAAGGTTATTAGAAATATTGCATCTGTGATGTAAAATATACGTTAGTGGTTTTGTAAAGTGCCAGATTGACATATCTTCGGTAAGATGGCGCGCAGTGCCACAGTACTGAAGATATGTATACTAACTCTGGAAGCAAAAGTCCACTTCTGTTGGAAAACCACATAAGAAATGTGTGTTGTCATAGCTATCCCATTTCTGTTCCACACTACCATCATCCACCAATGACCTCATAACATCTTCATTAAATCCAATCATATCATTGTTTGTATTGCAGGCGTTCGCAACCATTTCATAAAATACAGGTCCATATGATTTTTCAGGTTCTGCAGGCATATTTCCATAAGCTCCCATGGAAAGCTGAAGATATTTAAACTTAGGGTTCTCAAAATTAACATAATAGTTGTCTTTCTTTCTAAATAGTGCCCAAATACTTTTAACATTAATAGGCGTATAAGCTGCTGTAAATGTTGCACTTGAACTATCTGTATTCTTTGAGAATGAACCGTCCATAGGAATCCAATCCATAACTTTAACAGGAAAACATAAAGCCTCGTTTGTATAATGTTCTACAAGTTCTGTATAAATGTTAGGGTCTAAAGAGAATGACTTTGGATGAATGAAACATTCATTAAAATCCATCTTTGTTCGAAATAGTTGCTGGGTTACAGTTGTAATAGTAACTGTTCCACTAGCTTCTACTGCCTTCGTTATCATAGTGAATGGTTCATTCCATGGAACAAATTTATTTGTCGGTGGATTTGAATCTGAAGCAAATGCAACTTTAAGAGTTGGATTGAAAGCAATGATATCATTTACAGATATAGATGTGCATTGTAAGGCGTCGCCACTGAACTTTACTTTAAGCTGAATGTTTCCTGCAAAAGCTGGAATAAATCGAATAGCTTCTAATGGAAGGAATCTTCTAACAGGAATTCTTAAACGAAGCTTAAAATCAAATGATTTTCCTGCTGTAATTGGACCACTAACAATTTGTCCTGTTCTGCATGTTCCCGAATGACTCCATACATCTTCATGTCGAGTCTTTGAGAAAACATCTACTTTCTTTATTTGTTCGGTAGTTTGTGAGTTTGAAGTTATATATGCTTCTTCTCTTGCGTTGTCTTGAGAATATACGATACGACCATTTGCAAGGATTTGATATCCAGCAACTGCATAGAAAGCGTCATCGAAACCAATCCAAAATCCTGGTGGATTTGTTTTATTGGAACCTGAACCAATTTCTTTATCTACAATAAATTGACCTTCCATTTTATACGTAATGAATGTATTATAAAGGTCCAACATATTTTCACCAGGAGGTGAGAGATTGAATGTTACCCATGTGTTATCTTTAGCAGTTCCAGGTTGTGATGGAATCTTTGCGTCAGAATATTTTCTATTAGTGTCACCAATTTGAACTGCATTGTCTATGATATCGAAATATGAGCGAATCTGATGAATATGCTCTGCCGGAGTAAATTCGTTTAGCTGTTCGTTCTGCATGTATTTACTTCAGATAAAAATATCTATTTACTTCATTATTCTCACTCTTCTTCTTGGCATTCGTGGTGGAAGTTGTTTCTTGACATTTTCAATGAACTGTACATTCTCTTTTGTCTCAACTTCTTTCACTGGTGGGTCAGGGTTCTTTGACTCGGTTTGTTTTTCAATGAAATTCACGAACTTTGCAATAAGCTCTTGATTCGTTATTGAAAGTACATCTGGCTTCTTTTCTTCACCCCCGTCATGCACATTAATACTGTCGCTTTCTGCATTCGCTAATGGAACCTTTCTTTTTCTTACATATATTTTACCATCTTTACTCTGACTTACGTAATAGAAAGGATGTTGTATTCCTCTTGCGTCATTTAATATAATAGACTCTCGCTCTGATTTTGACAAGCTCATTTTACATCGGTTAAAGTTTTAATTTTGTTTTTTATCTACAGTCAAATGACTCAGACAAGCCCTACAGACAAGACCCAAGGGGTCATAGATGTTGAAGCATTGAAGAAAGAAATTCGTGAGCAAATTTTATCCGAACTGAAGGAACAAAAACAAGAACAAAAGCCAGAGAGACCAAAGAGAAAACTTAGTGAAAAACAACTTGCTGCATTAGCTGCTGGAAGACATAAGAACCCACGTTTGCTGGCGAAGAAAGCTAGAGAAGAAGCTGAAGCAAAAGCTAAAGAAGCTGAAGCAAAGAAAGAATAAATGGTTTATTTTTATCCGAATTAAATGTATAGACAAATACCTTTATCTGTTGCGTTCAGTAGTGAAAACCCTGACGTAAAAATAAAGGGAACAGAGTAACGTTTAAGTTTCCAACAGACTGGATTGTGAACATAAATGAAGAGAAGTACATTGGCTTAACAAATATGTATATAACACGTGCTTACAGAAAGGTTGAGTTTGTACTTCAAGTCGAGATAGAAAATGACGAACAGTCTTTAAGCGCCCAAAACATTCACATACATAGATACTTTAAAGACGATACGATGTTAGAAGACTGTCTACTTACATTTTACGAAAGTGTTCAAAATAGGCTCGACATTGAAGTACAAACTTTACAGCCTTTACGTGATTTTCTTGCACAACTGAAAGAAGAAGGTAGTCAGCCACAACTTATAGCTTTTCGTTATGAATTTGTACCAAATGAAGATGGAACTCATGACTGTCAATTCATTGTATTCTCACCATTCAATGAAGTCGCTAAAAAGAAAAAAAATCCATTACGTATAAGATTTCAAATCTCTGAACCAAGTGAAGACTTCAAAAATGTTTTCAATTATGATGCAATGCTTCCGAGGAAAAATGAATTTTCAAAGATTAGATTTCCAGGCATTTGGGATAGAAAGCAAGCTATATTATATTCAAACTTAAGTAATGGAGTTGAAAATGAGTTCATTGGTCATACAAGAAATTCACCATTACCAAATCCTAAATACTATAAATTAACTGGCTTCAATCGTGAGTTTTGGATAGACATGTACTCAACTCACGACCATAAATGTCCAGTGTTCTTGCCTCCAGATGGGAAGGACTGTCTCTACATTGAAGCACAACTCTTAAACTCTACCATCGCAGTATTGTAAAATCTACGCTAGCTTTATTTTTATCACGAATGACCTCATTGCTGACAAAAATAAATGACCTCATTCATGACCTCATTCATGACCTCATTCATGACCTCATTGCTGACAAAAATAAATGACCTCATTCATGACCTCATTGCTGACAAAAATAAATGACCTCAGAACTTCAACTTACGAATAAAGCTTGTTTTAGTCGTTATTGAGAAGTTAAACTTTTCAGCAAAGCAAGGACTAGAAGACTTACATAAGTCAAATCCAATCTCTTGACCGTCATAAAGTGCTTTATATAACTTCATAACACTGAACTCAGAGTCTTTGTCAAATTTTCCTTGCGGAACCATTAAACCTTTATCTTCATCATAGAAACACTGAACAGAGTCAGGAAACATTTCATTAGCGGTTAAAGCAATAACATCTTGCTTCACGCCTTTCATTCTGCAGTGAAATGCAACTTCATTTAAATCATTCGTGAGTAAGTCTATGTAAGTCTTCTTTCCACAAAATATTGACTTGTATGCTAAACTTTGTTTATCTTTTGTGATTTCTGCAAAGTCGCTATGAAATTGACCAAGGTTTTTACCAATGAGAACTCTTCCATAACGTTTCTCAAACTCTTCAGCTAAACGAGGGATATCTTCATTGTAGAGATGCATACTGTCCGTATCGCTATAAAAGATGTCCATTCCTAAGTCCTCAGCAGTACAGAATACTTCACACATTATTCTCTTCGACATAGACAGAATGTTAACACCAAGTGGACAGAAGTTAAAGTGTCTGCAAATGCTTTTCGTTAGCTTGAAAATAGTTTTATCTGAACCATCCAAACCTTCGAACTTCACTATATGGTTGTAGTTTCTGATGGCATATCTTATAGCATCTTTGTCATTTACTATGGTTATTTTTGACTCAATAGGAGATAGAATAGTTTTGCCATAAATACTGTTCAGAATGAGCTTTATATTTTCTTGCAAAGGATTTCCTTCTTTCTTATACTTTAACCTTAACTCAAACAACTTCTTTACTTCATCTCTTATTCTAATATCTCTGTTTCCATCGTAATAGTATCCTTGCAACACTTCACATTTGACACCTTGATATTTTATGAGGTCTTGTAATGTTATATGGTCAACATACATTAAACAGCAAGTGTTTGAACTTCTGGGAACGTTAAGTTCTGGATTTAGTTCAGGGTCACAAACTATTAAAGGAAAGTGTCTATGTATTCCAATCTCTGTTATCTTAATGAGAACAAAGAAGCCAGACATAAACTTTTCACCAATGGGTTCCTTTTGGTCGTCATCGAATAAATGTCTCATGAGATACTCTGTGCTTAGCATCTCATCCTTCATAACCTTTGGAATTCCTTCTAAAGTATAAAGTCTTGCTATAGCTGATGGATATAATGAAACAGCGTCGAAATCAGCAATGAGTTTCTTTTCGCTCTTTTGTTTCATGTTATCTGACAGCATACATCTTCCACCTTGAATACAGCGTGAAATAAATTCTCTTGGTTTATTTGAGAGGTCATATAAATTTCCATTCGGGAAGTACACTCTGTTCTCAAATAATTTGTTAGCAATTGAACAAATACTAACGTAGTCATAAACGTTTAAATCAAATTCTTTCAATATGTCATTGCGGAACTTAACAAAACCTTCTCTTAAAATTCTTACATCTTGTTTGCAATAAAATGTGCTATACTTTTCTAAGTCGAAGTGGTTTTCATCTATTCTGCAACCTTTGATGGAATCTATGTTTTTCATGAACGTATCAATATCTTTTACAAACTTACACGCTTCAGAAATGACACCAGTTCTGTTGTCATTTGCTAATAAAACATTGCTGTAGTAGTTGTATGGAAATACTTCTTTCGGTCCTGTTTGTAAGTTAAACATAGCAGGAAATAGTTTAAGCTTCTTATTTATAACACTGTAAGAGTCTTTTATAATAATTGCCCGTCCTTTATATAAGCCAGTTATTTGCATTGTTCGTGAACCTTTAATGATGGGAGTTCCTTTCACTTCTGTCATGTGTCTTAAGATGAAGTTTATATCATAACTGAGGTTATGGAAATATATTAAACTCTTGTCAGGAAGTCGTTCCAAAATTCTGTTGCACAGTTCTGACCCCAAATGCTTTCACTCACTGAACCATCTTCACTGTCATAACAAATGTTAAAGGCTTTATGAAAGCCGTCTGTGCTACACTCAAAGTCAGCAAAGAAAATGTGCTCAGGAATGAACTTGCACTTATTTTTATTTACTTCTTTTGACTCGGCTTTCTTCTTCAGTTGTACACAATACTTTGGAGCATATGTCAAATCTTTAAATGGTGCAAGGTTCTGTTTATATAAGTCAGTCGTATATGTGAAAAGTTCTCCATAAGAAATAGGTTCGAAATATTTGCACTCCCACAATGTTTTCATAACATCCCATAACGGTGTTGTTCTATCATAACGAACTACATATTTGTTCTCTCTCTTTGTATAAATCTTCATCTGTTTCTCAATGTTCATTCCACCACAAGCTTTGAGAATTTCTTTATAATTTATGATAAAATATGTTGTCATTGGTAATCTTTCATTTAGCATGTAATGGTCTTCAACAAGAAGTAAGTCAATAGTTCGAACAGTTTTACATTCTTTTGGTATGTATCTCTTTATTTCATTATGTCTTGAGTCATTGAAGTAACCAATGGTAACATTAAATGCTATACCAGTTGCGTCAGAAATTTCTTGTACTTTACTTTGAGGAAAGTCTCTAACACGAATGACTTCTCTCATGGGGTCAATAGTTTCTTCATTTACTCCAGCCTGAATGCAAGCATAAACGAAGCAGTTATCTTCTGTCATAAGTGTTGCAGTTCTTTTGTTCAGTTCATTGAAGATTTGGTAGCGTTCAAGATTTATAGGTAATGTGCAAAGATACTTCCAGAACTGACCGCTTCTCTTCTTATAAAACTTCTTTTCACCATTATCTTTCCAAAAGCTTTCTATAAGTGCTGGGTTTCCTGTTTGCTTAAGAGCTTCCAAAATGGCTTTCTGGTCATTTGTCAGTGTGCTTTCATCTCTATATGGTCTCTTTTTTGGTTTGCTTTTCTTTACATCTGACATCGTTAAGCCTTCATATTCTGTTAAATCATACATCTTTATTTCAGTAAGATTCTTTATGTTTGTCAAGAAGAAGTCATAGTGCATTTCAACAATACCTGCAGCATTTGCTTCTCTCTCTGATATAAAGTTCTCCTTCAAGAGCTGATGTAGTAATGTTCCAATATTATTGAGGTTTAACGTAGAACATTCATACTTTCCACCAAGTTTATAACATACCATCCATCTCTGTTGTGAGTTTTATTTTAATCTTCTCTAAGAGTCTCATGAAAACCTTACCGAAATGTTTGTGTAAGTAGTCTCTGTTTGGTTCATCTAAAGCTTCGATGTTAAAGTCAATGAGTCTATTGCCTGACTTCACATTTCTCTTCCTATTCTCTTCATCTTTCTTTAACCATCTCTCACCTTCTTTTGGTTTGTCGTCAATGGAACGAAGGACATCGTTAGCTTTGCGAACTTGTTCTATAGCGCTCTTAAACATCTCTCTTCTCTGTTGTTTCAGTGTGTCGTCTCTTCTTCTTGTTTCACCAACGTTTGCATTTGTTAGGTCAAACATTTCTCTTCTTACTTCATGAGGTACTGAACGTCTATGATATAAGTCAATAGCAACGTCATTTAAAGGAAATGCTCTTGCATGGACTTCGTCCTCGCCGCGTTGCGGCTTTATGAACTCATGAATTCTATCATAACTTATTGCACCATTATAGTCATTGAGGATGTCAGCGAGTGCTTTTTTGTTTGTTGCGTAATGCTTTGCAACATCTATATTAGCTTCTGTAAGAAGTTGTTTTATTTCCGAGTGTTCTAACTTAGACAACTTCCGATACATCTTTAGTAGGAAAAAAAAAATATTTTTTGAAAAATTATTAGATTTTTAAGTTATTTTTCAAATAATTTAATATTTTTATTTTAATGAAACACATGCAAGATTGCAAGTTCTTTTCATACAATGCTCTCGCTACTGCCATCAAGAATGAGTTCAATAATGCTTCAAATGTTAATGTTATCTTTAACAAGAAGTTTGTGAAAGAATCTAAGTTTGGTCAGTATGTCAGACCATTAGCTATTGTCATTGACCGCAAACGTTATACTTCACAAGAGTTAGCAGTAGTTTTGAAACAAAAGAGTTTCTTCGTGAATGTCAAAGATACTCATTATACTGTCATAAAGAACTCTAACGTTGACTTCTTCAGTATTGCTTTAAATCTTTCCGAACAGAAAGAATATAAGAAAGGTGAAACAAATGTGAAATATTATCCTTCATCTCTGAAGACAATAACGAACAAAGATGTTATACAGAAATTCTTACCAAAGGTTGAAGAAGCTTCTATTGACATTGACGAAGGAAGTGAAATGGTTGAAGAAATAGACCCTGAAGCTTTATAAGAAAAATATATTTTTGAATAACTGATGGTGTCACCACGTCACCATGTGTCACCAGGTTAATTAACTTCTCTTAAAAATGATGACAACATGACATTTTGACAACAGGTACGAAAGGAGGAAGGCATTTATGAATTATTTTTGAATAACTGATGGTGTCACCACGTCACCATGTGTCACCAGGTTAATTAACTTCTCTTAAAAATGATGACAACATGACATTTTGACAACAAGCCCGGAAATATATTTTATCATTAATGATTTCGTAAATGTTTTCATTAATGATTTCGTTAATGTTTTCAGTGTCACCACGTCACCATGTCACCAGGTTAATTAACTTCTTTTAAAAAGTGTGACAACATGACATTTAGACAACACAGCAGGATTAATGCAAAAATAAATTCAAATCATACTTTATAAAGCTTCATTTACAGGTATTTCATCGTCAGTAAATGAATCCTCATTATTGTTTGGTTCAACCTGTTTATATAATCCTTTCATTTCTTCTTTCAAAACATAACACCATGTTTGTTTACCATCTATTCTTCTCTGTTTCCTTTCACATTTATCTTTAATGCTCATTTGAAAGTTTTTGTCTTTCATGTCTGATGGTTTGCAGAATAGAGCATTTTTACACGTCATACCTGCACACAATTCATCATAATGTGTATTTATCCATACATCTAAAGGATTTGTTGATAATTCAATTAAATCTTGTTTGGCTTCAGTCATCGGTATGATTCGTACATTAAATGATGAAAGGTCATATTGCATAAAATATGTTAGTAAATTATCATAAAATTCCTTTGTGCATGAATCCATTAAATTCTTGAAGTAATCAAATTGACCCTTGAATTTACCATTAACTCTTAAAACTACGTATCTTCTGTCTCCAACTTCAATTTTGACAGGGTAGACGTTGTTAGTTACGAAAATGAAGTTTGCAACGTTCTGAGCTGTTCTTCTGGGTTGATTCTTTTCATTAATTCTAATCTCATTATCCGTTATAATTGATTTCAAAGCGTTGAAGTTTGCAAGTCTGTCTTCACCTACATTCTTGAGTTCATTAAGTACAAGAAACATTTTTATTCTCAACTACTGAATTGAAATTACCCGTTAGCTCACTTATTTCGGTAATTTTTACATGAATAACCAGCGAGAAGTTCAGAAATAATGTCTGTAAATCTGTTTTTACCTGTTCCCTGAAGTCCTTTCAAAATAATTGCTGTTTCATTCTTGATTCCAGGATGTTGAATCATTGATGCAATCCAGCCGAGAAGGTATTTATACACTTCATCGTTATTATCACAAATGGCTTCTTTAATGAAATTCATAAACATCTCAATTTTTGAGTAATCTGGTTTTTCGAGAACGTTGTATTTATAACCCTGAAACGTTGAGAAAACATCTGGAGAATCAGATTTAAAGCAAACACCCTTAACGGTTAATGAGGATAATTGATTTAGTAGTACGTCCCATGCTGTTATGGTTTTACCTTCTTCTTTAAATAATTTAATCATTTTGAGTGACTCTTTCATGTTTGATTGAAGAACGAATGATATTTGATTCATTTTGTCGTGGATATTATAGTCCTTTTGAATGAAATATTTGTTTCCACAATCTACAAAACGGATTACATGTGATAAATCCTCAATTACTTCAGAACTGTTTTTATACTGATGATTTTCAGCCTTGCGTCTAATATCTGTTATCAAAAACGAGTCATCAAGTTTTATATCAAATGTTATTTTTGGCTTACGTAATAAAGGTAAAACGTATTCATCATAATATTCCTTTTGATATAGTTTTAGAATCTTCACTAAAACAAATGGAGAAGTCATTAAATGAGCATATCTACTACGTGCTTTTTCAAAATTACTTTTTGCATTTTCAGTTAAATTGCAGAAGTTATAAACGTTATCGTAGGCTTCATTAATTAAATGATTAGGTAACGAATTAATAGCTTGAAACAGTGTGAATAATGTAACTTCTTTTTCTAAATTCATGTTTCCACCGTCATTATGTACTTCAAAATCACTAATACCATCGACTATGCTTTGAGCTAGTTTATCGTCAATGTTTACATCTTTGTTTTCATTCATGATAGTCTTTATTTCTTCATTCTTTTGTTCAACTCTTACATTAATATTCAAATCATTTAATATATCATTCGCTGTTCTAGTTAATGTTGAATCATAACTTCCACGAATGAATGAGTATGTTTTGATTGGTTCTGTTGCATTCTTGCGAACTCTTGAATCAGCCATAACTACTAAAGAACGCTTTGATTCATCCATTGAAGTCATTATGTCAATATCATAATCATTGCAGGAATAGCATTTAATCATTCTGTTCGAAACTGAATAGAAGAAATTAGTGTTACAATAAATGTGAAGACCTCCTGAAGCAGTTTTAACGATAACATCTTTATCCGAAAGTTTTGATAAAATATCTTTTCTAACTGTTTCTTTAAGTTCATCATTGTACGATTTATTGATATCGACATCTATAATCGTTAAATTTGAAATTTTATTTACTAATAAAGCCATACCAGTTTTCCTTCCTCTTCCTCCATCGTGTTTGAGGTAGTTATGTAAATCAATCTTGTTTTCACCAATTCTTTCGTTGAGGATTTTAGTTTCTGCCACAACTAATTCCTTAGCTAATGAATCAATAACTTTTTCATCAGAAATGATAAAGTTGCTGTTGTTGTTTGTTGCCGTCATTTATATAGGAATAAAAAAATAAAAATAATTTTAAAACTAACTTTATTTTTGGACTGCATCAAATTTCCTGGACTGTTGTCTAAATGTCATGGTGTCATCATTTTTAAGAGAAGTTAATTAACCTGGTGACACACGGTGTCGTGGTGACACTGAAAACATTTATGAAAACATTTACGAAATATTAACGTAAACATTAATGATAAAATATATTTCCGGGCTTGTTGTCTAAATGTCATGTTGTCAGTAATTTGAAGAGAAGTTAATTAACCTGGTGACACACGGTGTCGTGGTGACACTGAAAACATTTATGAAAACATAAACGAAAACATTAACGTAAACATTTACGATAAAATTTATTTCCTGGACTGTTGTCAAAATGTCATGTTGTCAGTAATTTTAAGAGAAGTTAATTAACCTGGTGACACACGGTGTCGTGGTGACACTGAAAACATTTATGAAAACATAAACGAAAACATTAACGTAAACATTTACGATAAAATTTATTTCCTGGACTGTTGTCAAAATGTCATGTTGTTAGTAATTTTAAGAGAAGTTAATTAACCTGGTGACATAGTGACGTGGTGACACTGAAAACATTTATGTTAAAATAAATGGTACCATTAATGATATCATGACTGTTCTCATTCATGTCTGATTTACATCCAACGAAAAAGTTTAGAAGAATTTTCTTATTCTTTCTGGCTTATTTTTGTCTTTCCAGTACTCCCGCTCTAATGGACCCAGATGAGTTGGCTTCGACTCTCTCAAGTTCTTAGATGGTATAACATCTTCAACGCCTCCTTCATATCTTACTTTATAAGTGTCATCGTTTATGTTGTAGCCAAGTATTTCAATAACCACTCCTCGCTTTGCTTCGTCAATGGTTTCAGCAAGTTTGCCATTACTACTTTCGACTAATTTATGTCGAGGGTAAAATGCAATGGAGTCGTCAGCAGCTTTTATAAGATATCCATTACCTTGTGTAGAGTCTACGATATAATAATTTCGACTTAACCTTAAACATTTCTTTGTCAACGGTTTGTCGTCAAGAACTACACGAACTTTTGTACCAGGAATGAGGGTAAATTGTGTTGAATTTCTGATATTTTGTGTTTGACTTCGTTTCTTTTGTATATACTTTTCTTCTTGTTGTTGTGTCATTGAATTTGGTGTATGTCCTGTTGTAGAATGTGTTGAGGAATTATATACTTCGAGAAAGTGTTTCATTGTTTCTTCGGTAAAGTCTCGCTCTTGGTTTAAATCTCTGAGCGTTCTTATGAAGCGGTTTATGATGCCGAGTATGTTTTGGTTATGGTCTTCAGTAGTGTAGTGAGTTATGTTATGCTTAATGAGAAATTCTGTGATTTCATTACTGATGTATGCACCGTCTTGGTCTGATGTTAATGAAGTGGGATGATGTTCTGCCACGAACTTTTGTAAAACTCTTAAAACTTCATGAGTTCCTTTATTTTTCATTGGATATGCATATGCTTTGCGAGTGTTAACATTAATGAAGATGAGGAATGGTTTATGTCCTCCTTTTCTGCTTTGAATGAGAGTGTCAAATTGGTATGCGTCAGGAGCGTTGGAGTAAATTGGTAAAAAGTAGTCGTAAGGGTTTATTTTTGTTTGATGTACAACATTTTTGTCAAAGAACCTTTTCACTTCAGCTCTGTTAGTAAATCCCCAACTCTTTGCAGCTTCATTGAACTTCTTAAATGACCTCCATGGATGTTGTTCGAATACTTCTTTCAAGCTCATTTATGTAAAGTTAAAGATTTTATTCAAGACGGTAAGCCTTGATCCAAAGGGTCTAGGCTCAAGCGCGTTCATTGAACGCGGTACCATGCGAATACAGTCACAAATGGTGGCATATAATCTGCACCCGAGCCTGTTGGATTTGTTGTGAAAGTATGGACATGATTTCCTCCTGGTTCAGTTGGTCGAAAAATCTTTTTTGCTGAATTGTTATAAGATGGAGATAAAACGTCATTGCCAGCTTCATACTCTGAGTTGTATAATGGGTGGTCTCTTAATGAGTGGCTATGGTCGCCAGAAAAGTTTGTCGTTCCTGTATGAGTGTGTGGTGGAAGGTTTGCTTCTTTAATTTTCTTCGAACCTCCTGTTTGCTTTGAATATCTAGCACAGTATAAGAATTTATCTACAATCTGCTTCCACGTACCAAAACCTAAAACTGTTGCTGGATTTGTTGAATTCATTGACGTATAAATAGAACCAACAGGATATATGGTTTGAAGTATTTCAGTCTTTAATGTTTGAAGCTCTGTTTTGTCAGCTTTCTTATCTAACATTGCTGGTAGTTCATATGCTTCAAAGTTTCTGGCATGACCTTCAATGTTCATACATCTGTTATCTAAATTGTTAAGAGTATCTTTTACGCTTGTACTCGGATTCTCTAAAGGTGCACTTGAACCCAAATCATAGTTCAATATTATGTCGTCTGCTCTAACAGTAGTGAAGGATTTATGTGTATGGTTCTTGTCGGCTTTACTGTCTAACATCGTTGGTAGTTCATGTGTTTCAAAGTTTCTGGCATATTGATCAATGTTCCTGCAATAGTTATCTAAATTGTTAAGTGTATCTTTTACGCTTGTACTTGGATTCTCTAAAGGTGCACTTGAACCGAGGGTATAGTTCAGTATTATGTCGTCTGCTCTAACAGTAGTGAAGGATTTATGTGTATGGTTCTTGTCGGCTTTACTGTCTAATGTAGTTTGAAGTTCATTTATATCGGAGATGTTGTGTTTATGAGATTTCAAAACTTTGTTCATTGCGTCAAGTTCATCTTTGTCAGCTTTACTTTTAATAGCATCTTCAAAAGTTATTTTTGCCTTAACTCTCAACGTAAATTTTGGTTCAACTAATACACCTTTAACAGAGAAAGTAGAGGCATAAATTTCATCGTTATAACTAAATGCTTCTAGCGCTTTACCCGTGTCATAATGTACAGTACAGATTATGTCATAACCTTTAGCACGAATGTATTTATATCTTCTTTCATTAGGGTCTTCCGTCTTCACTTCTTCATCCCGTGTTAAATATCCATGATAATCCGTTATAATTTGTTCATCTGAAGTTATATAATGAACATGGTTCTTGACTCTATCACTCAGAGCTAAAAGATCATTTTTGTCTGCCTTTTCGGCTAATTTCTCATTAACATCATTCACTTCTAATTCAACTCTTCCGCCAGAACTCTTATTATCATTAATCTTTTTCATTAATTCGGTAATTACGTCATAAAGACTATATTCTGTTTTCGGTTTTGTAAATAATGAGTCAAAATTTCTTTTCATCATTACATCACTTACATTAATGATATCAGCTATACCTTTTTCATTTATTCTCTTCATTAGTTCTGCAATAATGACGAATATATAATCTGTTAATTTATTCTCTTCATCGAGGGTTATAGAATGATTTGAAATCGAATCATTAACACCTCTAAATAAATCAATAACTTCAGGATACACGTTTTTAATGTCTCGAATAACCCGACCCGTATCCTGTTGTTCATGGGCTTCACCGCTACGTGGTTTTATGTCTCTAACCATCATCAACGCAGCCATAACCGGAGGGTTTGTTGCTATCTGTTCGAAAATCCGTCCGTTATGTACGGTATATCTAAATAATTTCTTTGTGTTTGTCAAAACATTTGAAACAAGTCTTTTAAAACCATCTACAAAATTTCCCGTTTCACCTAATGTTCTTGCAGCATTTACAAGCTCACCCATTCCAGCTTTTGACCCCAAAAACGTCCATATTGCGTTTATTTCACTCTGTATAGTTGTCCATTCAGCGAAACTAATACCCGCATTCGCTAAGTTGAAAATGAAACTCAGTGGATCGAACTTAATTCCGCCTTCTTTTTCAATTTCAACGAACTCACTAACATGAGATTTTAAGTATTCTTTCGTTAAAATCGTTTTCCCCGATGTCATGCCGTTAACGGAACTATCACCGTCAAAAGTTAACGAATTCAATTTCGTCATTGATGCTTTTATTTCATACACCGCTTTATCAATAGTTTTTGGCTCACCTTCTTTAGAAGTGTATGAAACATTAATGAATGAATTATATGTATTCATGAATGAGTTAAAATCAATGATTTTCATTAATGAAGCCTTTAATGATTCATTTACTGTCGAATCCCTTAAAGTAATTAATGAACTGTCATTTATGAAAGGTACACTGCAAACCGTTGAGTTTGGATCAAATGCTGTAGTCAGCTGGGGAGTATTAATGATATAAGTCATTAAATCATTAAGTGATGCAAATAATGTTGTTGTTTTTGATTTAATTTCTTTAGCATCTGTTATATACGGTAATTTTATTTCTGTAGTTTCTGAATTAAAGATATTCGCTAAAATGTTTTGTAAACTGTTTTGAACAGCTGTATAAACCGTTGAATCCGGAACTCTTACGATTTCACCGTCCTTTATAAACGGCATAGTACATGACGTAGTGCTTGGATCAAATCTTTCGGGATTATGATTCAACATATATTCTAATGCTTCATAAACAGACCTATATACGGTTGTATTATCTTTTTCAATAATTTCACCGTCCTTTATAAACGGCATAGTACATGGAGTTAAAATAGGGTCAAACTTTTCATAGTCCTTCCATGTTATGTATTTCTCAGTATTTCCATCAGTGATAACAATATATTTGTCAGTAAGTGTGAGAGAGTATTGACCAAAATATAAACGTTTAGCTCTGTCAGCTTCATACGCATATGCAGCTATACTCATATTTTAATGAGAATAAAATGTTGTTCTATTTGCAAAGTACAGACCCAAACGAATACGGGACAGTAAAGCTACAAACAAACTTAGGTCTACAGAATGAGGCGCTTGCATTCAGAATGGTTGACTTCAATACTATCGCTTCATTCGTTATAACAGATGAAACAGATTTCATGGAGATTGAAATAGATGGAAAGAAGCACGAAATAAGATTTCACAATAATGTAGAATATAAGATGGAAACATTAGCTGGAGTGTTAAATGCTCTCATAAATACTACAATAAACAAGGATAACGAAGAAAACTTAATGAATGTTAAACTTATTGCAGGAGTTTTGAAGTTCAGTTATGTGAAGGAGTTTAAGATACCAAGAATGAGTCATAGAGTACAACTTCTTTTGGGTGCATACCATATGACATTTCCTTTGAAAAGTGTTGACAAAACGATTGAGATGAAATCTGTTCCATACGTATGTTATGGTAATTGTTTGTACATTGAGTCAAAAATAGCTAATGTCACAGGTATTTCAGGAGTTAATAGTAAAGGTTCAGTAGAATATAAGTCTTTCTGTTATGCAGTCAATTCAATGTTCATTCCAAACGTTCCTGTCATAGCAACTCATTTAGGTAAATGGGTTCGCATTAGTCCTCATAATTTGAAAGACATGCAATTCAGACTTGTTGACTTTCAAGGAGAGCCTGTAGAACTGAAGGCACCAGTGCGAATGACTGTTGAAGTTGACTTTTTAGAAAATATTAAATGCAACAGCTTACAAGAGAACTCAGAGCTAAAAATATAAAGTATGAATGTTATGTATTAGGTCATGAACTTTGGTTGTTGCTGTTTGATGAAACAAATGAGTTAGTTATATCAGTCAAGAGAACAGAAAAATATTGTGTTAGTGAAAACTGCACCAAGTCAATAAGATTAGGTTTGCATTATCAAGATGAGTTCGATACTGTTGAAGAAGTTTTGTGCAGATAATAACTGACTGTTGTACGTGGTATCTTTGTCATCTCCTCTATCCTTCTGAGTGATGCTCTTGGGTCTTCATCTAGCGCTTGAAGAATTGCTTTGATTTTTCTTTGATCCGGTGATTTTTTGTCAATTTTTATGATGGGCGCCTTTTTGTTCATGAAGTGATACATCCTAACATGATACGTTACAGTGGAATAGCTAGGAGCATCCATACCGAAGCATTTTACCAATGTCTCGTAGATTTTTTTACAGTCTTTGCATTTTTTTGCAAGAGCGAGGATGTTTTCTTTATGATTCATTAAAAAAATGAAAAAAATCCCGCCAAAATTTCCCGCGAAACCGCCTCTTGTCTCAAAATTCATTTTATATCCCGGCATGGCGCCAAAATACAACATACTCATCATATACATATATTCATATTTTTTATTATATATTTATAATCAGCATATATCTCCTTTAATAGTCTCATATAGAGCGCTGTGCTAAACGCACCTTTGGACACCCTATATTACAAATTGCTTTAATTTACTAAAACATATTTCAAGCAAAGTTTATATTCTGTTGAAAGTTTTGTATATTCATTCGAATATTTATACTTAAACTCAACTCCTGTAGTTCCTGGTGTTTCAATGATGCGGATGTTACCTATTTTCATGAATAGTGGAGTTTGACCACAGCATTCGATTTCAGGGTCGAGATAGTCAATGACACATTGCTTTCCTGTTATTCGTGAGATAACATTTTCAAGGTCCTCCTTTGTTAGAATTATTTGGTTCTTGCTTATAAGATTTACCAAAAGCTTCTTATCGTCTTTGAGTAAAATTGTTTGGTATAACTGAAGAAGGTAATGGTCTACGTTATCTGAAGGATTTGTTTGAACATTTGTGTAAGGGTTGTCGTTGGCTTCTCTTGAAAGAATTTGGTCCAGTGGTGGATACTCTAACTTAACATCTGATGTAGCGTTAGCGTTTGAAGCTGTGTTTAAATTCACGGCGCCATGCTCCAAGACCGAAGGTCCCGACTTAAGATCTGGTTCTTTTTCTTTCAAACACTCTGGACTATAGTTCTTTATGACAATATTGTTTGTCGTTCGTGAGTCAACATTTGATGTTGGTTCAATTGGAACATTAACGGCACCAGCTAAGATGGATTTGCTTCTCATTTCATATAGAATAAAAACCTTTTATATGTATGAAATGAACAATATACTCGACAAGGGTTTGAATGTAAAGCTAACGAATGAAAATATTGTTGAATTCACTGAGACAGGAGCTGTGTATAAAGATGTAGAACTACTGAACAAAAGAGCAAAGGGAAGAAGCAGGAACATGAACAAAGGGTGGAAGCCTATAAAAATTTATGTCAATGATGGCTCAGGAGGTTCAAACATAAAGTATGCAGAAAGTTATAGAGTTTATGCTCTCAAAGGTGAAAAGCCTTCATTTAAGAACAGCTATTCTAACGCATATCCTCAAAAGCTAACGGATGGGGAAGTGGATGATATGAATGACAGCAAAAATATTAACAGAAATGGCGACAGAGATGCATGGAATTTGTTTACCATCAGTCAATTGAAGGTTAAACTTTAAAACAATGTTGGTCGTTCCCATGGAATATTTTTGACTTTAATGGTATTAGTCATGATATGAATCTCAAGGTATGAACGAGGAGAGATGAGAGACTTATATGCTTCCCAAATTTCTTCAAAAGGTAATGTTATACCTGACTGTTTCCAAATGAGTTCAATATCATAACGTGAGAAACCTTGAAAGATAACGAAGTCAGTTATGAGATGTTTTATGTTTAAAGCAAGAAAACGCCATGTTTGCATAAGTATTGCTACAGTTAAATGGTAATGTCTGACTTTAGTTATGATGTTAGCTAATGGTGAGTCTGGTTTTGACACTAAACCTTTTCCGGAGAAGTCGTCACAAACGAGCAGAGTGTTTGAAGGATACTTTTTGAAGGGGTATTTTGAAAGTTTTGATAGAATGTAGTTTGTCAGTCGTTTCATATCGTAAACTCCTGAGTACTGACGTAAGTGGTGTTTGTCAATAATTCTTTCCATCTCCTCAGAAGTCTTTTGCATTCCTGACTGTATGAACTCTACGATGGCATAATATTTCCTCTTACGTCGAATGTAACGTTGAAGAAATTCAATGAGTTCACTGTCTGGAACTTTAACGACAGAGGCTTGAACTTTTGACATAAATGTTTTCGCTGTTGAATCCATAGAGTCTGAAGTTGCTGATATAATGATTTGGTCATAGTAAGAGTCGTTTCCTAAACGCTCTGTTATGAGTATATGACGAATGAGGTTAAATGTCTTACCTGAACCCATCTTTCCACAATAGAAATAAACACCATTTGAACAGAATTCATAATCTTTGCTGAAAGGAAGAATGAGAGAACTGTTGAGCTTTTCACTGCTTTCATTCATGTCTTCATCTACGTCATGTATTAAATGCTTCATTTTATCTCCATTAAAAATGCAAGTCAGAAATATTCAGAACATAGCACCGAGTCTAACTGACAAGAGTATAAAGATATACTATGAACATGTTATGATGAAACCAACCAAAATTCAAGAAAGTCAGTATACTTATGAATATCCAAGACACTGGGTAGAGTATGTAGGAGGTGAGAAAGCTATTGAAATCAGACAGGTTCGAAGTATTCCAGCAGGAAGAACAATATTATTGAAGAACTTTAATGTTTTGAGATATAATGATGAAACAAAGAAGCAAGATAGTTTCCCTGTTGCTGTGTATGTGAACCTAGACACAGGAGATGACATGAAAGTTTTTAACACAAAGCTTCAAACGGTAGTGAGAGAACAACTGACTGCGGAAGGGCATCCATTACCTTCAGAAGTTACCATAGCATATAATTTTGAAACAAACTCAATAGATTTTAAAGTAATCTCTGCAAAGAAGTCAGGATTTACATTTAATGAAGCAGATGTATATTCGAATGAAAACTTCAAAGCTATTGCATGGTTAGATAATGACGATTGCTTTAAGAAAATATTTAAATTCAGTGACTCAAAGATGTCAATAGATGACCTTCGTGGAATGTTACCATCGACGTTTACAGTAGAAGGTTCAGCAGGATTGCTTACAAGATTGTCAATTGGTGGTATTTGGTCTCGTGAGAACATTGTTATAAAATCCAGTATAAGTGAATTTGCTGAAGAATCTATATTATGTCTTTCAAACTATATGTATTCGCCGCCGAAGCATTATAGTATAACAAACTTTGTCAGTAAGTTTAACATAAGACTTGTCGAACCTTCTTCAATGAAAGATGTTGTGCTACCTAAAGATGGAAAGGATGGACTCATTATTGAGATGATTTTAATAGCATATTAAATGAGCTTGTTCTTGAAGGTCATTCATGATGAAATAACTGTTGTAGAAGATGTTAGCAATTGTTCAGACATTTTGAAGCGTATAGATGATATAAGAAATAAGTTAGATAGACTGCAAAGCGGTGAGGGCGAAGCCCGTGAGAACGCTTATGTTTCATTGACTTTCTCCAGTAACGAGAACTTTTATGAGATAATATTGAAGAGAGATGATTTTAATATGGTGTAAATGGTAGCTTGGGCAGCTTTAGGCGCAATGGGAACAAAAGCATTAGCATTTGGAGCAAAAGCACTTGGAGCTTATGACGCAGTAAATAAAATGAGTGGAGGAAGGGTTTCAAAGACATTAGATGCAAATAAAGGAAAGATTGGAGGCTGGGTTGCAAAGAAGTTAAGATTAAATAAAATGGGGCTCATAAATAAAGCATCCAATTTGGTTGCGACTGAGTCAGAAAATGCTTTAGGAAAGGACGATGAGTTTGCAAAACACGCAAAAGACTTTAATGACCAGATGAAAGGTGAAACAATACATTTAAATAGAGTCGATGGAACTAAAGAAAATGTTTCTTCTCCACCAGTAGTTCTTCCGTATGGTCCCTATGGAATGTATGGAAACCCTTACGAAAGACCATTTGACCCATTGACTGGTGGAAGTAACTGGTATCATTACGGCCGAAGAAGAAAGACAGTCAAGTTGGAGACAGACGTGAAGAAAGCAACTAAAAAGAAACCAAGGAAGAGAGTTATAAAGCAATGAATTCAACAGGGTGAAAAACCGGGTGAAAAAAGAGGTGAGATTTCACCACTTCACCTAAATTTATTTTTGTGCTATGTTTTCATACGCGTGAAGGTAGTAATATCATTTATTTTTAAGTTTATTTTTTTAAAATTATTTTTTATTTTATTTTTATATAAATGACGAAAACTATTGAGATAACAAACTACAACGGTCATGAGTTCAAGAATTTGTTCTTCGTTCCTCGTGAAAATACATTCTATCAGATACGAGGGAGAAAGGGTAAAGTTAGTTTGAGCGTTTATGAAGGAATGAAGAATGGAAAGTTTATACAAGCATACGATACAAACGGTAAGCGTGTTTCATTAGCTTTGTCAAAACTTACTAACATTTATTTTGACAGTGACTTTGACTCTGACGATTGGAGCGACAGCAGCGATACTGAAGAATATGAACTATTGTGTGAAGCACAGCAATGGGAAGAGTTGCAATACTTTTGTAAGTGAGAACGTTTATTTTTTACAGTAGTGAAGTGAAGTGGTTGGCGGTTTTGTAAATATTTAAGGTTAAGTTAGTGTTGTCGTTTGTGTTGTAAAATATACGTTAACGGTTTTGTAAAGTGTCAAATTCACATATCATGGGTAAGGAGGCTCGCAGTGCCTCCGTACACAAGATATGTATACTAACTGCATCTGAACCTTGATTTGTATCGGCTTGCTCAAAATTAGTTTGAATTGGAGTGGATGAATTAAAATCTGGATGATTTAATGTTTCATTAAATAATGCCATAATTTTTTCTCTTTTTTCATTAATAAACTTAGTGATCATTGTATCTTTATCTGTTAGATCGATCGATTTGAGTATATCTGCATCATGAACTGGAATATTTTCGAACAATGAACTCGATTCTATGGAACCATATGGAGAAATCTCGTTCTGAGCCAAAGAAAGATCACTTACGTTGTATTGTTTGATAGAAAAAATTGTTTTCTCAAGTTCGTTTTGAAAGCAGTCAAGAATATAATTTTTGTAGCTATCAGTGATAACGGTTTTTATATGGCGCTCGATCTTCTGGCTATTTTTGATGGCGTTATATTTATCTAATTGGATTTGAGATATCTTCTTAATAGCTTCATAAATGTTTGGATGTTTTAACGAAGAAAATTCTGAATGCATACTCTCGAGGCAATCATTAGTGAATATTGCAGTTGCATTATTATATTGAGATATTAAATTGTAGTGCGGCAACCAAACTTTGTTGAAATAATCAATATAATCTTTGATCGAATCAACTTTATTTTGATTAATTATATGCATTGTAAGTACAAATTCTTCATGAGACATGAATGGAGTAATAGAATATAGCTTAAATAAAGAATTTTGTAAAGTATTGAAATTTTTTGTATAAAGTGCTACAAGTTTCCTGTGTAAAGCTTGTTTGAAATGAAATAGGCATCCAATTATACGGACTTTAGGGAAAATTTGTTGAAGTGCCTCTATCATTCCCTTTTCAAAATCACAATGAATTTGAATTAGCTTTGAAAATTGAATACCCTTGACAGTAAAAATATATTCAAATGCCTTCTTATAAGATTCAAATGTGCGGTTTTTCATGAATATAAATAAAAGTGGTAGATATTGATTTGTTGAAGGTTCACAAATCATAATTGTTAGCATCTGTCCTTTTTGAAAATGTTTTGGTGTAATTTTAAAAGTTCCATCGCAAAAAATAAATCTGTGGCTTCTTTTGCAAATTGAATTGCCTTCTCAAAACCAAAAAACATCGTCTCACAATTTGCTTGAAAATCATGGCCAATGAAAAACTGCTCGCCATTTATTAAACAAAAATTAGCAATTTCATTGTCTGTAATTTTTTCTCCAACAGAAAATTTTCTGGACTTATTATAAACTTCCCTGACCAATGAATCTTTAATTAATGGGTTTTCATCAGTACCAACAGCAAGTTCTGTCATAAATTTTTTTAATCTGCTGAAAAGTGCCGTTGTCTTCAGAAAATTTTGCCATTGCCTTATTGTATATTTCTGTCAGAGTCATTGATTTATGAAGATCATTTTTTTCATTTTGTAACTTTTTAAATTGTCTGCATTCGGGTATATGTTCCTTTTGTAAATCTTCGGAAACTGAACTGTTCTCAATTTTAACTAAATAACGTGCTTGACAAGAATGATCGATGCAACGGTAGTAACGTTCAATATTATTTGAATTAATAATATTTGTATGATCATGCGAATAAAGCATATCTTTGCGAACAATTGTATCAGGATATTTTCCAGTAACTGCGGGAATATTTTTAACTGCAATATAACTAAAATATCTTCTGACAGCTTTAGATTCATTTTCGGCGTATTTAATATTAAAATATTGAAGAACTTGTTTGATTATATTCGTTTTTTCATCTCTCGATGTTGATTTTTGGTATTTATCAGATTGTTCCCTGATAAATATTTTATTTTCGTCTGTAAACTTTGCTCTTTTTTGATTAAATATAGATGATTTTCCCATTAAAAAATGAAATGATGCAAAATTTACGAAAACCGTTCGAAAATTGAATCAAAAATGAAAAGTAATACTTAAATGAGTAATTCTTTGAGATATTGGTCTTAGATTGAATGTAGCGTCATTCTTATATAGAATATATATTCATATCATCGGAAATATGATAAAAAGCATATAATAAATGTCAAAAAAGTGAACAAATAAGCAAAGATATTTTTAAAAAAACAATGAAAAGTAATACTTAAATGAGGAATTCTTTGAGATATTGGTCTTAGATTGAATGTAGCGTCATTCTTATATAGAATATATATTCATATCATCGGAAATATGATAAAAAGCATATAATAAATGTCAAAAAAGTGAACAAATAAGCAAAGATATTTTTTAAAATAATTTCTGTTTTTTCATTTCTTCGAAATCTCTTGTGACTTTTTTGATAACTTTAACACTTCTCTCTGAATCCAGACCTTTAATTTGCAACTTAATCAGGAATGAAGGAACAACACTGGAATATAACTCGATGACAAGTTCATCGAGTCGAAGATTTCGCCTTTCTGGGAAGTACTGGTGCTTCAAAACCTTGAAATGTGATTCCGAGATGTTGTTTGTTCCATCTCCTTCATTTCTATAGCGAAGCATCCACCTGTCAAGATGATGGCGCCACTGTCGGTCAAAGTATTCACGGGCAGCAGGTTCCTCATTTAAAATTTCTTCTAAATTGTTGTAAACTTCATCAGGATCAATTTCTTCCTCTTCAGAACCAAAGACCAATAACTTCATTAAGTTATAGAAAGTTTCGAAGTTGGAACGATCTTGAAAGTTTTCAGCCTTTCTCATGACAGCGCGCAACACATGAACGCCACACCAAATGATCTGGCATAAGAGGATGGCTGTTTCAACAGCATTTGTGATTTGAGGTGCGCAGTCCATTGAAAAATAAGATGGTTCGCGATTGATGGAGCCAAAATATGCTGTGAGACAAACTTGTATATTTTCACTTGTGTTGGGCCAAACGAAAAAATACAAAAACGGAAAACAATTGATTCCGCGAATTTGCCAGTGACGGCATAAAATGGTATGCGAGAGCGCAAGAGCTTATAAGTGGAATCAATGTGATAAGTTTGTATTTGATGTGAAAAAGCATTTGCTTCGAATGGGGCGTAATAGAAAATCATACGATCTGGCTCGTGAATAAACTCGATGAGATCATCCGGAGAATGACTCTTAACCATGTCGACAAAAATTGCAAGAGATGTAACATCATCCGCTGAGAAACGGGTATTGATTGCATGAAGGCGTTTAGAAAACTTTTTTAAAGCATCTGTAGATTGTTGAAACATTTCCGGAATGATCCCACTATCAAATGGGATATTAAGATCTTTGAAACACCTTAATTGTGCGTAAACACGGTCTTGATTTGATTCAAAATATCTTGTTAAATAAGATCTATAAAAATATGATGTAATTTGTTGTGATTTGTTTGGAAAAGGGGCAGAATGATTGTGGGTGTTAATACATTTTCGTATGTGGTACTTGTCATCGGGAAGTGTATCAACAAGGAAGCGACATGGACAATTCGGCCACTTACAATTAAATTGGATTTGGTTTCTTTCTCTCCTAGTTTTATATGAATAACTACAACCTGCTTGGATTTCTTGTTGCACTCCATACTTAAGCAACTCGATATATGTGAGTTCGTGATCTTGGATCTGCATTAAAATGAAATGATTTGAAAGAATAAAGAATTTTGAATATATTGGTCTTATTTTGATAAGCTTGGTCGTGTTTTGAATAGCTTGGCCATCTAATTCAATTATGATCTTTGAAAATTAGGTGAAATAAAACTAAACATAAATGTAAAACTAGGGATATGAAATTTTGGTTGTACACCACTTGTATGTGCCGGATACCATTGTGTCAAATTTTTTCTGAAATTAACTTTAAAAATACTAAGTAAGATCATTTATTTTTGCATAATATAATGCTAATATGGTTTCTTTTGATTTTATTTCATTTATAAGCAAATCAGATTTACCCAAAAACTCCACTCCATAAGCGTTCATTTGCTAAATTAAAAAGTGACAATGGGCTAGTCTGTCCCTTTCTCCCCTTAGGACGCCCATAAACCTCTCAAAAATGTGATGTAAATATCACAATTTTGAGAAATTTACACTAGGACGCCTTAGGACGCCAACCCCCTTTTTTTACCAGAAGCTGAATTGGAGCTTTTTGGTCGAACAAAAACCTCACACATAGGCATTATGTAGTAAATATGCATTAAACTTATAATGGACAAATGAGACCTCAAAACATAAATTGATAAGAATAAATTTTATACAATAAAATTTAGTATAACCATTATGTCAAACTAGATTTTAGTAAAAGTGAAATGAGAAATTAAAAGGGACATTCCCTTCAAATGTGAATTGATAATTGAGAGTATTGAATTTTTTATTTATATAGTTTTATTATACGCATACTACCAATATTCTTCGATTGATTATTTTAGTTTTTCAATGGTGGAGAAAAATCAGTGAAATATTTGGATAAATTTACTCTACCAACACTAATAATGAATCTTATTCTTCGTTATTTTCAATTTTATTCAAACATTCAAAAATCAAATCATTTATCTTAGATATGTCTGACTGCTCTGATCCAGCAATCCGCGAAGCATACGAGGAGGTTCGCAAGGATGATATCGACACAAATTGGCTCCTTATCACATACGCTGAGGGCTCAGATAAGGTTTGGACACTTGTTGGCAAGGGCAACGGAGGCCTTGATGAACTTAAGGAGCACCTCAACGAGAACTTCCGTGGTTTCGGCTATCTCCGTTGCACAACTGGCGATGAGCTCTCTGTTCGCTCCAAGTTCGTTTTCATTACATTCTGCGGTGACAAGGTTCGCCTCATCCATCGTACCAAGCTTACAGTTCACAAGGCAGATGTCATTCGTGTCATTGAACAGATTTCAATCTCTGTTGATGTTTCACATGTTAACGATCTTACAATGGAGGACATCAATGCTCGCCTCAACAAAGCTGGTGGCGCCCACTACACAAACTAAACTATTATTTCGGCTTTACTATGGAATTAACATCTTTTTAATATTTTTTTTGGGCAGATTTTCGATAAAATCTGTTGTACATAAAGTATAAATCGATGGAATCATTTCGATCTATCTTAATTCCCTATTGATTACATCTTAATATGTCCGACGAAATCATTTCATCAATGAGCACACATTTGAATTATATTGATGCATCCGACACATTGTACACCTTAATGACAAACAAGGAAGAAGAAATTAATGATGTTTACTATCGAATCGTATTAAATTCAAAAGGTACCTGTAAAATTTATCCATATCATTTACACATTTATACATGACATAAGCAAGTACATAAAATCTTACTTATCTTTAGTCAATAAAAGATTTTTGGATTTCAATTATCTTGCATACCAAAATTAATCTAAACCAAAGAGTAAAGCAGCAAACAAATGATATTAATAGCTGCTTAATCTATCCATCCATTTTTTGACGTGTGAGCAGATACAAATGTCAGAGATTTTATTGGAATAACCGAAATCGATTATACAATCGTTCAAAATGCAGGGATATCAAGTAATGAACTAGATTCGATAGAAATGTTGATTTCTCATGTTCAGAAACAAAAAAACACAGCATTGTTTACTGCATCAATCAACAGCATAATTGATGTACTTAATTTTCTTATATCTCATGGAGTAGATGCTAAAGCAAGAGATGAAGTAGGAAAAATTCCATTATATTCATTGGTACAATCTAATTTTTCTGAATATTTAGCAGATGAAATTCCTATACAGTTGTAATACAGAAGATAATAGAGGCAATACGGCACATCAGATTGCAATACCTATATAAACAGCGGAGATCCTTCCAGTTGTCAACAGCGATAATTATAGCCGATAGATAAATGATGATAAAAATATTTATCATTATTATTTCAGAAATTTTCTCATTTCAAAAAAATCAAATAAACAAACATTTTATAATTTTGATGGAGAATAAGATCGAGAAGTAGATCTCGACATTGGCCTTGAAGGCAGTCTCGATTGAGGCTGTGACAAGAAAATTGCCGATCTTCTTTTATAAAGCTGAGACTCGTTTTCTAAAGTGCTAAAATCATCGTCATTCATCGGATCCAAATTCAATCGCGCGTGTCGAGTGTTTCTAAAAACAGCCAGTGATGTTGCAGTTCTTGGTGTCTGCAAAGCAGTCTGAACGTGGCTCCTATCATTAGATATCATCGCTAGTTGTATTCTGGATACGTGTGGAGGCCTGTCTGAGACCTGATATTCTTTCAAATCTTTAATTCTTTGTGATTCCAGTTTTTCTAAGGTTTTCTGTTGGTGCTCTTCAAGAGAGTCCCTTTCTTTATCATGGCGCTCTTTTATTTTGAAGTATTCCCGTCGCATTTGGGTTTGCATATTTCCACGCATTTCATTTTCCTCTTCTATCTGCCTTTTGTTAGCAAGTTCACGAAGCTTGGCTGCTTCATCGTAGTTTCGCATTAGAGCAAGCTTAGTTTCTTGATATCGTAAATTTAATAAGACATTTGATGGTTTATTGAATGATTCAATGAACTCCGGAGTCTGCCATTTCTTTCTAAACTGTAATATTTCATCATTTTGCCGATTTTCCATATTAATAAGATATTTTTGGTTTTCGTTCTTTTGTTGTTCGATTTTCTGCTGCCATTTTTCATTAACTTCGTTCCACTTCTGTTGGTATTCTTGTCGTTTCTCATTTAAGGTAGATTGCGATAATTCATTGACTTGATCTGCAATTTCTTGTTTATAAAGATCATTCATTTCCTTAATTATATAATCAAGCTTTTTGGCTTCATTGTATTGACCTAAAAGCAAAGATCTGACTCGTAATCTATTTATAAGCTGAAAAACATATTCTTTCATGTCAGGTTCTGGTAATTTTCCTGTTTCTAAATATTCTTCAAGAGACTGTTGAATTTCAGCATCAGGAGGACGTTCTTTTGGTTGATTTGAAGTATTTTTAGAAAATGATTTTGAAGGACTTCGACTACGACTAGTAGAGCCTCTGTTAGGAGGGTTTGTCATTGAATTTTCTTGCGAAGTCTCGTAATACATGAATATTCTGTTATTTTTTAAAAAATGTCTGTTTTGAAATTTTTTGAAACAAAAACGGGTTTTGAAATAACTCAAGCTACTGATTCTTTAAATATATTGCTAATTTGGAGTATAGACGGTTATCCGGTTGAAAGTCGTTTGAACTTTTCATTTCAGAAATTATCCTTTTTATCAAATCAAAGAATAGCTTATAGACATATAATAGCTTTATAAGATACTACAATCAAATCCCAATCTGGGCTAAACAGGGTAGAATAACTAATATTAATAAAAGATATGCCTTAATTAGAATATAATCATGCATTTCTAATCATGTAATTACCATCACATATCACATGAATTATACCAACTCACAAACTGCATTCAATTAACTAAGGTAGTCACAAAATCTAAGTAGTGAGGCTCTCAAAAATTGAACCGTACTCCATACAAAATTTGTGTACCCTCACTACTTAGATTTTGTGGCCTTCAATTGAGAGGTTAGTTTTGATAGAGCACGTTATAAAATTAAAAGGGAAAAATAAATAAAATTTAAACATTTAATTATATATAATGTAAGAAGTGTAATTCCAAATTTTCTAAAAACTATTCAAATTTGAGCATTTTTTTGGAAATAGTAAATCTAATATGTACATCTAATAACAGCATGATTCTCACCTTTTCAAGCTCTGCAGTCAATTTTTTGAAATTTGATTGAAATAAATGTAGCAAAAATTACATTTCATTAGGGAATATATGAGTTTCTCTGGAAACAGGCTGATAAATTTTAAATTTTGTCCAATCAACATGAATGCATTGAGAAATTTGGATTGATTTTCTGGTAGAATCTGGAACAATTCAACCATGTATAAATGGATCATGTAATCATCATGAAATGTTAGTGTTAGAGTTCAAAAGAAACAGAATGAGTGGAAATCAAACACAATCTGAATACTTTTAAACGTATACAATCTTTAAGTTTGTATTTTGAATTCTACATATATGATTGTGTAATTCGTTCTTTCAAATTTTCGGATTCAGGCATGTTTTGATAAAATTCATTCCCAAAAACGTCAATTAACAATTAAATTTAGTGTATTTTAAATATATATACGTATTATATTTTATAAATTATATTAAATTCGCAAAATTTTAAGTTTTAAACAAAAATAAAAAATGTTCAAAATATGAAATTATGCATAGGATATTAAAATTTACATGTTAGCAATTTTTTTGAATTGCTTTCAATTTTCATATTGAAATTTTTAAGATTTTTTTCTGAAATAATAAGCAAGAATATCAACCTAAATAATATTAAATTCCATGCGTTAATTTCCCCTCAAAAGTCATTGACCGCCTCTCAATCTAGATTTTGTGAGTACTTTATCTTTATGTGAAATTTCTTCGCAACCAGATTTTTTGAGCAAATTCAACTGAGTGAACGAATTGGTATAAAACCGACTCGATTTTTCCCAGTACTATTCAGTTTGGTAATAGCATATATAGTAAGACGCATATTTCCATCTTATGAGCTCGAAAAATCAGTTTATACTCGTCATTATAATTATTTTTACTCAAAAAATGCACCAATTAAGTTTTTCATGTACGATATCGAAGCAAATAACACTGCAAAACTATGCAAGAACCTATTCTGCGACTATCCTGTTAAGAAATCTCAAGCACATACTTTCTACTTTGAACCAGTACTTCATAGACACTTTATGAAAGGATATAACAGAGTGTCATATGAATCAGATGCAGATTTATTCTATGTACCTATATATTTAGGCTTATTTAACATGCAAAGAGAAAAATGCGACTTTGATCGCTGCGTATTACCCCTTGTTAGAAGTCAAGGAGACTACTACGATCGTTTTGGTTCAGTTGACCATGTTTTTGTTCAGATGTTGTTTTCACACAACAATGTTCCATTTACACAGCATCATCAGAAAGTGATTGTTGCACAAACAACAATAGGAGACATCAACTGGAACTTGAGCATTTTCGAACCGCGCCAAATGACAAGATTTACAGTAATGCCTTACAATTCAAACTTCGATTTCTATGAAAGTTCATCAAAACAATGCATTACTGCCTTTCTAACCGGCCAGATGACAATTGCTTCATTTGATAAGCGTGCACGCAATATCAGACAAGCTTTGAAAGAAGAAATGCGAAATACAAAGAACACTGCTGTGATTGAAACAAAGCGAAAGAGTCATTTCATAGCAGCAGAATATTTTCAGATCGAATCTCTTATGCGAAACAGCGAATTTTGTCCTGTTCCTCATGGAGACGGTCCACAATCAAAACGCCTTTACGATTCGATGCGAACAGGCTGCATCCCTATAGTCTTATCTGATGAAATACGATTTCCTTTCGAAAGTACTTTCGTTGACTATAAAAACGTTTTGATTCATATTCCTCAATACGAACCACAAAGAATAAGAGACGCTTTCGCTGTTGCTAATAAGAAACTAAGAGATAGAATGAGACGAAGACACAAAGAACTTGATAGATTACTAACTGTTGACGAAAACTTAGATACTGTTCAAGGAGGCATTATATGGGCATGGAAGTGGATGCAATTTTTCAAGGCAGCTACAATTGCATCTTCGAAACGATGCGATCTTCTACACTCAAAATATTTATAATTTTTTTTTCACCTTATCCTTGTTTTTAATTTTTTTTTTCTGTTTGAATAAAGTATATTAAATATCTTCCACTTGGCCTAACGTAAATTCTCCCTATTGAAATATAGCAAGAATTTAAAAGCACAAAAGGTGACGTTTATAAAATTTCATAAAAACAATGACGAATCATATTTTTACGCCACCATCAATAGGAGATTATCATTTCAAAGGAGAAATCGGATACGGTGCGTTTAGTATTGTTAAACTAGTTCAACACTCTCAGTCTAACAATTTTTTTGCGTGCAAAGTTATTTCGAAAGAGAAACTGTCATCAATAAAGCGAATAGAAAGATTCGAAGATGAAATCAGAATTCAACAACAACTACACCATCCAAACGTAGTTCAAATATATGATTTATTGAAAGATGAGAAAAACTTTTATATTATGATGGAGTTCTGTCAAGGCGGAGAACTGTTTCAATACATTGTAGATAAAGGAAAGTTAACCGAAGATGAAGCGAAACAGATTTTAGATCAAATTCTCGAAGGAATAAAATACATTCATAAAATGGGCGTCGTTCATCGCGATATCAAACCAGAAAATATTCTTATTGACCAAAACGGTAACGTGAAGCTGAGTGATTTTGGATTATCGAAATATGTCAGTTTAAAATCGAACCTTGTGAAAACGCCATGCGGATCTCCTTGCTACGCATCACCTGAATGCTTGTCAGGATTACCATACAATGGATATATTTCGGATATGTGGAGTGTTGGCGTTTTATTATATGCATGCGTATGTGGACAGTTACCATGGACAAAACGAAGTCAGGCAGAACTGTTCGCACAGGTAAAATCAGGATCGTATGAAATTCCATCTTCTCTTTCATTGGAATGTCAAGATTTGATAATGAGATTAATGGATACAGATACTAATACTCGTATAACTCCAGAAGAGGCATTGAAACACGAATGGTTTGATTCTCTGCTTCCTCAAACAAGAATTCAACCGAAAGTTAATGTGCCAGATCTAAGTCTGAAAAAGATCGATAATTTCTTTACAAAATACGAATATAGTCAATTCAAAATCGATATTTCGCTATTAAACAGCCTTCCAAACCTTACATTTCAAAAAGTTGTTAAGAATATAATACCAAATCCGAATTTTGCGTCACCAGTTAAAGTTCCAGAATCTGTAAATCGTATGAAATTACCAACATTGTCGCCAAAACCTCGACCAAGAAAAGATTCTGGCGCAAATTTAAAGCCTCTTAAGGCTTTACCAAGAAATCCAAACTCACGTAAATTATCAAATCCAGTGAATCGTCCTGTTCGAAGATCTTGTGTCTTGCCGAACATTTGATTTTTTCAATAAATAATATGTTTGTTTTTAATATGAAATACCTAATATTTAAGCCATAAGACAATAATGTACTTCCTCACTTCTTCCAGTATAGGGACAATGCAATGTCGTCATTAGTAAATCTCGAATGAAACAGCTTATTTTTCATTTTTTAATAAGAACATATCATATATTAGGCATAGCTTTAATATCAAACTATTGCGTTTACGATAAAAAACTTTTTATCTATTTTATCTTATAATGCTTATAATAAGATAATAAACATTATTTCCAATAAATTTCACACATAAAATTAATTTGTGTAAACAAATAAAAATTTTTAGCGAATTTTTTCAAATGAATAAAAAAATTAATACCAAAAAACCCCATTCGAAATATTCTCCAATTTTACTTTAATCATTCAATGGAGGATGAACTCCACAAAGAATTCAATTTGTGTATTTTGTATAGGCGTTTTCAATTTTTTGTGCCATTTTGTATTGTAATGACCCATATACAGATCGTTAACTGCATTAACCTTCCAAGAGCTGATTTAGATGGAAATAGTGATCCATACGTCAAGATTCTTGGCCGTAAAAAGGGCTCAGACAAATTCAAAGACATCGGGAAAACTGATACAATTAAAAACACTTTAAATCCTAAATTCAAAGATAAACCATTCCCAATCGAGCCAGATACAGAAGAGATCAAACTATCAGTCTATGATTACGATTTTATGGGTAAAAACGACGAATTAGGTGAAGTCGCATTCAAAATCGCTGAAATTAGTGGCAACAAGCCTATAACACTTACACTTTCTAGAGTACAACTTTCTATACTCCAGAATTGCTTCCCAGCTATTACTTTCGTTGTTTCGAAACCAGAAGAACAAGTCATGGCACCACCACCAGCCGTTAAACCACCACCTCCACAGAAACAAGATATTAAGTTTGTTATTGCCGAAAGCGCCAAAAATAACTTAATTCTTGGCATCGCAATTATTGATGAAACAGAAAAGAAATATTATATCTCTGATGAGACAACTGGTGCACCTGCAAACTATAAAAAGTGCAAAGCTGAAAATGAATACAAAATTAGACTGGCAAAATTAGCACAACCACTTAAAATCATTCCATTTATTAGAACAACACGAAATTTTAAACCAGGACAGATCAAAGTCCAAGCTAAACTTAAAAATCAAGTCATTGGCGAGTTCAAAATGAACCTACAATACAGAGGCGAATGGACATTTGAATCTGCACTTGAAGTTCCATCAAAGAAGGTTATTTCTATCAAACAGTTCAACCGTAATAACTATACTAATGAAGAGTGGATCAGTATGATCCCAGGAATACAAAAAGCTGAATATCACAAATATTTAAAAAATTCTTTATATATATTATTTTTAGCAAATAGAAATAGTTTTTTATAGAAACAATGAATTATAAGACTTTGAGAAGCGTTCTGAACTTGATGAAAAAGAAAATAATGACAACTGAAACAACTACTGTAATTAATGTAACAATTACAAGGGCAACAATCAAACCAATCTTAACCTTATCCTTCTTTTGTGGTGTATCCGATCCTTGATCGCTGTCATCGCCTGATTGAGATGAAGTTGGATTTACAGGACTTGTTCCTGATGTGGGTTGTGGTCCTGGTCCTGGTGCTGGAACATCACCTGTTGTTATTGGTCCAGGTGTATTCGAAGGTGTGAATGTAAAACTGTAGGAATCAATTCCGGAAACTTCAGAACCAGCTGTTTTAACAGTTACTGATCCAAGATGTGTATCGGTTGGAGCAACAACTATAAATGGATTGGATGAAGTATTGCTAAAGGTTCCTGAGTTCTCAATTGAACCAATTGCACTGTAAATTTTTGGAGAAAATATGTCAGTGTAGCCATGAATGTTGGCTGTTATACTGACTTGCATGTTAGATGATGAAGATATCCAAAGACATTTAATTGCATTTGAACCAGTGTAAATTTTATATTCTCCTTGTGCAGCGTTATGAACTTCGACTGTTGAGCATCTTCTATCTAAGTGTAGATTGGATAATATCATAACTGAGTAATGAAATTTTGTTTGAGAACCGGTAGATTTGACAATAATGTAAGAGTTGGACTCAACTAAATTCATGATTCTACTAGATGAACTGAATGTTCCTATGACATTCTTGTTGTTATCATATGCAGTAGCTGAAAATCCTTCGATAGAATTCACAATTACAACTGAATTTGGTAAAGGAAAATTAATAACATAGTCCTGTCCTGGAGTAATATCTACAGCAATTGACCTTCCATTCATAACTTCATCTTGAGCTGCTAAGGCACATAGAGGTAAGAATACAAGCATTTATATTTTGAATTGAAAATAGCCATTTTTGAATTTGCTACCGGAAAGTAGACTCAATCGTCACTTTTTTATTTAGAAGTAATTGTAAACATAAAATTCCAGAAATACTTGAATTGAATAAAAATGAAGTATTAGTGGCTGACTTGAAAATGAACGCCAAAAATGTTTATTGTTTATTTTTCTTTGGATATTCGTGGATAATCTTTCAAACATCCAAAGAAAACTCGAGATTTTTGAAGAAAAAGAAGTAGATGAAACAAATTTAAATATTGAAATATAAAGAAACGATTTGGATAATTTTGTTTTTTGCACAACAATGAAGAGGAGTTCTTCCATGTTTGCTTAAAAAAGCAATATTGGATAATCATCCAACACAAAATATTATTTTTATGAAAATGATCATAGATTCATGCGTGAATTGTCAGGAATTAACTAATCCAGAAAATGGGAAATGACACTTTTTGTTGTGAATTATGCCATCTTAGGCCGCGAAAAAATCTGAGGAATTGTTTTGATAAGACCAATAGAATAAGGTGCGTTTGATGATTGATTAATAGAAAATTAATGAATGCAGGAACTTGCATTGGCTGTAAGATCACAGAATTTATAAATGGGAAGTCTCATCAATATGATATAAAATCGGTTGAGAATTTTTATTGTTCTTTCAAAAACAAATCGGTTGTTAACCGATGAAATTGATGAATTGTGCTTATCCACAATTGTTATTTAAAATTGTAATTGATCGACCATTGACCATCAAAAAAATTTAATCTGAAAAGGTTATCGTCTTGATTTATAGTTCTATTCAGCAACTTTTATTTAAGCATAATTACTAATTTTGTCTATTTTGAATATGCTTCAAACTTAGTCTAATATCAAATCTCTTCAACGAAATGATTTTATACAATATTATTAACTCCGAATCAAAAAAGAATTGAATAAAAACTGCTTTCTGACATAGACAAAACCCAATTTGCCGGAATTTGAGAGCAGATCAACAAGTATTCAAATTTCAACCTCAAAATAATGCTTGCGGCGCTCTTATTCGTTCGTCAAGTTCCTAGAATCCCTAGGTACCATAGGCAAATCCCACAGTTCAGCGTTGGACGTCCACATAAGTTCGTTCACGACAGATACGAGACATTTCGTCGTTATCCATTACCAAAACCACATCGTCGCCACCAGAGAATCCCAATGCGCCAGCCAGATGAAAACATTTTCATCCCATTCATTGGAGAAGTCCCACTTCCAGAAATTAAGTTACCACCTCTTCCAGAGATCAAGTTACCACCACTCCCACAGATCAGATTACCAGAAATCAAGTTACCAGAGATCAGACTCCCATGGCTCCAATTGCTCCAGTAATTCCACCAATCATCCCACCAGCACCAGCTCCAGCTGGCATTGTTAATGATGACCAGATGAGACGTATGGGCTGGACCAACTATAACCTTGGCGATCTCAACAGCTGCCTTGCCAGATTCGAAATCAACAACCCAGCCAGAATCCGCCACTTCATTTCCCAGTGCTCCCACGAGTCAGGCAATGGCCGCTGGACACGCGAAATCGCTAACGGTTGGGCATATGAAGGCCGCCGCGATCTCGGCAACACACAGCCAGGCGATGGCCCACGTTTCAAGGGCGCTGGCTACCTCCAGTTGACAGGCCGTGCTAACTACCAGAACTTCGCTAACTACATTCAGGACCAGGGTGTCATGCAGGGCGTTGACTACGTCGCTGACCGCTACCCATGGACATGCAGTGGCTACTGGTGGATGCGCAACGGAATGAACGGTCTCTGCGATAGCGGTGCTAGTGTCGAACAGGTCACACGCCGTGTTAACGGAGGCTACAACGACCTTGAAGATCGCCGCGCCAAGTACAACCTCGCTTGCACCATCTTCTAAAAAATTATTCACCATTTTAAAATAAATGAATGGTAGCTTAAGGGTGCACCCGTATGTACGTTTATTTAAGAGGAGGAGGATTACCCTCTCAATTTTGAGGGATTCGTTAGTTTATTTTCTCGATGAATATGCAATAAAATTTGATTTTTACCTTATCAATATACTTCATATAATATACACATGTTCATGTAAAAACTTTTTTGCAAAATCCTCAGGAATTAAGGGATTTTTGAATTTTAAGAATTTTTTTCGAATTTTTTCGAAAAAAAAATATTTTCAGAACAGCCTTAACGGCTAAGATTTAGGAACAATGTTAAGTATCAAAAAGAAAGGAGGTCTGATATAGACAACATATATCGTTGAAGGTTGAAAAAATCTCTAATATTTGAGCCCAAAATTTCAAATTTTAATTTTTTGAAAAAAGAGGCCACCCGTATGTACGTTTATTTGAGAGGAGGAGGATTATATTTTTGAAAGGGTGAAACATTATGAATATGTTAATTATATAATAATATGTATTATTATAAAAAAGAAAAAATAAAGCACGTTAAAATTTTTCTTTCTTGATTTTTTACAAAATCTACTTAGAATTATGCAAAATATGACTAAATAATTATAAATTTCAAGTTAAATTTTAATTTTGATAAATAATTTAAATTTCAAAATATCAAGTTCAGTTCGACTATGTATGTAGTAATTCCTCAATAAAGTGCCAAAACCCTATTAAAATATATGAACATTTTCAACATTTTAATGTTTTTATTTAAAAATTTGTTGGAATATGAGCTTCAAACAATTATTATGTAAATAAAAATAATTAAATATATGTATTTATTCGTATTACAACCGTAGTAAGTTGATTCTTCCTTTCTTCTACTGAGTTTTGAATTTGATTTCGAATTGGAAAGAGATTCAAAGGGAAAATACTAGCGGATAAAAACTACCTCCATGAAAGGGTCATAATGGAGTCAAGTTGTATTTTTTGATATTTTTTGCTTTTCGAGCCTAAATAGGTAGCCAAGATAATGCCTAAAAATAAGGTTCTAAATTCTGAAGTTTACATGATCCTCTCGTGTGCACCCTTAATAATTTTTATTATTAGTTCTTGAAAATAAAGATTTCAATTTTTCAATCTTTGAAGTTCAGATTGTTTCAGAGGAAATTTATTTATTATTTGAGCTAACATTAATGTTTTTTATCACGATGTTAGATGTTGTTTATAATATAAAATTGCGAATTGTTATTTTTGAATAATCAAGCTTTTTTATGTTGGCAAATCAATAGAAATTTAGCTATACTATTGAATGCATGGATTTAGATTTCAGAAAAATAAATCATCATGCCAATCTTTGCTGAATTCCGAAAGTTAGATGTGAAATAGTTATAGTAATTCCTGTGATAGAAAAGATAAGTTTGAGTATTATATTTCTTCATGTTTAAAACATGGTTAACCTCTCATAATGAAAACACAAATCCATTATTTAATAGAGCCTATGGGGCACAGAGTTTTCTTTTAGGCATTAAAAACTATGCTTGCTTGTCAGAAATAAATCAACTAGCTTGGCTGAACTATATCTCACAAAATATATGATACATCTTATTATATTATTTCAAATGATGCTATTTCAAACAAATCTAATGCAACAAGGAGATAATACGAATAAATGCTGCTTTATGATTTTAATGTATTATTCATAGAAAATTGGAAAGATTATTTGCAAGACTGTAAAAGTATTAGTCTCAAATTAAGTGGAGGATGATAATGGGTGCAAAATTATTAAATATTAAGTAATATCATTGGAATTACTTTATTTGATTAAATGGCAAGCAAATGGATACACATGCCTTACTATTTCCTTTAACATTCGCATAAAGCTGCGCAACAAAAAGTTATTTTTGTATTGATGATACTTCGGAATCAGATTGAATGGATAGTTCAATAGAGTTATATAGCTTAGTAGACATAAGCATCTAAATTTTATGCGCATTGGTCTCAAAATCCTAGACAGAACTGATTTTAGAAATGAGAAAAATGACAAAGTATGAATTTTCATCCGATTTTATGGTGCCTTGAATTACTTTCCTCAAAGGCTGTTTAATGTTGTTAATAATTTAAATTATTATGGAAATTTTCACAACAAAATTGTGTTGGCAAAGATTTTTTTTTCGGTGATAAAAATAATTTTTTCTGTACTTGTAATCCAAAGAAATTTCAAGTGACATCCTTCAAAATTATAGATATACGTATCAGGATATAAATCAGCACAAAAAAATTTTTAGCACTTTTCACCGTAAAAAATTTCACCGGTGACATCAATTTTCATTAATGTTCAAGAAGAAAGACAATGGCCGCGACAAGTTCCAGATTCTTATTGCAACAGTAAGAGGCAAACTTGTCAATGTAAAACAAATGCATGAATACGCTGCAAGAGCTCTAATCCGCGCTATAGAATCCGGAAAGAAAGTTGATATCAGATCCAAGGTAATGAGCGAATATAAATTAAAACAACAGCTCGATGCAATGAATCTAATTGCCGAAAATGGTCGCGAACTCTTAAAATGTTATGCTGACCTTTGGACTGATCATCCATCCGAGTCTCTTCAGAACCAGTACATTGAAATCTTTTCATATAGGGAGATGGTTAACATGCCTCAGGTTGTTGAACATTGGAATAATTTTCCAATCAAAGGAGCTTCTCAAGAATTAAAGGAGTACGAGGAGCTTCTTGATGATGATGAAATCGCTGAATATTTGAATGATTTCGCCAGTGTAAACAAAATTAATGATAAAGGTAAAGAATATTTAAGGATCCTTTATCCTTGCGGTAATGTACTTGATATGATTCCAACAGGAACACCAATGTATCCACCACCTCCAAATTAATTTAATTTATATTTGTATTATTTATAAATTCATCAAAATATCTGAATTTCAGCAATTATTTGTACTAAATTTATAGTTTTAATGAAAAATAGTTAAAACGACTTTTATAAAATTTGCCAGATTAACTTTTACCAAATCTTTTTGATGCGACAGCACCACAGAATGAAGATGCGATCCATGCATCTGTATTAAATGTTGTTTGGATGACCGTGCTGAATTCAACATTAGAATACAAGAGATTTCAACTATTATTGCTAGAGTGCACTACGAGATTCCATCCCATATGCATGATAGCTCCGAATTATCCGTTCGTATTTTACACAAGAAGTAATTCTTCAATCAGTAAATATCTATTAATGACAATAAATAATGAACCTTCAGTAGGGGTATATATTGAAAACCATATTTGTATCGGATATGCTTAAAAATATTCTAATTTCAGATGCAAATTTCATCAACCCAATTCCAATTGATATAACATTGTGCTCATATATGAAACAATAAATTTCAAAGTATTATTATATATACAATTGTTTCCCTATAATGCAGATGGACATATTCAACACTTGGCAGGCTCCAAAAAATATATATAGCATATTTTAATCTCATATCATTTGTTCTCAAGGAACACTTGTAGTCATATAGGTACAACATTGTTTAACTGATTTCACTCTCATAATTTGCTTAAATCAAGGATAAATTTGCATTTTAATTGAAAAAATTTTGTTTGCATAAAAGAAGATAATGCATAATTGCAAAAATATATAAATGAATGAACGCTAGCGTCAAAAATTTTTATAACGTAATTTTTCTCTTTCAAAAGTTTTAGATTGTTGTTTTTAATGAGGAACGCTGGTATAAAAATCGATGCTACTCGTGCCAAATATGACACCGGTAAAGCAGCGATTGAACATGCCGGTTTAATTCCAGTTAAGAATGACGAAAAAGCTCCATTTGTTTGGATTGATGGAATTTTAAAGCCCGATGATGCTTTAGACTACGATCCTGGGCAAATATTAGGTAAAATACCAGGTATGGACTACATTTGCTACAAATCTACGCTTTTTAAATGCTTAAACCACATTCGCAATTTCTTTCCTCAGCAGTATGAAGTATTTCCAAGAACTTTTGTTCTGCCAGATGAATTCCCAGAGTTCCAAAGGGAGCACATGCATATCTGTGGAAGGACAGGAGTCGCTCCAACTTGGGTTTTGAAACCAAAAAACGGATGTTGCGGAAATGGCATCCAAATCATTCAATCAGTACATGAAGTCCAAGATAACAAAGTACAAGGTGTCATTCAACAGTATGTTAATCCTTATTTGATCGATGGGAAAAAATTTGATTTCAGATTTTACGTTTTTATTGCTTCATTAAGTCCACTAACAGTATTTCTTTACAACGAAGGCATCGCAAGATTCTGTTCAGAACCTTTTCAAATGCCAAATAAATCCAACAAAGATACAAAGTTTATGCACCTTACGAACACAGCTATTAATGTAGAAAATGGTGCTGTTGATGCCAGCGTTTTCACTAAGAAAGCAACAGATATTTTGCAAATAATCGAAAATCAGCATCATAATCGTGATATAATCTGGGAAAGAATAAGCGAATGCGCACGTGCAGTAATCATTGGTATACTTCCTAAGGTTCTTGCTTCATTGCCGAAAAAGAAAATGGGAACAAATTCATTATTGAAGCCATTTTTGACAAACCGAATATCTCATTTGCATAATCTGCAAGAAGAAGTTGCAGAAGCACAATGTGAAGAGGAAGTTCCTGAACCAGTTGAACCGGAAATTCCAGAAGAAAATCTTCCTTCAGTTTTATCAAATTCATATGATATTCAGCTCAAATCAGAACGAAACTACAAGAAACATATGTTCCAAACATCTGTTAAAGCAGATATTATTAAACATCAGACAAATATGATCTTAATGCCTGGATTTGGAAATAAAAATACAGATTGTCCGCCGCTGATTGTCGGCTCCATCGTAACTTATAGAATTAACCCCACATCTCAATATGGTCCTTTAATTGTTCAGAGAAGATACGATTTTACTACCAACAGGCTTAAGAGTATCAATGCGAAATCACCAAAATCATATTATTTTACAAAAGGAGGCAAAGTTGTTCAAAAAACTCAAAATCTGAAGGCGAAAATCTTTTTGCCGCCAGCGAAACAGAGATACCCATCTCCAACAAAGGATATTGAATCAAAGCCAGAGCCAATTCCTGAGATAAAGCGCGAAGAAAAAATTTATGAACCAGAAAAGATCGAAGTCAAGCAAAATACATTCGAAGAGAGATTCAGTGAAGAGGAAGAAGAAAAGCAGGCTCCAAAAGAAGCAGAAAAGAAGAGCCCTCTTAAACCATTACCTCTAAAGAAGAGATTTAACCACGTTCTAGGTATTGATATCATGCTCGATGCAAATATGAATCCACAGGTCCTGGAATTGAATGATAGACCTTCTTTGAGTGTAACTGTAGATTTCGAAAAAGATTTGAAGGAATCGTTACTCTGCGAGACGTTCGAACATATCTCTCCAAATGGAGAAGTGTTAGGCAACAGCGAAAAGTCTGGTTGGCAACAAATTTTCCCACTTCCAAAATCTCACCCTAATTACACTGTTTGGGCTCCAATTTATGAGAAGGCAAAGAAACCCAATAACAAGGGAGAGATTGAAGGAATTCCTGTTAACATTCGGCCCAGAACAACTGAACAAAAATATTATAATTTCGAAAAGACAAAGGAGAAGAAGAGGTCGAAGAAAAAAGCAAAATAAAATGTTATGTATGTATTATTATTTCAATTGATGTCTATGTTTTTTCGTTATATTATATTTTGAAAATTTTTTTTTGCTTTGTTTGAACATTGTGCCTTTGGATATCATTTATATCTAGAAATTTAAGATCTTTGGACCATTTATCTCTATTTTCAAGTATAATCAAAATAGCATTCAAATTCGCGAATGTTTTGGTTGGTTGATTAATGCATAAAATACGTATTCTATCATGAGAAAGTGTTGGTTTTGTTAGTGGAATAGCTTGTCTTGGCATATTCATTTTTCAATTTTAAAATTAATTTACATTGTCGATCAAAAAATTTTGAATATTGATATTTTGAAGGGTGATTATTATTTTAACAACACTTTTAGAAACGATGCATTTTCTTACAATAATGTAAACTTCTGAAAAGAAGAATATCCATTGAAAAAAGTGCGAAACAATCTCAAAAAGTGACGCTAGACTTGAATGCAATGAGTATACTGGCGCCAAATCACTGCCAGTTGCTCACAGTTCAAGAGATACTTCCTATTATTGAAACTCTTAATGTTAATCAAGAGTTAAAGGATTTATCCGAGACTTTTTTGGAATTTCTTTCATTTAACGTTTCTGTTCTTTTAAAAATGGTCTTAGAAGATACCAAATACGATGCAATCATATATCAGAAGATCATGACAATATTTCAATCGAATGTAAGAGAAATCAGAAAAATTTTGGCAGTTAATGACGAAGTTGCACGAGAAATATATGATTTTGCCAAAGGAGAGTGTTATATTACAGAAACCAAGAAAGTTCTTAGATTTTCTTTGATTTTGAACCAAATTATCATAAAAACGGAATTTGACTTTCTTGGGAAAATACCAAATCCGAAAGTATTCATGACCTCTTTACTCAAGCTTTCCAGATTCATGTCAATGGAGACATTTTTAAATCAACTTTTAACAAATAAAACAATTTTAGAGAATTTCGCTTCATTTTTTGAAACGGCGAAACTCGGACAGGCATTTCATGCATTAATTCACAAGGAAGGTCCCCACACCGAGCAATACCTGACTCTACTCACTGATTTTGCAATTTCGTTATCGCCTGACAGCAAACTCCTGCATTCTATTACAAAGCAGTCGATGATAACTACGCTATTTACGATCGCTCGTACTACTCTCTCAAAGAATTCCGCTGCTTTGGCGTTCGAATACATCGCAATGAACCATTTAAACGATTTTTTCGATGACGATACAGCATTTCTTATTAACAGCCAATTACCCGTTGTCTGTAAGTATATTACGACCCACGCAAAGAATTTTGACTGCGCAACGAGATGCGCTGTTGATCTCTTGATTTCTATCTGTAACAGTATATCTAATTACGTAGAAGAGGAAGAAGAATACTACGAAGACGAAGAATCACCCATAAAAACGTCAATTTCTTGCACTTTTTCAGAAGAATACCGAAAAGTCAAATTTAAAGCAGCTGAAGAGAAAAAAGGACACTTCTTACCTCTGGCCGACAACAGAATGAAATCTAGACCCGATTTTCCGTTTCAAACAACTTCAAATTTGGCAATAAACTCAATTTCGCCATCAAAACTATTCGATCCTAATATCAAAGGCGTGTACAATATAAATAAGCCAACGTTCAATGGATTTACCAAAGAAGCGATGGCGAATTTTAATTTATCTTCTCTGGTTCAAAGTTGTCCAATTTTTTCTGGTTTGGCGCCTATTGACGAATGTGAGGATGAATCGCAAAGCTCTGTTACTTCTCCAACAAATTTCAAAGTTGAAAAAAGAATAACTTCAGATTATGAGCCAATTATAGACGCTGCACAAGCATTATTAAAGTCCTCCTTTGATAAACCTTATATTACATTCCTGCAAGCATCAATTTTGGACCTTCTGAGCGTTATTGACGAAATTGAAGGTTTAATTCCGAAGTTATTCAAAAACTTTAACATAATTGAAGGAGTTGACAAGATGAGAAGTACTAATTGTGAGATATTTGAAGGATATATCCATGAAATATGCAGATTACTTAAGAATTACGACGAATTCACTGAAATTATTGAAAATATTTCACCAGATTGGGAAGAAAAAGAAGCTTTGTATACTGATTTAGAAGAGTTGCCCGAAATGCCTCATCAACCAGGCTCTCTTAATGCTGAATAATCATATTAATTTTTTTATTATGTTGTTTTATGTTTTATTCATGTATTTTTTATTAAAAAGATTTGTTTTTATTTCTGTAACACATATAATCCTTTTTCTCTTTCGATAAGATGTGATAAAAGAAAAACGATCAACATAACATAGAATCAGCCATTCATATATGCATTTAATGGATACCATTAATTTAATTGCTAGCTAATAGCACGAAAAATAATAATTATTGTTATAGACCGAAAATAGATTTTTTCGGTTTTCTCTTCAAATAATTGAAAGAATGATACTATTATAGGTTTATTATATTATATAGCATATAATCATGCTATAGCCGAAAATTATAAGTTTTGAGAAGATTGAATATAACACAAATAAATTTGAATGTAAGTTAAATTGCTTGTTGTTTTTAATATCTATTTAATGTGAAATCCAATATTGCAAAATTCAAATTGAATGATTGAAAGAACAGAAAAAGTCATTCTTTTCAATTTCGAATATGTTTCATTGTATTTATAATTATATGGCAAATAAGATATTCAAACTTGATTTTTGAAGGAAAATTCACAAAATTGAATATATTCAAATAATTTTTATTCAAAAATAAACTAGTTATTTGAGTTTAATACTAATTATCTATTCAAACTACAAAGTTTGTAATTTAAAATATTTTGTGAGATCAGATTGAATTAATTCAAGGTTCTTTTCAATTAATATTCATGACCATATTACGCATTTTCGAACATTCTAAACCAAATATATAAAAATGGGAGACGAATGTTAAATTTGCTAGACATGGGGGAGTTGTCTGCAAAGTTTTAGCTCTTATCTCTAACAAAAAATTAATTTTTAAAAAAATGACCGAATACGTTTCACAGCGAGAAAAAATAAAAGGCAAGATAGAATTTTCTAGACATAAAGAAGTTGTTTACCGAGTTTTAGCTCTTATCTCTAACAAAAAATTAATTTTTAAAAAAATGACCGAATACGTTTCACAGCGAGAAAAAAATAAAAGGCAAGATAGAATTTTCTAGACATAAAGAAGTTGTCTACCAAGTGTCAGCTGTTACTTCTTCTCAATACTGATATAAAATAAAAATCTTTATTATTTATTTAACCTTTATTGTTTCATTAAACTTCATTTATTTTATATTATAGTTTTATTCTTTTAGCTACTTGTAAAATAATCTAATTTTATATCATCATTTTACCGGATTATTCTTCAGTACATCGATTGTGTATCTAAAATAATATCATTATCCTTATTCTGTTTTTTCCAAAATTCTTTTAAATATCTTTTTTGGTTAGATTACTTTATACTTTTTACTTTTATTTTTTAATTTCAAAAAAAAATTTGGTGATTGTTCTATTCTGTTACAATGTGCATTATCATATTCTAATGAATTATTCATTACATACATTTAAAAAAACTTGTTAAAAATGAAATTAAAAAATTATGTTTATTATTACGCTGTGAATGTGTCAACAGCGGTCATGCCTGTATCTGTATCCCATATTTGCCACAACCTTTCTGTATCTGCATTTGTGTATTTCGGTTTCAGCTGATACATTTGATTTGGCGTGTAATTTGTTCCAGTTAATGGATTAATTGGGAGATCTTCATGCGGTGTGTTATTATTGTACTCCCAAATAAAGGCAGGAATAGCCTGAATGCTTTGGCAGCGCTCCAATGTCGGCCAGAATCTCTCAATCTTCCCATTTTGGTAGGGAGAATGAGAGTCTGTATGCCGCCATTGGACGCCCCAAAGATCAAGTAGATCTTGAAAGGCGCCCCTATTTTCTGAACCGTTGTCGGTCCAGAAACAATAAGGGGCGCCAAATTCAATGAAGGCGGAAGCCGCAACGTTCGCTGTCGTCGCTGCCAGCATATCTGGTATTTGTATACACGCTAGGACTTTGCGGCTAAAATCGTTGATTATGCCATAAATATACTGGCCACGAACACCCCTAAAATAATGAACATCTGCGTGCCAGATAAGATTGGGTGAAAGCGCCCAATATCTTACTGCTGTTTCTGGCCCGGCATGCTCTAATCGCGTCTTGGTGAAATGATTTTCTTTGAAGTATCTGCGTACTTCTCTATAAGATACATCAATTTGTTGTAATTTCAAACGTTTCCATTGTTTTGTTTGACCACAGGGAAAGGCCTAGTGGTCATGTATCACAGCAAGAGCTTTGATTTGGTCGTAGGGATTGACCCTACGACCTTTCTTGCCTTTAGGCAATGGGATATTCTGTAAGCTAAATTGATTTTGTAAAAAAGATTTTGAAACATCTAAATATTTGAAATCATTTGATTGAAGGGTTGGGGCGATGGGAACATGGGTGCAAGCTTCTTCCCATGTCATTTTACCTTCTTCAATCTGATTGGAAATACAAATTAGGTAAATTCGATCGACATACCCTTTGTAAGGATTCATTCTAATGAAGTACGTTAACAATCAAAATATTCTATAAGTGTCTAGTATGGAATTCAAAAGAATAAAGAAAATGGTAACGTAAATAAACGTATTATGAAATAATTTATAATTAAAATGAAAAAAAGAAAAAATAATAAGTAAAGTGAGTGGAAATGAAAATTAAAATCAGTGAACAGTTTTATTTTTTTCTCGCTGTGAAACGTATTCGGTCATTTTTTTAAAAATTAATTTTTTGTTAGAGATAAGAGCTAAAACTCGGTAAACAACTTCTTTATGTCTAGAAAATTCTATCTTGCCTTTTATTTTTTTCTCGCTGTGAAACGTATTCGGTCATTTTTTTAAAAATTAATTTTTTGTTAGAGATAAGAGCTAAAACTCGGTAAACAACTTCTTTATGTCTAGAAAATTCTATCTTGCCTTTTATTTTTTTCTCGCTGTGAAACGTATTCGGTCATTTTTTTAAAAATTAATTTTTTGTTAGAGATAAGAGCTAAAACTCGGTAAACAACTTCTTTATGTCTAGAAAATTCTATCTTGCCTTTTATTTTTTCTCGCTGTGAAACGTATTCGGTCATTTTTTTAAAAATTAATTTTTTGTTAGAGATAAGAGCTAAAACTTTGCAGACAACTCCCCCATGTCTAGCAAATTTAACATTCGTCTCCCATTTTTATATATTTGGTTTAGAATGTTCGAAAATGCGTAATATGGTCATGAATATTAATTGAAAAGAACCTTGAATTAATTCAATCTGATCTCACAAAATATTTTAAATTACAAACTTTGTAGTTTGAATAGATAATTAGTATTAAACTCAAATAACTAGTTTATTTTTGAATAAAAATTATTTGAATATATTCAATTTTGTGAATTTTCCTTCAAAAATCAAGTTTGAATATCTTATTTGCCATATAATTATAAATACAATGAAACATATTCGAAATTGAAAAGAATGACTTTTTCTGTTCTTTCAATCATTCAATTTGAATTTTGCAATATTGGATTTCACATTAAATAGATATTAAAAACAACAAGCAATTTAACTTACATTCAAATTTATTTGTGTTATATTCAATCTTCTCAAAACTTATAATTTTCGGCTATAGCATGATTATATGCTATATAATATAATAAACCTATAATAGTATCATTCTTTCAATTATTTGAAGAGAAAACCGAAAAAATCTATTTTCGGTCTATAACAAAAAATAATAATTATTATACGATAACGCTGTAGAAGTTGTATGAAGTATATTGAACAAATCTAACTTTCCTTAGAAAATGAATAACTAAAGGTTTATTCAAATGTATAAAGGAGAATTAAAATTTGGTAGCGCATTTTTTTTATATTCGGACAAAATTGAGCTAAAACAATGGTTGATCATAACGATGTATAACTAATTCAAATAATTGATTTCATCTTAGAGGTGATTGAGTGTACATTTCGCATTTGATTCTCAGCTTAGAATCAAAAAAAAATTGAATATCTATAATATACTAATAGTACCGATTTTAAATTCTAATTCTATTGATCAATTTCGATCAAACAAAATTGATAGAGCTGAATTATAAGAAAATTACATATTATGGATCATATTTATTTTTATATAAAATTTGTTTCAATGATTTTCTGTGCCACTTCAAAATCAGAAACATTCAAATTGATTGACGATAAGATCAAATAATCAATTAAAAATTGAATATAAATCGAATGCTATAATTCTTTAACAATATAACTCTTTTTGAGGAATGATATTTTTCGAAAAAGCGCGTCAAACAATTTGAATACCCTATTGAAAAATATTTTTGGATGATAAAATCTTTATTTAAAAAGTGTTTTGCAATAGTGGCAAGACTATAAAAAATAAAGAAAAAGTGATAATTATAATGTCTTTTTTTTATCATTGAATTTAAATTTACAAGTTTACAAAAAACGAAAAAAAAATCTTGAGGATAAAAAAAAGGAGAAGGCTAAAATAAATGCTTCAGGACATAGCAAAAAACTTTTATGACCTGGCATTTGAAATTAGATACAGATCTCCTTTATCATATAGCTTAAGGTGGGTTCGCGATGTTTTACGTTTTGCCCAAATCGTCATCTTCATGAGTGACTTTTGTAAAGTCAAAGAGATTAATACGCGTACTCCGACATTCATAAGGATCTTAAACAACGCAGGGTTACTCAATTTCTGTTTTGATTTTTCAGTCATTCCTGTTTTCTTAAATTTATTGCAATTAATTTTACTATGCTCGTTCTTCTGGTTCGTTTATTACAATTGCCTGAAGGTCAAGAATGGAAAATATGTATCGAAAAATATACTATTCGTCATTGTTTTCGGATTTGAATTTTTATTTCCAGTATTTCAAATTCAATTCTTTTTCAGATTCACGCAACAGTTTCTCTTGATCCTACAGAAGAATTCAATCCTCAGTATTTTCTCATTTCTTCTTTTAGTTACCAATATCATCATTTGTTTTTGCTTCGATTACATATCCTCAGTCTTTTTTCGACCCAAAGTCATCGTCACTACAGCATTGATTGACAATTTCACGGGAGCCACAGAACTTTTAATTTTCTGGTGTCGTTTTATAGTTATCACTGTCCAATTACTCTTGAGCCAATACAGGGTTTTCATTATTGAGCTCATAATGTACTCTTGGTATCCGATTGTCGTCATAATTATTTTGGAAAAGAGAATTTCAATCGGAGTCCACGTAAATATAATTGGCGCCATACTTAACGACAGCCCTCTGTTTGCGGCTCCTTTCGTTTTACTTGCGAATCTGCATCCACATAATTATTTACCTCCAGGAGCGATTTTAGTCTCGTGTATCCTCATTTACTCGCTCACATTCATCTTGTACAAGATATTCATGCGCAAATACGCTTCCTTGATCTTCAATCAGAAGTACGATCCTCCTTGGTGGCTTCCAATCAAGAATTCCCTTGTTATGAGGACAGCCGCCGAGAATGAAGCCGATGTCGAAGCGTTTGAAGACTACATTGTTCTCAGAATGAAGCAAGATCCAGAAGAAATGATCGAAGTGGTCAGATTTTTAGGAATATTCAGGTCTCAGAGAGAGAAGATCATGTTGATGTTCTCCAAGTACAAGGAGACATCGATATACTACGACTACCAGTTCTATCTGTTCAACAGGATCTTCGAGAGCTACGAAAACAAACCTCCTTCCCACTACATCCAAATTCTCGATGATTTGCAGCGAAACTTCTACATCTGCCTTAGTTTGTTCTGGCAGAAACGCTCCGAGCACAATCTGTTCATCGCATTCATTTTCGGCATCAAGACAGCTCTGATACACGTAGAACTGATCAACTTCATTCAGTACCTCTGTTTCATATTCCAGTACGATCCATACGTCCACCAAGCGTACGCAGAGATTCTTCTGATCGCTGAGGGAGATGCCAGGCAGTCTGTCTTGTACAGGAGATACACTTCGATGCTGAAGGACAACTCCAAGTCTGTTGCTGATCCGATTTTCAAGTCTGTCGCCGCTTACTATCCGATATCTAATGACAGGTACTTGGAAGAGAACACGAACTCTAACTCAGCAACGTCGTCGAAGAGCGATCTTGGCTCTCTGTACTCGTATTCCCATTTGAGATTCCATATCGACGAGAAGGTGATTTACAGAGATGAAGACAGCGACAATTCATTGATGGCAATGTTTGTTCAGAAATGTACGAATGTCAAATCATATTCAGTACTTATTTCGATGATTTTGCTGTTTATGTGGACAATTACATTCATTTTGCTTCAGACGAAAGGAGATGCGTATCTATTTGAGTACATCATGAATGTCAAAGAACGCGTGAAAGAAACAATTGACTTGTCAATCAGATTGACATCAGGAATAATTCTGCAGCCAATTTTGTTGGAAAACAACAAAACAAACTCTCTCAATTGCCAGAAAATGAAAGAAAATGTGTATAACTATTTGCAGAGTTACTCATTCACTTTCAAAGAAGATTACTACTACGTATCCAAAGCAATCTCTCTGATATCGAGTTACATCGCAACAATTCCTGATGACAAATGCCAGGTTTTGAAAAATGACACAAAGATAATCATGGACAGTTTGGAGGGAATCAAACTGAACTACGAGTACTTCCACGGTAACTACACAATATATATGGCAAACGACGACGCTATTGTCATATACTGGAGGTTCTTCGTCTACCTCATCCTGGCGTATTTAGTTGGTCTGACATTAACCGTTTATTTGATGTATCTTTCTGTCAAATTTACACTGACAAATTTGCCACAACCTGTGCAAGAATTTTTGGGATCAAAAGAGAGGTTGTCGATGCTTTTGTTGAAGAAATCTCTCGAGAGCTGGGATTTGTTCAAGTTCTTGTTCCCTGACCCAAGAAAACCAACTCAACCCCCTGTTAAACCAGAAACCCCCCCTGTTTCAACTCGAAGAATAAAAGTGACAAAATATTCAAGTGCTACTAATATCCAGATGAATCAGAGCACAAATTCATCACACCACGTCAACTTGAAAGATGCAAAAGTATCAATCTCTTTCATCGGTGCAGACAATATCTTAAAACCGTCAATGTTTGGTCTGATGTCACCTTTTGTAATTTCATCTACTACTAATTCCAGCGAAGTCAGCTCTGAGAACTCGGAGAGCTGGGACAATTCTAGTTCCAACAGGAATGACGACGCATATGTCATCCCCGAAACTGTTGAGAACTACGACATTGTTTCCAAAATGATTGACCACAATTCGAAAGAATTCAAAACAGTTATTTTGGCGCTTTTGATTATTTACACTTTGCCGTATTTAGTTATGATGTTTTTCAACATTTACGAGCGAGTTGTTTTGGAGTTCCAAAGAACAAACTCCAGGAAATACTTGAACAGAATGGTAGAAAACATCTCCACACTCCACAACCTTCCGCAAGAGATCTACATCGACAACCACACGAATCTGACATTGGTTGTCCTGGAGAGATCAGCGCAACTCAACCAGAAACTGTCTATTTACTCAAGAGGACTGGGTCCTTTCCTGGAGGATTCAGATAAGATTTCTTACACTTCCCAGACAGGTTTGCTGGCTTTCTCGTCATGTACTTTCATTTTCTCTATTCTGACATGTTTCGTCATATACGACATCGACTGGCACGTCACTCTCGGATTCAACAGCTTGTTCCACTTCCCCAGCGGATACTTGGAGGACATAAACAAACCGAGAGACAACGACATCGATTTGAAACTGCCGAAAGAGTCGATCATCTGCCTGATTGTTACAAATGACACATCTGGAGTAATAACAAACATCTCGCAGAACTGCGCTGATCTCATAAATGTCCAGCCGATAGACGTAATTGGTAGGAAATACGATGAAGTGTTTCCTCTCGATTCAGAAAAAAATCGGTTATTTTACATTTCGCAGAAAAAAGTGAAAAAGTACGTTGAAAGCAGGTATTCGACAGGAAAGATTGTCAGGATCGCATTGTACGACATGCAGAGTGACAATTCGCCAAGATCGGTTTTGTCAAACCGTCTGACAAAATGTCTTCCATGTCAAATTGCGAAATTTTTCTGCGAAAAAGGAGCTTTTCACTACAAATTCAAAAACTCATTTATTGTTGTTGTCACATTCGATTCGACAACATTTAATCCAACGATTGATCATGTATTTATGGATTCCTCCAATATTTTGCAGTCTTACAACTCAATCATGCTTCTTCGAGTCAACGGAAGCCAGATTTTCTACTTCTGCTACTCGAGCGACAGAAACATCCCGATTCTGTTCACGAAAGACTTGATCTACCCTCCGTCCAGCAGCAGCTTGAAGGCGCTCGCAACAAGTAACAACCAGAACCAGCAGCAGAGTCCAATAAGAAACGTTGTAATCACGAAGAGCGAATTCACTGCTGATATAATGACTGATTACACTGAACCTTACATCTCGCTGAATTACCAGAAGAAGATTGGCCAGATGAGGGCTGGATTTGCACTGGAGGAGAAGTCGCTTTTGATAATGGATGACTGCATAAAGATTGGAAAGAAAGAACTTTGCCAAAGAAAGGAAATAAGTAGAGGAATAAGAGGAACAGTTGTTAAGTTTGCGGATATTCCTCTCCTCATTCAAGAACTGCGTTAACAATGTAATATATGTATGTATTTTTGTTTATTTTGTATTATTCATAAAATATTAATATTCATATTAGGTTTAAAATTAATTTAGAAAAATTGAACAAATTCTTGAAATAATATCACCTCCTATATTTGGTCCACTTGAGATTCATTGAGAAATCAAAACTTTTTTGACAAGAATTTCTTTATAAAAAAACAATACTTTATATTTTATTTTTTGGAAGAAGATGAATAAGCATAATATGAATAAGAATATGAAACAGAATGCTCTTCCTCCTTTTCTTGCACCGGTTCTTCTTTATTTTGTTCTTGTTTTATTTCCTCTTTCTTTGAAGATTTTGAGTAAGAGTATGAAACAGAGTGTTCTTCTTCTTTCTTTTGTTCAATTTCCTCTTTCTTTGGTTCTTCTTTCTTTAGAGATTTTGATTTTGAGTAAGAGTAAGAAACATAATTTTCTTTTTCTTTATTTTGTTCTGATTCCTCTTTCTTTGGCTCTGTTTTCTTTGGAGAAGAAGATTTTGAGTAAGAATATGAGACAGATTTTTCTTTTTCTTCCTTTGGAATTTCCACAGCTGATTCAGACTTTCCTTTAGTGCTTGAATCAGATGAAGATTCACTTTTATCTTCTTTTTGTTTTTCTTTATTATTTTGTTCATTTTTATCTTGTTTTTTGCTTGAAGTCGAGTAAGATACTTCTTTTTCTGGTAGTTGAGGTTGTTCTGGTTCTTCTTTATCCAGTTGAGGCGGATAAGGAATAAATTTTGATGAGTTTGGAATAACAGTAATTGTTGGTGCTGGTTTTTTATTTTGTGCAATCTTTTGTGCTTCTTTGTTAGCGTCAATCATTCTTCTGTACTGGATGACATCGAATGTTGTGATGTTCTTCCTGATCAAGCAACTGTGCAATCCCAGCAACAAAGTTATGAAATATTCAATTCCGAGGAGCATAAAAAGGAGAAGCCCATGGAAAACATACCAAACAGCAGCGGGAATCTTTTTCTTAGCCCCATAAAATGCTTCGGCATTAGCAAGCATTGATCTGGCGGAGTTTTCTTGTTTCATTCCCATTCCCATGACGACATATATGGATAAGGCCGATTCTATCATGGAAGCAAGGAGAAGGAAGATAATTCCGAATAGGAAATAGTTGTAGTTGTCGTTTGTGACGCAATTATTTAAGAAAAAGCAGTGATGATCAAAATCTAGCCTGCAAAGATTGCATGAGCGACAATGTTTTGCTCCTTGTATGACAGTTCGCTTACACCATCTACACCTGATGGCGTTATCTTTTGTATCATCTGGTAAGACTGAAGATCTATGTTTTTCAAGCGCGGCGCGAATTAATAAGCAATTGAATATGAGCCAAAGAACACAAAATATTGGTGTGCAGATTGCTCTTTCTGTTGGATAAAGAGATGGAAAAATAAATAAGAAATAACCTGCAATCATAAGGAAAAATCCAACCCATGACAATATTTGCTCTCCATGTAATGGTTTTGTAAATCCATTTCTAGTATTAATCAGTGGCGCTGGCGGATCTTCATCACCATTCATAAAATCTTTGCAAATTCAACAATTTCAATTTTCTTGAAATCCAACTATCTGAAACAAGGTTAAACATGATGAAATTTGTCAAAAATTTTTGCATATCAATTTTGATAATCCTCCTTTTTGTAAATCGATTTTTGAAAGGTTTTCCGATAAATGGAATAGAATAGCAATGAATTTATAATGATGACCAAGCAAGTCGAGATAATAGTTACATGTAAAGTTTGGTGTACTACCTGTTGCAATAACAACAAAAGAACAAAAATAACAAAAATTAATTTGTTATTAAAATTGATAAAAACAAAAAAAAAAATAACATTTTACACATTACAAGAAATCTATAAGAATTATTGTAGAGGGTTAACGCCTTTTCTGACGCAAATGATATTAGATTTGTGGATGTTCATTGCCATCACAGGTTTAAGAGACATGTAAGTATTTCTTCTCTTCTCCTTAAGTGGAGAATTGAGTGCAGGAAGGTTAGATCCTTCTTGTTGCGGCTTCTGGATCTTTACCTGGCTTAGAGTAGTCAGTTTTAGATTGGATGCAGTACCAATGCTGACTCTGGACTTCTGTACTTGTGGATTGCTAACGTTTGTCTTCAAAATTTTGTAAATTGTTGTCGCAGCTGTGAAACGTCCAGCCATTAAATCGTCTTGGAGAGTAGTGATATCTGTACCTGTTTCAGCAACGCATTTAACAATAATTTGGTCAATAGTAAATTGAGATTCGCCGGAATGATGTAGAGTTATTTTTTGGCCACTAAGCCATGGATGTTCTGCAATCTGTTCTAATGACCAGCGAGATTTTGGATCTTTTACTAATATCTTGGATAAAAGATCTCTAAGATCAGGAGACAAATAAGAAGGGAATGTAACAGCGCCATGGACGATATTCGAACAGATTTCGGGTATGTCTTCGGCATCAAACGGTCTTATACCAGCTGTGATGAAATATAAAAAGACGCCGGCACTCCAGATATCTGATTTCTCGGTTACGACATCGTGAAGGATTACTTCAGGTGCCATATATGCTGGTGAACCAACTGGTGGTAACTTTGTCGGTTTATTTGGATCGTAATAGGTACTAACACCAAAATCAACGATTTTGATGTTAAAATATCGATCTAGAAGTATATTGTCAGCCTTTATATCGCGATGAAGAATATGGTGAACACTATGGAGATACGATAAAGCAGAAATTAATTGCGCAAAGTATCTTTTTGCATGATTTTCTGTGACAGGTTTTGTTGGGTTGATAAAGCTTTCGAATGATCCATTTTCAGCGAGGTCAATAACGGCATAATAATTATTTTCATCGCTGAAAACATCATAAAGTGCTGAAATATACGGATTTTCGATACTTCTGAGAATTTCTGCTTCATGTTCAAAGATTTGACGTTGATTTGATGTTGTCATTGTTGTTTTTGGATATCCTTTGATTGCAACAGGCAAACCAAGGATTTTGTGCTTTGCATAGAATACTTCTGATGATGCTCCTTTACCAATAGAGTAGCATATTTCATAAGTGTCTAGTAATGAGTGTTCTTCATTCATTGTTAATAAAAAAAGGTATTCAAATAATTTTTCTCATAAAATGATGCCAAATGCTATAGTCAGTGTTATGCTATATAATCTTTAGAAAAATTGAATAGCAGATAAAATATCTCCACAAAAATTGCATAGCATCTGCTATTTGACCAGAATTCCAAAAATGTTTGTTATACATTGTATATCATTTTTAACTGATTTTTATTCATCTTCGTTACTGAATTATCGTTATATCAATGGTCAAAAATCTCATTGAACTTTGATGAGCAATTCTATTTGATAGCATATCAAGCAAAACTCCTCTAAATCAATTATTACACAAAATTTAAGTAAATGGATGATTTTTTTAGAAAAAAAAAATCAATTTTCTTGGTCTAAGTCTGTATAGCTTACATACTCACAGAAAGTTGAGAAAATCTCACTAATGGCAATTGAATTGCATTTTAAGTTATTGATAACAATAAATCCTTTATTATAAATTCGAAGATAGAAATACGTAAATAGAACGAGAATTATTGTCAAATAAAACTATTTTAATAGAAATATTGCTTTTTGCTTTTTTTTTCAAAAACTTAGGCCTGAGAATCGATGAGTGGAGTATCATCGATCTTGTCCTCCTTAACAGCTGCCTGAACGACTGCATCTGGGTACTTGAAGCAAGGGATGCGAAGGATCTTGTTGTAGAGGAGCATACCAGTGAACAAGAGGCAGAAACCAGAGAACTGCATCCAGCTCCATGGTGTAAGTTCTTCACCAAGTGTTGGGTGCTTGTGGCCGACTTCTCTGCCAGAGTATGAGTAGAAGATGATAACCTGAACTACCCAAATGCACAATGTACGGAGGCCTTCGAGAATTGTTCTTACAACGGCACTTGTGATGTTTGTAACAAACATGCCAGTGACGTTGTACAAGAGGATGACGATAACGTAGAAGATAACGAAAACAAGGATCATCTTGTTGTTAGCGATCATCTTGAATGTATCGATAGTATCTTCGTGGATACCGTTGCCTTCTGGAGAGTGAATCAAAGATGTGATTGGAAGGAAGACGGCGCAGGTGATGATTGTGCCCCACATACCTTCAAGACCGACGATAAGAACTGGAGAGGCTGTCATATCGTGGAGAAGGAAGTCTTCAACGACAATCTGTGAGGCTTGGATGATTTGAGAGCCAACTGTAAGAGCAATAGCCATGATGACTTGGCCTGTTGTAACACCAGCCTTGCCAACACCTGTGGAGCAAACAGCAGCAACACCGACAACTGTTAAAGCAATGCAGATTAATAAAACGGACCACCACATGTAGGCGTATGTTGGGCGCTTGAGAATGAACTGGCAGAAGATTGAGGAGAAGAGAACCATAGAACCACGAAGCATTTGCCAGACTGAAGCGTTGATGTAAAGAAGACCGATATTCATAAGAGATGTTGCAAGAAGATCACAGCATGCTGGACCTGCGACGTAAAAATACATTTTCCAATCACTGCCTTTGTTTGTTGTTTCATCTGTTTCGCCATTTGTAACTAAAGATTGTGTTTCTTCCTGTTTCTTTCCTCTGTTCAAGCAGCGCTGAACTTCATAAACAACAAGTGCTAAACACATACCAACGAACATTGAGTTTGTTTGGAACCATGGTTTGGAGAATTTATGCGGATTTTCGTAAATATCGCGTCCGACTGCTCTTTGTTCGAAGAGAAGCTTCTGTGTGACGACTGTGGCTGTGCCGAAAATCAGCATGCCAGGAATAGCAATATTGCGTTGCCAAGCTGGAACAGAGGCCATTTGACACTTTTATTTCACTTCAATCTTCAACCTCCTTTCTCAATTTTTTATCGTTTCTTGAATTCTCCAATAGTAATGCGTTTCCAAAATTGTGGATTTTGGTATGATTTTGTGTGGTGTTTATGAATATTCTGAAGATTCTTGAATTTACTTGATTGGAGTGAATGTGAAATTCGTAAAAATGTAGAATCTGATGTCATTGTTGTTATCAATTGCTTAAAGTCTTGTATCTGACTTTGTTCTATATCAATTTTAACATGATTGAAAGTAAATTAAAATTGAATATTAAAATTATTTTAGAATAAGCTTTTTATAATGAAATAAACTGTATACCATAATGCATAATAACAAAATGTTGAATGATGAACACTTGAATTCATATTCTTCAATCAAAAAATAATGATTTTTAAAATAAATTTTTAGATTTTGGATTTAAAATCGAATTTTTCGAATTGATAGTAGAAATGGAATATAAATCCATCTTATCAATTATCATAATTTTTTTCAAAAAATTATTATCAAAAAAATTAACTTTTCATATTTATAAAAATCAACAACAAAAACAAAAAAATTAAAATAGATAAACATTTATATTTTTTGAAATAATAAGAATACAAATAAAATTACCTCTAAATTACTGATTATTTTTAATTTTGAAATATTATTTCTAAGAATTTATCAATCATGAGCAATAATATAAACAATCTTACACATAAGCAATCTCGTATTCATTAATTTTTAATAATTTATTGATCAATAATTTTCAAATTAATCAAGACTAAAAAATGTAAAATAATAAAACCAAACAAAAAAATATTTCCAATAAATTCATTACAGGGTAAATTAAAAAAAAATCAATGAAAGTTATTTTATATAAAAAAAAATTGGAGTAAAAAATTTAGAAGAAGCTACCAAATGAAGCGTACTTCATTGGTCTGTATTTGTCTGGGAATGGAAGTGCGTTGAACTTCTTGTAGTCCTTTCCTAGGATCTTTCCGTCCTCTCCGTAGTTCAGAGCGAGGACTGCTCCCTCGTTACCCATCTGTCCGATGTAGTTTGGAGCAGAGAAAACTGTGACGCACTTTCCATCGTGCATTTCGCGATATCCCTCCTGCATAACTTGGTGGGAGCGGATTACTAACTCCAGACCCCAGCGCTTGCAGAATTTGGCTGTAATATCTGGTCCGAATGTCCTGGTGAGGCCTCTTGGTGATGGAGCGAGGCCGTTGTTGTCCATTGGATCTGACCAGAGGATATCGTTGATTGGACCATTCTCTGGTGGCTGGCAGAATCTGTTCAGCTTCTGTACGTCTTCAAGTGTGACGTTGTCGTCTGTAACAATACCACCGTGGACGATAAGCGTATTTCCGTTGATTAAGTGGCCAAGAGGTAAGGAATTGAACATCTTTGTGCATTCATTGTATGTATCTCTGTTGTATTTGTCGGTGCATTCGCCTTCGAAGCCGTATAGATGGTTCATGTTGATTGTTTCGTGATTTCCTCTGTTGAGGTAGATGGATTCTGGGTCGGAGATCTTGAGAGCCATGAGAAGTGTCAAGATTTCAACACCCTGTGAGCCACGATCGACGTAATCGCCGTTGAATAAGTATGGGGTTTCTTTTGTTGGCCAGCCAAACTTTTCAAAGAGATTGACGACATCTTGGAACTGGCCGTGGGTATCTCCGACAACATGGAATTTGCCAGCGTGCTTGAGTTCGACGATATTTGACATTTTGTTGTTCAGTTCTTCGATTGCGTGGACAAGGGCCTTGAAGACTTCTCTGTGAAGGCGGACGTCCTTACGTAAGTTATCAAGTGTAGATTTCAAAAATTCTTTGTTAAATTCGGGGATTTCAACTGGTTCTGGCGGTGGAGCTTGCTCGATTTGTTGGATTGAATCGCCTTCTTGGACAGCCATAGCTTGTAAAAGCTGATTTCTCTTAAATTCAGAACGAAGTTTTTCTGCATCTTGCCTAAATTTCTTTTCTGAAGGCATTATCTTGCAAAGTTGCACCATATCATTGTAAGCGCCAATGAAATCAAGCTCAAGAAGCTTTGCATTAGCACGTCTGTAGTAAGCTTTAGCGTTTGAAGGATCAAGATTGATTGCTTCTGTAGCATGATTAATAGCATCTGTAGCGCGCTCAAGGAGACCTTCACAAATGCAAAGATTTAAGCAAATTGAAATTTTAAGTTGTTTTTCTTCTTCTGGGCAGGATTCAAGTGCTTTTGTGTAAAGATCATGAGCTTCGAAATATTTCTTCTGGCGAAATGCTGTATTACCCTCCTCTTTAAGTTCAGCAGAACTGACCATTTGAGTAAAGAAAAAAATTTTTTTTTCTTCTCAAAGAATTTTTAGTTTGGAAAATTTGATCGCCTCTGTTAGTTCACTGACATTGATTTGGCAAAATTATTCCCTACAAGATTCTCTATCAATACTGCACCACATGTATTTAAAAATCATGGAATTCTCCAAAAAAAAAACTTACAAATGTTTCATATCTCATTAATCTCATACATATATTTAGCAAGCACCATATGATAAAAATTTGAAGTTTGATGCCGGGAAGAACATCAGTTGATTAGGATTTAAGAAAAATATTTCGACTTTTAAAGAATAAATTTTATTTCATATATAAAATATATCAATGGTGAAAAATAAATTTCATGATATAATAAATTTAAGACCTAGCGAGGATGATTAAGTATGAAATTGCTAGGATGATGAATGCGAATGTGAGTGCATCGACTCGTAAAATAAGCCTCCTGAGGTCGAATGACTCGTGTTCAATGAGTAACTCTTCTTCTTCATCTTCCTCTTCATTTTCATCGTCTGATTTGCTTGCCTCAACTATTGCTGATTCTGGCGCCTCTTCCTCCTCAGCAATTTGTACATCTCTTGTAACTGCAACTACATCTTCCTCTTCCTCGTTAAGTTCCTTCTCTTCTAATTTCAATTGTAATTCCTTGTTCTTATCAGCGAGTTCGTCAACCTTCTGCATCAGAAGTTGTACGTTCTGTTGGAGAACAATGTATTCTGTTTCTCTATGTTCGATTACTCTGTGCTCCAAAACTTCAAGTCTGCTGATAATTACTTGTATCTGTTCTGTGAATGTATTGTTCATTACTATTATTTGTGTATTCTGTTCTCTATAAAGTGTTTCTAATTGAATAATTCTCTGTTCAATTTGAATGATTGTTTCCTTGTCGACTTTGCTCTTGAGAATGACTAAGATGGCATTCAACTTCTCATTGATTCTGTCAAGATCTTGTGGTGCCTCTGACAACTTAGCCTCTTGTGTGTCATTGAATTTGTCTGCAAGATCTTGGACTCTGTCGGCTAACTGTTTGACTGCATCATCGAGTTTACTGTCTCTGTCATACTGAGCATCGTCTCTGTTCTTCAGTTCATTAACCTGTTGTTTGATATTTTCAATTTCTTCATCTTGTTTGTTATCTTTGTTGTCATTGTTATTAATCTGATCTTGGATGGCCTTGAGTAAGTTCTTTAGATCTTCTATGTCATTCATATTCTTATCATCGCCAGCCTTGATCTTGTTATCAATGTCATCAAATCTGTCATTAAGTGACTGAACAAGTGCTTTGTTCTTTGCAGCACGCTGTTCATCTTCTTGCTTCTTTTGTTCTGTATCTTTGATGTGGTCCATAATTGCTTTAATGTCTTCTTCTTGCTTATTGTCCTTATTGTCAAGTCTTACAACAAGGGCCTTAAGAACATCATCATCCGCTTTAGTATTTATGAGGTTGTTGAGAGCTATAAGAGCATCGTTAACACCTTGGAGATCTTGTGCACCTTGTGTGACTTTGGCAACCTCATTATTTCTTATCTGATCTTTAAGTTCTTTAAGTTTATCTTCGAGATCGTTGAGAGTATCTTCATTGGCAGTAACCTTGTCATCAAGAAGTGCATCTTTATCGTAAAGTTGCCTAAGTTTATCAGAAAGATCCATAATGTATTCATCTTGTTTGTTATCGCGAGCATCATTTTAAGCGGTAACATTATTCAATTCATTAACTTTCTTTTGAAGTTCCTTGAGAGCATCGTTCAACTCAGAAAGTGTTGGAGCATTCTCATCTTCTGGTGTGGCAGCGACAAGGTCGATGTCACGTGCTTGGACTTCACCAACACCCTCTTCTTCTGGATGCATCTCATTTTGCAATTCATTGATCTTGTCTTGCAATTCGTTAAGCTTGTCTTGAAGGGCTTGATACTCGTTCAACTTGTCCTTGAGCTCGTTGAGATCGTCATCTTGCTTGTTGTCCTTGTCCTCGTTGGCGTTCTGGCGATCGTTGAGAGCATCGAGTTGCTCCTTGAGTGCCTTGAGGTCTTTCTCGTTCTTGTCGTCGCCGTCTTGGATCTTGTTGTCGAGATCGTTGAACTTGTCGTTCAAGTTCTGGACAAGTGCCTTGTTCTTGGCAGCACGCTGCTCGTCTTCCTCCTTCTTTCTGTCTTCCATCTCTTGGATCTTGTCGGCGAGTGCCTTGAGATCCTCATCTTGCTTGTTGTCCTTGTTGTCGTTGCGGTTCAACCTGTCTTCGAGGGCCTTGAGAGCATCGTCGTCGGCCTTCTCCTTGATGAGGTTGTTGAGAGCATTGAGAGCGTCGTTGACACCCTGGAGATCTTCGGCACCTTGGGTAGCCTTGGCTTCCTCGGCGTCTCTGATCTTGTCCTTGAGATCCTGGAGTCTGTCGGCGAGGGACTTGATTGCTTCTTCGTTGGCCTTGTCCTTCTCGTCCTGAGCGGCATCCTTGTCCTTGAGTTCTTGGATGGCGCCTTCAAGGTTCTTGTCCTTCTCGTCCTGAGCGGCATCCTTGTCCTTGAGTTCTTGGATGGCGCCTTCAAGGTTCTTGTCCTTCTCGTCCTGAGCGGCATCCTTGTCCTTGAGTTCTTGGATGGCGCCTTCAAGGTTCTTGTCCTTCTCGTCCTGAGCGGCATCCTTGTCTTGGAGACCCTTGACCTTGTCTGCAAGATCCATGATGTACTCGTCTTGCTTGTTGTCGCGGTTGTCTGTGTTGTCGGCCTTGTCGTTAAGCTCCTTGACCTTGTCTTCGAGAGCCTTAAGAGCATCGTTGACGTTCTTGAGGTCTTCGGCGCCTTGGGCTGCATTAGCCTCATCGACAGCCTTGATCTTGTCATCAAGAGAGTTCAACTTGTCCTTGAGCTCGTTGAGATCGTCATCTTGCTTGTTGTCCTTGTCCTCGTTGGCGTTCTGGCGATCGTTGAGAGCATCGAGTTGCTCCTTGAGTGCCTTGAGGTCTTTCTCGTTCTTGTCGTCGCCGTCTTGGATCTTGTTGTCGAGATCGTTGAACTTGTCGTTCAAGTTCTGGACAAGTGCCTTGTTCTTGGCAGCACGCTGCTCGTCTTCCTCCTTCTTTCTGTCTTCCATCTCTTGGATCTTGTCGGCGAGTGCCTTGAGATCCTCATCTTGCTTGTTGTCCTTGTTGTCGTTGTTGTTCAACCTGTCTTCGAGGGCCTTGAGAGCATCGTCGTCGGCCTTCTCCTTGATGAGGTTGTTGAGAGCATTGAGAGCGTCGTTGACACCCTGGAGATCTTCGGCACCTTGGGTAGCCTTGGCTTCCTCGGCGTCTCTGATCTTGTCCTTGAGATCCTGGAGTCTGTCGGCGAGGGACTTGATTGCTTCTTCGTTGGCCTTGTCCTTCTCGTCCTGAGCGGCATCCTTGTCCTTGAGTTCTTGGATGGCGCCTTCAAGGTTCTTGTCCTTCTCGTCCTGAGCGGCATCCTTGTCCTTGAGTTCTTGGATGGCGCCTTCAAGGTTCTTGTCCTTCTCGTCCTGAGCGGCATCCTTGTCTTGGAGACCCTTGACCTTATCTTCTAATGCTTGAAGAGCATCGTTAACGTTCTTAAGGTCTTCATCTTGCTTGTTATCTTTGTTATCGTTATCTTCAGCCTTAGCTGCAAGATCGTTGAGCTTCTCTTGAAGTTCCTTGAGAGCATCGTTCAACTCAGAAAGTGTTGGAGCATTCTCATCTTCTGGTGTGGCAGCGACAAGGTCGATGTCACGTGCTTGGACTTCACCAACACCCTCTTCTTCTGGATGCATCTCATTTTGCAATTCATTGATCTTGTCTTGCAATTCGTTAAGCTTGTCTTGAAGGGCTTGATACTCGTTCAACTTGTCCTTGAGCTCGTTGAGATCGTCATCTTGCTTGTTGTCCTTGTCCTCGTTGGCGTTCTGGCGATCGTTGAGAGCATCGAGTTGCTCCTTGAGTGCCTTGAGGTCTTTCTCGTTCTTGTCGTCGCCGTCTTGGATCTTGTTGTCGAGATCGTTGAACTTGTCGTTCAAGTTCTGGACAAGTGCCTTGTTCTTGGCAGCACGCTGCTCGTCTTCCTCCTTCTTTCTGTCTTCCATCTCTTGGATCTTGTCGGCGAGTGCCTTGAGATCCTCATCTTGCTTGTTGTCCTTGTTGTTTGTTGTTCAACCTGTCTTCGAGGGCCTTGAGAGCATCGTCGTCGGCCTTCTCCTTGATGAGGTTGTTGAGAGCATTGAGAGCGTCGTTGACACCCTGGAGATCTTCGGCACCTTGGGTAGCCTTGGCTTCCTCGGCGTCTCTGATCTTGTCCTTGAGATCCTGGAGTCTGTCGGCGAGGGACTTGATTGCTTCTTCGTTGGCCTTGTCCTTCTCGTCCTGAGCGGCATCCTTGTCCTTGAGTTCTTGGATGGCGCCTTCAAGGTTCTTGTCCTTCTCGTCCTGAGCGGCATCCTTGTCCTTGAGTTCTTGGATGGCGCCTTCAAGGTTCTTGTCCTTCTCGTCCTGAGCGGCATCCTTGTCTTGGAGACCCTTGACCTTGTCTGCAAGATCCATGATGTACTCGTCTTGCTTGTTGTCGCGGTTGTCTGTGTTGTCGGCCTTGTCGTTAAGCTCCTTGACCTTGTCTTCGAGAGCCTTAAGAGCATCGTTGACGTTCTTGAGGTCTTCGGCGCCTTGGGCTGCATTAGCCTCATCGACAGCCTTGATCTTGTCATCAAGAGAGTTCAACTTGTCCTTGAGCTCGTTGAGATCGTCATCTTGCTTGTTGTCCTTGTCCTCGTTGGCGTTCTGGCGATCGTTGAGAGCATCGAGTTGCTCCTTGAGTGCCTTGAGGTCTTTCTCGTTCTTGTCGTCGCCGTCTTGGATCTTGTTGTCGAGATCGTTGAACTTGTCGTTCAAGTTCTGGACAAGTGCCTTGTTCTTGGCAGCACGCTGCTCGTCTTCCTCCTTCTTTCTGTCTTCCATCTCTTGGATCTTGTCGGCGAGTGCCTTGAGATCCTCATCTTGCTTGTTGTCCTTGTTGTCGTTGTTGTTCAACCTGTCTTCGAGGGCCTTGAGAGCATCGTCGTCGGCCTTCTCCTTGATGAGGTTGTTGAGAGCATTGAGAGCGTCGTTGACACCCTGGAGATCTTCGGCACCTTGGGTAGCCTTGGCTTCCTCGGCGTCTCTGATCTTGTCCTTGAGATCCTGGAGTCTGTCGGCGAGGGACTTGATTGCTTCTTCGTTGGCCTTGTCCTTCTCGTCCTGAGCGGCATCCTTGTCCTTGAGTTCTTGGATGGCGCCTTCAAGGTTCTTGTCCTTCTCGTCCTGAGCGGCATCCTTGTCTTGGAGACCCTTGACCTTGTCTGCAAGATCCATGATGTACTCGTCTTGCTTGTTGTCGCGGTTGTCTGTGTTGTCGGCCTTGTCGTTAAGCTCCTTGACCTTGTCTTCGAGAGCCTTAAGAGCATCGTTGACGTTCTTGAGGTCTTCGGCGCCTTGGGCTGCATTAGCCTCATCGACAGCCTTGATCTTGTCATCAAGAGAGTTCAACTTGTCCTTGAGCTCGTTGAGATCGTCATCTTGCTTGTTGTCCTTGTCCTCGTTGGCGTTCTGGCGATCGTTGAGAGCATCGAGTTGCTCCTTGAGTGCCTTGAGGTCTTTCTCGTTCTTGTCGTCGCCGTCTTGGATCTTGTTGTCGAGATCGTTGAACTTGTCGTTCAAGTTCTGGACAAGTGCCTTGTTCTTGGCAGCACGCTGCTCGTCTTCCTCCTTCTTTCTGTCTTCCATCTCTTGGATCTTGTCGGCGAGTGCCTTGAGATCCTCATCTTGCTTGTTGTCCTTGTTGTCGTTGTTGTTCAACCTGTCTTCGAGGGCCTTGAGAGCATCGTCGTCGGCCTTCTCCTTGATGAGGTTGTTGAGAGCATTGAGAGCGTCGTTGACACCCTGGAGATCTTCGGCACCTTGGGTAGCCTTGGCTTCCTCGGCGTCTCTGATCTTGTCCTTGAGATCCTGGAGTCTGTCGGCGAGGGACTTGATTGCTTCTTCGTTGGCCTTGTCCTTCTCGTCCTGAGCGGCATCCTTGTCCTTGAGTTCTTGGATGGCGCCTTCAAGGTTCTTGTCCTTCTCGTCCTGAGCGGCATCCTTGTCTTGGAGACCCTTGACCTTGTCTGCAAGATCCATGATGTACTCGTCTTGCTTGTTGTCGCGGTTGTCTGTGTTGTCGGCCTTGTCGTTAAGCTCCTTGACCTTGTCTTCGAGAGCCTTAAGAGCATCGTTGACGTTCTTGAGGTCTTCGGCGCCTTGGGCTGCATTAGCCTCATCGACAGCCTTGATCTTGTCATCAAGAGAGTTCAACTTGTCCTTGAGCTCGTTGAGATCGTCATCTTGCTTGTTGTCCTTGTCCTCGTTGGCGTTCTGGCGATCGTTGAGAGCATCGAGTTGCTCCTTGAGTGCCTTGAGGTCTTTCTCGTTCTTGTCGTCGCCGTCTTGGATCTTGTTGTCGAGATCGTTGAACTTGTCGTTCAAGTTCTGGACAAGTGCCTTGTTCTTGGCAGCACGCTGCTCGTCTTCCTCCTTCTTTCTGTCTTCCATCTCTTGGATCTTGTCGGCGAGTGCCTTGAGATCCTCATCTTGCTTGTTGTCCTTGTTGTCGTTGTTGTTCAACCTGTCTTCGAGGGCCTTGAGAGCATCGTCGTCGGCCTTCTCCTTGATGAGGTTGTTGAGAGCATTGAGAGCGTCGTTGACACCCTGGAGATCTTCGGCACCTTGGGTAGCCTTGGCTTCCTCGGCGTCTCTGATCTTGTCCTTGAGATCCTGGAGTCTGTCGGCGAGGGACTTGATTGCTTCTTCGTTGGCCTTGTCCTTCTCGTCCTGAGCGGCATCCTTGTCCTTGAGTTCTTGGATGGCGCCTTCAAGGTTCTTGTCCTTCTCGTCCTGAGCGGCATCCTTGTCTTGGAGACCCTTGACCTTGTCTGCAAGATCCATGATGTACTCGTCTTGCTTGTTGTCGCGGTTGTCTGTGTTGTCGGCCTTGTCGTTAAGCTCCTTGACCTTGTCTTCGAGAGCCTTAAGAGCATCGTTGACGTTCTTGAGGTCTTCGGCGCCTTGGGCTGCATTAGCCTCATCGACAGCCTTGATCTTGTCATCAAGAGAGTTCAACTTGTCCTTGAGCTCGTTGAGATCGTCATCTTGCTTGTTGTCCTTGTCCTCGTTGGCGTTCTGGCGATCGTTGAGAGCATCGAGTTGCTCCTTGAGTGCCTTGAGGTCTTTCTCGTTCTTGTCGTCGCCGTCTTGGATCTTGTTGTCGAGATCGTTGAACTTGTCGTTCAAGTTCTGGACAAGTGCCTTGTTCTTGGCAGCACGCTGCTCGTCTTCCTCCTTCTTTCTGTCTTCCATCTCTTGGATCTTGTCGGCGAGTGCCTTGAGATCCTCATCTTGCTTGTTGTCCTTGTTGTCGTTGTTGTTCAACCTGTCTTCGAGGGCCTTGAGAGCATCGTCGTCGGCCTTCTCCTTGATGAGGTTGTTGAGAGCATTGAGAGCGTCGTTGACACCCTGGAGATCTTCGGCACCTTGGGTAGCCTTGGCTTCCTCGGCGTCTCTGATCTTGTCCTTGAGATCCTGGAGTCTGTCGGCGAGGGACTTGATTGCTTCTTCGTTGGCCTTGTCCTTCTCGTCCTGAGCGGCATCCTTGTCCTTGAGTTCTTGGATGGCGCCTTCAAGGTTCTTGTCCTTCTCGTCCTGAGCGGCATCCTTGTCCTTGAGTTCTTGGATGGCGCCTTCAAGGTTCTTGTCCTTCTCGTCCTGAGCGGCATCCTTGTCCTTGAGTTCTTGGATGGCGCCTTCAAGGTTCTTGTCCTTCTCGTCCTGAGCGGCATCCTTGTCTTGGAGACCCTTGACCTTGTCTGCAAGATCCATGATGTACTCGTCTTGCTTGTTGTCGCGGTTGTCTGTGTTGTCGGCCTTGTCGTTAAGCTCCTTGACCTTGTCTTCGAGAGCCTTAAGAGCATCGTTGACGTTCTTGAGGTCTTCGGCGCCTTGGGCTGCATTAGCCTCATCGACAGCCTTGATCTTGTCATCAAGAGAGTTCAACTTGTCCTTGAGCTCGTTGAGATCGTCATCTTGCTTGTTGTCCTTGTCCTCGTTGGCGTTCTGGCGATCGTTGAGAGCATCGAGTTGCTCCTTGAGTGCCTTGAGGTCTTTCTCGTTCTTGTCGTCGCCGTCTTGGATCTTGTTGTCGAGATCGTTGAACTTGTCGTTCAAGTTCTGGACAAGTGCCTTGTTCTTGGCAGCACGCTGCTCGTCTTCCTCCTTCTTTCTGTCTTCCATCTCTTGGATCTTGTCGGCGAGTGCCTTGAGATCCTCATCTTGCTTGTTGTCCTTGTTGTCGTTGTTGTTCAACCTGTCTTCGAGGGCCTTGAGAGCATCGTCGTCGGCCTTCTCCTTGATGAGGTTGTTGAGAGCATTGAGAGCGTCGTTGACACCCTGGAGATCTTCGGCACCTTGGGTAGCCTTGGCTTCCTCGGCGTCTCTGATCTTGTCCTTGAGATCCTGGAGTCTGTCGGCGAGGGACTTGATTGCTTCTTCGTTGGCCTTGTCCTTCTCGTCCTGAGCGGCATCCTTGTCCTTGAGTTCTTGGATGGCGCCTTCAAGGTTCTTGTCCTTCTCGTCCTGAGCGGCATCCTTGTCCTTGAGTTCTTGGATGGCGCTTCAAGGTTCTTGTCCTTCTCGTCCTGAGCGGCATCCTTGTCCTTGAGTTCTTGGATGGCGCCTTCAAGGTTCTTGTCCTTCTCGTCCTGAGCGGCATCCTTGTCCTTGAGTTCTTGGATGGCGCCTTCAAGGTTCTTGTCCTTCTCGTCCTGAGCGGCATCCTTGTCTTGGAGACCCTTGACCTTGTCTGTAAGATCCATGATGTACTCGTCTTGCTTGTTGTCGCGGTTGTCTGTGTTGTCGGCCTTGTCGTTAAGCTCCTTGACCTTGTCTTCGAGAGCCTTAAGAGCATCGTTGACGTTCTTGAGGTCTTCGGCGCCTTGGGCTGCATTAGCCTCATCGACAGCCTTGATCTTGTCATCAAGAGAGTTCAACTTGTCCTTGAGCTCGTTGAGATCGTCATCTTGCTTGTTGTCCTTGTCCTCGTTGGCGTTCTGGCGATCGTTGAGAGCATCGAGTTGCTCCTTGAGTGCCTTGAGGTCTTTCTCGTTCTTGTCGTCGCCGTCTTGGATCTTGTTGTCGAGATCGTTGAACTTGTCGTTCAAGTTCTGGACAAGTGCCTTGTTCTTGGCAGCACGCTGCTCGTCTTCCTCCTTCTTCTGTCTTCCATCTCTTGGATCTTGTCGGCGAGTGCCTTGAGATCCTCATCTTGCTTGTTGTCCTTGTTGTCGTTGCGGTTCAACCTGTCTTCGAGGGCCTTGAGAGCATCGTCGTCGGCCTTCTCCTTGATGAGGTTGTTGAGAGCATTGAGAGCGTCGTTGACACCCTGGAGATCTTCGGCACCTTGGGTAGCCTTGGCTTCCTCGGCGTCTCTGATCTTGTCCTTGAGATCCTGGAGTCTGTCGGCGAGGGACTTGATTGCTTCTTCGTTGGCCTTGTCCTTCTCGTCCTGAGCGGCATCCTTGTCCTTGAGTTCTTGGATGGCGCCTTCAAGGTTCTTGTCCTTCTCGTCCTGAGCGGCATCCTTGTCCTTGAGTTCTTGGATGGCGTCTTCAAGGTTCTTGTCCTTCTCGTCCTGAGCGGTATCCTTGTCTTGGAGACCCTTGACCTTATCTTCTAATGCTTGAAGAGCATCGTTAACGTTCTTAAGGTCTTCATCTTGCTTGTTATCTTTGTTATCGTTATCTTCAGCCTTAGCTGCAAGATCGTTGAGCTTCTCTTGAAGTTCCTTGAGAGCATCGTTCAACTCAGAAAGTGTTGGAGCATTCTCATCTTCTGGTGTGGCAGCGACAAGGTCGATGTCACGTGCTTGGACTTCACCAACACCCTCTTCTTCTGGATGCATCTCATTTTGCAATTCATTGATCTTGTCTTGCAATTCGTTAAGCTTGTCTTGAAGGGCTTGATACTCGTTCAACTTGTCCTTGAGCTCGTTGAGATCGTCATCTTGCTTGTTGTCCTTGTCCTCGTTGGCGTTCTGGCGATCGTTGAGAGCATCGAGTTGCTCCTTGAGTGCCTTGAGGTCTTTCTCGTTCTTGTCGTCGCCGTCTTGGATCTTGTTGTCGAGATCGTTGAACTTGTCGTTCAAGTTCTGGACAAGTGCCTTGTTCTTGGCAGCACGCTGCTCGTCTTCCTCCTTCTTTCTGTCTTCCATCTCTTGGATCTTTCGGCGAGTGCCTTGAGATCCTCATCTTGCTTGTTGTCCTTGTTGTCGTTGTTGTTCAACCTGTCTTCGAGGGCCTTGAGAGCATCGTCGTCGGCCTTCTCCTTGATGAGGTTGTTGAGAGCATTGAGAGCGTCGTTGACACCCTGGAATCTTCGGCACCTTGGGTAGCCTTGGCTTCCTCGGCGTCTCTGATCTTGTCCTTGAGATCCTGGAGTCTGTCGGCGAGGGACTTGATTGCTTCTTCGTTGGCCTTGTCCTTCTCGTCCTGAGCGGCATCCTTGTCCTTGAGTTCTTGGATGGCGCCTTCAAGGTTCTTGTCCTTCTCGTCTCTGAGCGGCATCCTTGTCCTTGAGTTCTTGGATGGCGCCTTCAAGGTTCTTGTCCTTCTCGTCTGAGCGGCATCCTTGTCTTGGAGACCCTTGACCTTGTCTGCAAGATCCATGATGTACTCGTCTTGCTTGTTGTCGCGGTTGTCTGTGTTGTCGGCCTTGTCGTTAAGCTCCTTGACCTTGTCTTCGAGAGCCTTAAGAGCATCGTTGACGTTCTTGAGGTCTTCGGCGCCTTGGGCTGCATTAGCCTCATCGACAGCCTTGATCTTGTCATCAAGAGAGTTCAACTTGTCCTTGAGCTCGTTGAGATCGTCATCTTGCTTGTTGTCCTTGTCCTCGTTGGCGTTCTGGCGATCGTTGAGAGCATCGAGTTGCTCCTTGAGTGCCTTGATTTCTCGTTCTTGTCGTCGCCGTCTTGGATCTTGTTGTCGAGATCGTTGAACTTGTCGTTCAAGTTCTGGACAAGTGCCTTGTTCTTGGCAGCACGCTGCTCGTCTTCCTCCTTCTTTCTGTCTTCCATCTCTTGGATCTTGTCGGCGAGTGCCTTGAGATCCTCATCTTGCTTGTTGTCCTTGTTGTCGTTGTTGTTCAACCTGTCTTCGAGGGCCTTGAGAGCATCGTCGTCGGCCTTCTCCTTGATGAGGTTGTGAGAGCATTGAGAGCGTCGTTGACACCCTGGAGATCTTTCGGCACCTTGGGTAGCCTTGGCTTCCTCGGCGTCTCTGATCTTGTCCTTGAGATCCTGGAGTCTGTCGGCGAGGGACTTGATTGCTTCTTCGTTGGCCTTGTCCTTCTCGTCTCTGAGCGGCATCCTTGTCCTTGAGTTCTTGGATGGCGCCTTCAAGGTTCTTGTCCTTCTCGTCCTGAGCGGCATCCTTGTCCTTGAGTTCTTGGATGGCGCCTTCAAGGTTCTTGTCCTTCTCGTCCTGAGCGGCATCCTTGTCTTGGAGACCCTTGACCTTGTCTGCAAGATCCATGATGTACTCGTCTTGCTTGTTGTCGCGGTTGTCTGTGTTGTCGGCCTTGTCGTTAAGCTCCTTGACCTTGTCTTCGAGAGCCTTAAGAGCATCGTTGACGTTCTTGAGGTCTTCGGCGCCTTGGGCTGCATTAGCCTCATCGACAGCCTTGATCTTGTCATCAAGAGAGTTCAACTTGTCCTTGAGCTCGTTGAGATCGTCATCTTGCTTGTTGTCCTTGTCCTCGTTGGCGTTCTGGCGATCGTTGAGAGCATCGAGTTGCTCCTTGAGTGCCTTGAGGTCTTTCTCGTTCTTGTCGTCGCCGTCTTGGATCTTGTTGTCGAGATCGTTGAACTTGTCGTTCAAGTTCTGGACAAGTGCCTTGTTCTTGGCAGCACGCTGCTCGTCTTCCTCCTTCTTTCTGTCTTCCATCTCTTGGATCTTGTCGGCGAGTGCCTTGAGATCCTCATCTTGCTTGTTGTCCTTGTTGTCGTTGTTGTTCAACCTGTCTTCGAGGGCCTTGAGAGCATCGTCGTCGGCCTTCTCCTTGATGAGGTTGTTGAGAGCATTGAGAGCGTCGTTGACACCCTGGAGATCTTCGGCACCTTGGGTAGCCTTGGCTTCCTCGGCGTCTCTGATCTTGTCCTTGAGATCCTGGAGTCTGTCGGCGAGGGACTTGATTGCTTCTTCGTTGGCCTTGTCCTTCTCGTCCTGAGCGGCATCCTTGTCCTTGAGTTCTTGGATGGCGCCTTCAAGGTTCTTGTCCTTCTCGTCCTGAGCGGCATCCTTGTCCTTGAGTTCTTGGATGGCGCCTTCAAGGTTCTTGTCCTTCTCGTCCTGAGCGGCATCCTTGTCTTGGAGACCCTTGACCTTGTCTGCAAGATCCATGATGTACTCGTCTTGCTTGTTGTCGCGGTTGTCTGTGTTGTCGGCCTTGTCGTTAAGCTCCTTGACCTTGTCTTCGAGAGCCTTAAGAGCATCGTTGACGTTCTTGAGGTCTTCGGCGCCTTGGGCTGCATTAGCCTCATCGACAGCCTTGATCTTGTCATCAAGAGAGTTCAACTTGTCCTTGAGCTCGTTGAGATCGTCATCTTGCTTGTTGTCCTTGTCCTCGTTGGCGTTCTGGCGATCGTTGAGAGCATCGAGTTGCTCCTTGAGTGCCTTGAGGTCTTTCTCGTTCTTGTCGTCGCCGTCTTGGATCTTGTTGTCGAGATCGTTGAACTTGTCGTTCAAGTTCTGGACAAGTGCCTTGTTCTTGGCAGCACGCTGCTCGTCTTCCTCCTTCTTTCTGTCTTCCATCTCTTGGATCTTGTCGGCGAGTGCCTTGAGATCCTCATCTTGCTTGTTGTCCTTGTTGTCGTTGTTGTTCAACCTGTCTTCGAGGGCCTTGAGAGCATCGTCGTCGGCCTTCTCCTTGATGAGGTTGTTGAGAGCATTGAGAGCGTCGTTGACACCCTGGAGATCTTCGGCACCTTGGTAGCCTTGGCTTCCTCGGCGTCTCTGATCTTGTCCTTGAGATCCTGGAGTCTGTCGGCGAGGGACTTGGATTGGCGGCTTCCTTCGTTGGCCTTGTCCTTCCTTCTCGTCCTGAGCGGCATCCTTGTCCTTGAGTTCTTGGATGGCGCCTTCAAGGTTCTTGTCCTTCTCGTCCTGAGCGGCATCCTTGTCCTTGAGTTCTTGGATGGCGTCTTCAAGGTTCTTGTCCTTCTCGTCCTGAGCGGTATCCTTGTCTTGGAGACCCTTGACCTTATCTTCTAATGCTTGAAGAGCATCGTTAACGTTCTTAAGGTCTTCATCTTGCTTGTTATCTTTGTTATCGTTATCTTCAGCCTTAGCTGCAAGATCGTTGAGCTTCTCTTGAAGTTCCTTGAGAGCATCGTTCAACTCAGAAAGTGTTGGAGCATTCTCATCTTCTGGTGTGGCAGCGACAAGGTCGATGTCACGTGCTTGGACTTCACCAACACCCTCTTCTTCTGGATGCATCTCATTTTGCAATTCATTGATCTTGTCTTGCAATTCGTTAAGCTTGTCTTGAAGGGCTTGATACTCGTTCAACTTGTCCTTGAGCTCGTTGAGATCGTCATCTTGCTTGTTGTCCTTGTCCTCGTTGGCGTTCTGGCGATCGTTGAGAGCATCGAGTTGCTCCTTGAGTGCCTTGAGGTCTTTCTCGTTCTTGTCGTCGCCGTCTTGGATCTTGTTGTCGAGATCGTTGAACTTGTCGTTCAAGTTCTGGACAAGTGCCTTGTTCTTGGCAGCACGCTGCTCGTCTTCCTCCTTCTTTCTGTCTTCCATCTCTTGGATCTTGTCGGCGAGTGCCTTGAGATCCTCATCTTGCTTGTTGTCCTTGTTGTCGTTGTTGTTCAACCTGTCTTCGAGGGCCTTGAGAGCATCGTCGTCGGCCTTCTCCTTGATGAGGTTGTTGAGAGCATTGAGAGCGTCGTTGACACCCTGGAGATCTTCGGCACCTTGGGTAGCCTTGGCTTCCTCGGCGTCTCTGATCTTGTCCTTGAGATCCTGGAGTCTGTCGGCGAGGACTTGATTGCTTCTTCGTTGGCCTTGTCCTTCTCGTCCTGAGCGGCATCCTTGTCCTTGAGTTCTTGGATGCCCTTCAAGGTTCTTGTCTTCTTGTCCTGAGCGGCATCCTTGTCCTTGAGTTCTTGGATGGCGCCTTCAAGGTTCTTGTCCTTCTCGTCCTGAGCGGCATCCTTGTCCTTGAGTTCTTGGATGGCGCCTTCAAGGTTCTTGTCCTTCTCGTCCTGAGCGGCATCCTTGTCCTTGAGTTCTTGGATGGCGCCTTCAAGGTTCTTGTCCTTCTCGTCCTGAGCGGCATCCTTGTCTTGGAGACCCTTGACCTTGTCTGCAAGATCCATGATGTACTCGTCTTGCTTGTTGTCGCGGTTGTCTGTGTTTGTCGGCCTTGTCGTTAAGCTCCTTGACCTTGTCTTCGAGAGCCTTAGAGCATCGTTGACGTTCTTGAGGTCTTCGGCGCCTTGGGCTGCATTAGCCTCATCGACAGCCTTGATCTTGTCATCAAGAGAGTTCAACTTGTCCTTGAGCTCGTTGAGATCGTCATCTTGCTTGTTGTCCTTGTCCTCGTTGGCGTTCTGGCGATCGTTGAGAGCATCGAGTTGCTCCTTGAGTGCCTTGAGGTCTTTCTCGTTCTTGTCGTCGCCGTCTTGGATCTTGTTGTCGAGATCGTTGAACTTGTCGTTCAAGTTCTGGACAAGTGCCTTGTTCTTGGCAGCACGCTGCTCGTCTTCCTTCTTTCTGTCTTCCATCTCTTGGATCTTGTCGGCGAGTGCCTTGAGATCCTCATCTTGCTTGTTGTCCTTGTTGTCGTGTTGTTGTTCAACCTGTCTTCGAGCGGCCTTGAGAGCATCGTCGTCGGCCTTCTCCTTGATGAGGTTGTTGAGAGCATTGAGAGCGTCGTTGACACCCTGGAGATCTTCGGCACCTTGGGTAGCCTTGGCTTCCTCGGCGTCTCTGATCTTGTCTTGAGATCCTGGAGTCTGTCGGCGAGGGACTTGATTGCTCTTTCGTTGGCCTTGTCCTTCTCGTCCTGAGCGGCATCCTTGTCCTTGAGTTTCTTGGATGGCGCCTTCAAGGTTCTTGTCCTTCTCGTCGCTGAGCGTCATCCTTGTCCTTGAGTTCTTGGATGGCGTCTTCAAGGTTCTTGTCCTTTCTCGTCCTGAGCGGTATCCTTGTCTTGGAGACCCTTGACCTTATCTTCTAATGCTTGAAGAGCATCGTTAACGTTCTTAAGGTCTTCATCTTGCTTGTTATCTTTGTTATCGTTATCTTCAGCCTTAGCTGCAAGATCGTTGAGCTTCTCTTGAAGTTCCTTGAGAGCATCGTTCAACTCAGAAAGTGTTGGAGCATTCTCATCTTCTGGTGTGCAGCGACAAGGTCGATGTCACGTGCTTGGACTTTCACCAACACCCTCTTCTTCTCGGATGCATCTCATTTTGCAATTCATTGATCTTGTCTTGCAATTCGTTTAAGCTTGTCTTGAAGGCTTGATACTCGTTCAACTTGTCCTTGAGCTCGTTGAGATCGTCATCTTGCTTGTTGTCCTTGTCCTCGTTGGCGTTCTGGCGATCGTTGAGAGCATCGAGTTGCTCCTTGAGTGCCTTGAGGTCTTTCTCGTTCTTGTCGTCGCGTCTTGGATCTTGTTGTCGAGATCGTTGAACTTGTCGTTCAAGTTCTGGACAAGTGCCTTGTTCTTTGGCAGCACGCTGCTCGTCTTCCTCCTTCTTTCTGTCTTCCATCTCTTGGATCTTGTCGGCGAGTGCCTTGAGATCCTCATCTTGCTTGTTGTCCTTGTTGTCGTTGCGGTTCAACCTGTCTTCGAGGGCCTTGAGAGCATCGTCGTCGGCCTTCTCCTTGATGAGGTTGTTGAGAGCATTGAGAGCGTCGTTGACACCTGGAGATCTTCGGCACCTTGGGTAGCCTTGGCTTCCTCGGCGTCTCTGATCTTGTCCTTGAATCCTGGAGTCTGTCGGCGAGGGACTTGATTGCTTCTTCGTTGGCCTTGTCCTTCTCGTCCTGAGCGGCATCCTTGTCCTTGAGTTCTTGGATGGCGCCTTCAAGGTTCTTGTCCTTCTCGTCCTGAGCGGCATCCTTGTCCTTGAGTTCTTGGATGGCGCCTTCAAGGTTCTTGTCCTTCTCGTCCTGAGCGGCATCCTTGTCCTTGAGTTCTTGGATGGCGCCTTCAAGGTTCTTGTCCTTCTCGTCCTGAGCGGCATCCTGTCCTTGAGTTCTTGGATGGCGCCTTCAAGGTTCTTGTCCTTCTCTCCTGAGCGGCATCCTTGTCTTGGAGACCCTTGACCTTGTCTGCAAGATCCATGATGTACTCGTCTTGCTTGTTGTCGCGGTTGTCTGTGTTGTCGGCCTTGTCGTTAAGCTCCTTGACCTTGTCTTCGAGAGCCTTAAGAGCATCGTTGACGTTCTTGAGGTCTTCGGCGCCTTGGGCTGCATTAGCCTCATCGACAGCCTTGATCTTGTCATCAAGAGAGTTCAACTTGTCCTTGAGCTCGTTGAGATCGTCATCTTGCTTGTTGTCCTTGTCCTCGTTGGCGTTCTGGCGATCGTTGAGAGCATCGAGTTGCTCCTTGAGTGCCTTGAGGTCTTTCTCGTTCTTGTCGTCGCCGTCTTGGATCTTGTTGTCGAGATCGTTGAACTTGTCGTTCAAGTTCTGGACAAGTGCCTTGTTCTTGGCAGCACGCTGCTCGTCTTCCTCCTTCTTTCTGTCTTCCATCTCTTGGATCTTGTCGGCGAGTGCCTTGAGATCCTCATCTTGCTTGTTGTCCTTGTTGTCGTTGCGGTTCAACCTGTCTTCGAGGGCCTTGAGAGCATCGTCGTCGGCCTTCTCCTTGATGAGGTTGTTGAGAGCATTGAGAGCGTCGTTGACACCCTGGAGATCTTCGGCACCTTGGGTAGCCTTGGCTTCCTCGGCGTCTCTGATCTTGTCCTTGAGATCCTGGAGTCTGTCGGCGAGGGACTTGATTGCTTCTTCGTTGGCCTTGTCCTTCTCGTCCTGAGCGGCATCCTTGTCCTTGAGTTCTTGGATGGCGCCTTCAAGGTTCTTGTCCTTCTCGTCCTGAGCGGCATCCTTGTCCTTGAGTTCTTGGATGGCGCCTTCAAGGTTCTTGTCCTTCTCGTCCTGAGCGGCATCCTTGTCCTTGAGTTCTTGGATGGCGCCTTCAAGGTTCTTGTCCTTCTCGTCCTGAGCGGCATCCTTGTCTTGGAGACCCTTGACCTTGTCTGCAAGATCCATGATGTACTCGTCTTGCTTGTTGTCGCGTGTTTCTGTGTTGTCGGCCTTGTCGTTAAGCTCCTTGACCTTGTCTTCGAGAGCCTTAAGAGCATCGTTGACGTTCTTGAGGTCTTCGGCGCCTTGGGCTGCATTAGCCTCATCGACAGCCTTGATCTTGTCATCAAGAGAGTTCAACTTGTCCTTGAGCTCGTTGAGATCGTCATCTTGCTTGTTGTCCTTGTCCTCGTTGGCGTTCTGGCGATCGTTGAGAGCATCGAGTTGCTCCTTGAGTGCCTTGAGGTCTTTCTCGTTCTTGTCGTCGCCGTCTTGGATCTTGTTGTCGAGATCGTTGAACTTGTCGTTCAAGTTCTGGACAAGTGCCTTGTTCTTGGCAGCACGCTGCTCGTCTTCCTCCTTCTTTCTGTCTTCCATCTCTTGGATCTTGTCGGCGAGTGCCTTGAGATCCTCATCTTGCTGTTGTCCTTGTTGTCGTTGTTTTCAACCTGTCTTCGAGGGCCTTGAGAGCATCGTCGTCGGCCTTCTCCTTGATGAGGTTGTTGAGAGCATTGAGAGCGTCGTTGACACCCTGGAGATCTTCGGCACCTTGGGTAGCCTTGGCTTCCTCGGCGTCTCTGATCTTGTCCTTGAGATCCTGGAGTCTGTCGGCGAGGGACTTGATTGCTTCTTCGTTGGCCTTGTCCTTCTCGTCCTGAGCGGCATCCTTGTCCTTGAGTTCTTGGATGGCGCCTTCAAGGTTCTTGTCCTTCTCGTCCTGAGCGGCATCCTTGTCCTTGAGTTCTTGGATGGCGTCTTCAAGGTTCTTGTCCTTCTCGTCCTGAGCGGTATCCTTGTCTTGGAGACCCTTGACCTTATCTTCTAATGCTTGAAGAGCATCGTTAACGTTCTTAAGGTCTTCATCTTGCTTGTTATCTTTGTTATCGTTATCTTCAGCCTTAGCTGCAAGATCGTTGAGCTTCTCTTGAAGTTCCTTGAGAGCATCGTTCAAACTCAGAAAGTGTTGGAGCATTCTCATCTTCTGGTGTGGCAGCGACAAGGTCGATGTCACGTGCTTGGACTTCACCAACACCCTCTTCTTCTGGATGCATCTCATTTTGCAATTCATTGATCTTGTCTTGCAATTCGTTAAGCTTGTCTTGAAGGCTTGATACTCGTTCAACTTGTCCTTGAGCTCGTTGAGATCGTCATCTTGCTTGTTGTCCTTGTCCTCGTTGGCGTTCTGGCGATCGTTGAGAGCATCGAGTTGCTCCTTGAGTGCCTTGAGGTCTTTCTCGTTCTTGTCGTCGCCGTCTTGGATCTTGTTGTCGAGATCGTTGAACTTGTCGTTCAAGTTCTGGACAAGTGCCTTGTTCTTGGCAGCACGCTGCTCGTCTTCCTCCTTCTTTCTGTCTTCCATCTCTTGGATCTTGTCGGCGAGTGCCTTGAGATCCTCATCTTGCTTGTTGTCCTTGTTGTCGTTGTTGTTCAACCTGTCTTCGAGGGCCTTGAGAGCATCGTCGTCGGCCTTCTCCTTGATGAGGTTGTTGAGAGCATTGAGAGCGTCGTTGACACCCTGGAGATCTTCGGCACCTTGGGTAGCCTTGGCTTCCTCGGCGTCTCTGATCTTGTCCTTGAGATCCTGGAGTCTGTCGGCGAGGGACTTGATTGCTTCTTCGTTGGCCTTGTCCTTCTCGTCCTGAGCGGCATCCTTGTCCTTGAGTTCTTGGATGGCGCCTTCAAGGTTCTTGTCCTTCTCGTCCTGAGCGGCATCCTTGTCCTTGAGTTCTTGGATGGCGCCTTCAAGGTTCTTGTCCTTCTCGTCCTGAGCGGCATCCTTGTCCTTGAGTTCTTGGATGGCGCCTTCAAGGTTCTTGTCCTTCTCGTCCTGAGCGGCATCCTTGTCCTTGAGTTCTTGGATGGCGCCTTCAAGGTTCTTGTCCTTCTCGTCCTGAGCGGCATCCTTGTCCTTGAGTTCTTGGATGGCGCCTTCAAGGTTCTTGTCCTTCTCGTCCTGAGCGGCATCCTTGTCCTTGAGTTCTTGGATGGCGCCTTCAAGGTTCTTGTCCTTCTCGTCCTGAGCGGCATCCTTGTCCTTGAGTTCTTGGATGGCGTCTTCAAGGTTCTTGTCCTTCTCGTCCTGAGCGGCATCCTTGTCCTTGAGTTCTTGGATGGCGCCTTCAAGGTTCTTGTCCTTCTCGTCCTGAGCGGCATCCTTGTCCTTGAGTTCTTGGATGGCGTCTTCAAGGTTCTTGTCCTTCTCGTCCTGAGCGGCATCCTTTGTCCTTGAGTTCTTGGATGGCGTCTTCAAGGTTCTTGTCCTTCTCGTCCTGAGCGGCATCCTTGTCCTTGAGTTCTTGGATGGCGTCTTCAAGGTTCTTGTCCTTCTCGTCCTGAGCGGCATCCTTGTCCTTGAGTTCTTGGATGGCGCCTTCAAGGTTCTTGTCCTTCTCGTCCTGAGCGGCATCCTTGTCTTGGAGACCCTTGACCTTGTCTGCAAGATCCATGATGTACTCGTCTTGCTTGTTGTCGCGGTTGTCTGTGTTGTCGGCCTTGTCGTTAAGCTCCTTGACCTTGTCTTCGAGAGCCTTAAGAGCATCGTTGACGTTCTTGAGGTCTTCGGCGCCTTGGGCTGCATTAGCCTCATCGACAGCCTTGATCTTGTCATCAAGAGAGTTCAACTTGTCCTTGAGCTCGTTGAGATCGTCATCTTGCTTGTTGTCCTTGTCCTCGTTGGCGTTCTGGCGATCGTTGAGAGCATCGAGTTGCTTTGAGTGCCTTGAGGTCTTTCTCGTTCTTGTCGTCGCCGTCTTGGATCTTGTTGTCGAGATCGTTGAACTTGTCGTTCAAGTTCTGGACAAGTGCCTTGTTCTTGGCAGCACGCTGCTCTCTTCCTCCTTTTTCTGTCTTCCATCTCTTGGATCTTGTCGGCGAGTGCCTTGAGATCCTCATCTTGCTTGTTGTCCTTGTTGTCGTTGTTGTTCAACCTGTCTTCGAGGGCCTTGAGAGCATCGTCGTCGGCCTTCTCCTTGATGAGGTTGTTGAGAGCATTGAGAGCGTCGTTGACACCCTGGAGATCTTCGGCACCTTGGGTAGCCTTGGCTTCCTCGGCGTCTCTGATCTTGTCCTTGAGATCCTGGAGTCTGTCGGCGAGGACTTGATTGCTTCTTCGTTGGCCTTGTCCTTCTCGTCCTGAGCGGCATCTCCTTGTCCTTGAGTTCTTGGATGGCGCCTTCAAGGTTCTTGTCCTTCTCGTCCTGAGCGGCATCCTTGTCCTTGAGTTCTTGGATGGCGTCTTCAAGGTTCTTGTCCTTCTCGTCCTGAGCGGTATCCTTGTCTTGGAGACCCTTGACCTATCTTCTAATGCTTGAAGAGCATCGTTAACGTTCTTAAGGTCTTCATCTTGCTTGTTATCTTTGTTATCGTTATCTTCAGCCTTAGCTGCAAGATCGTTGAGCTTCTCTTGAAGTTCCTTGAGAGCATCGTTACACTCAGAAGTGTTGGAGCATTCTCATCTTCTGGTGTGGCAGCGACAAGGTCGATGTCACGTGCTTGGACTTCACCAACACCCTCTTCTTCTGGATGCATCTCATTTTGCAATTCATTGATCTTGTCTTGCAATTCGTTAAGCTTGTCTTGAAGGGCTTGATACTCGTTCAACTTGTCCTTGAGCTCGTTGAGATCGTCATCTTGCTTGTTGTCCTTGTCCTCGTTGGCGTTCTGGCGATCGTTTGAGAGCATCGAGTTGCTCCTTGAGTGCCTTGAGGTCTTTCTCGTTCTTGTCGTCGCCGTCTTGGATCTTGTTGTCGAGATCGTTGAACTTGTCGTTCAAGTTCTGGACAAGTGCCTTGTTCTTGGCAGCACGCTGCTCGTCTTCCTCCTTCTTTCTGTCTTCCATCTCTTGGATCTTGTCGGCGAGTGCCTTGAGATCCTCAATCTTGCTTGTTGTCCTGTTGTCGTTGTTGTTCAACCTGTCTTCGAGGGCCTTGAGAGCATCGTCGTCGGCCTTCTCCTTGATGAGGTTGTTGAGAGCATTGAGAGCGTCGTTGACACCCTGGAATCTTCGGCACCTTGGGTAGCCTTGGCTTCCTCGGCGTCTCTGATCTTGTCCTTGAGATCCTGGAGTCTGTCGGCGAGGGACTTGATTTTGCTTCGTTGTGCCTTGTCCTTCTCGTCCTGAGCGGCATCCTTGTCCTTGAGTTCTTGGATGGCGCCTTCAAGGTCTTGTCCTTCTTCGTCCTGAGCGGCATCCTTGTCCTTGAGTTCTTGGATGGCGCTTCAAGGTTCTTGTCCTTCTCGTCCTGAGCGGCATCCTTGTCCTTGAGTTCTTGGATGGCGCCTTCAAGGTTCTTGTCCTTCTCGTCCTGAGCGGCATCCTTGTCCTTGAGTTCTTGGATGGCGCCTTCAAGGTTCTTGTCCTTCTCGTCCTGAGCGGCATCCTTGTCTTGAGACCCTTGACCTTGTCTGCAAGATCCATGATGTACTCGTCTTGCTTGTTGTCGCGGTTGTCTGTGTTGTCGGCCTTGTCGTTAAGCTCCTTGACCTTGTCTTCGAGAGCCTTAAGAGCATCGTTGACGTTCTTGAGGTCTTCGGCGCCTTGGGCTGCATTAGCCTCATCGACAGCCTTGATCTTGTCATCAAGAGAGTTCAACTTGTCCTTGAGCTCGTTGAGATCGTCATCTTGCTTGTTGTCCTTGTCCTCGTTGGCGTTCTGGCGATCGTTGAGAGCATCGAGTTGCTCCTTGAGTGCCTTGAGGTCTTTCTCGTTCTTGTCGTCGCCGTCTTGGATCTTGTTGTCGAGATCGTTGAACTTGTCGTTCAAGTTCTGGACAAGTGCCTTGTTCTTGGCAGCACGCTGCTCGTCTTCCTCCTTCTTTCTGTCTTCCATCTCTTGGATCTTGTCGGCGAGTGCCTTGAGATCCTCATCTTGCTTGTTGTCCTTGTTGTCGTTGTTGTTCAACCTGTCTTCGAGGCCTTGAGAGCATCGTCGTCGGCCTTCTCCTTGATGAGGTTGTTGAGAGCATTGAGAGCGTCGTTGACACCCTGGAGATCTTCGGCACCTTGGGTAGCCTTGGCTTCCTCGGCGTCTCTGATCTTGTCCTTGAGATCCTGGAGTCTGTCGGCGAGGGACTTGATTGCTTCTTCGTTGGCCTTGTCCTTCTCGTCCTGAGCGGCATCCTTGTCCTTGAGTTCTTGGATGGCGCCTTCAAGGTTCTTGTCCTTCTCGTCCTGAGCGGCATCCTTGTCCTTGAGTTCTTGGATGGCGTCTTCAAGGTTCTTGTCCTTCTCGTCCTGAGCGGTATCCTTGTCTTGGAGACCCTTGACCTTATCTTCTAATGCTTGAAGAGCATCGTTAACGTTCTTAAGGTCTTCATCTTGCTTGTTATCTTTGTTATCGTTATCTTCAGCCTTAGCTGCAAGATCGTTGAGCTTCTCTTGAAGTTCCTTGAGAGCATCGTTCAACTCAGAAAGTGTTGGAGCATTCTCATCTTCTGGTGGCAGCGACAAGGTCGATGTCACGTGCTTGGACTTCACCAACACCCTCTTCTTCTGGATGCATCTCATTTTGCAATTCATTGATCTTGTCTTGCAATTCGTTAAGCTTGTCTTGAAGGGCTTGATACTCGTTCAACTTGTCCTTGAGCTCGTTGAGATCGTCATCTTGCTTGTTGTCCTTGTCCTCGTTGGCGTTCTGGCGATCGTTGAGAGCATCGAGTTGCTCCTTGAGTGCCTTGAGGTCTTTCTCGTTCTTGTCGTCGCCGTCTTGGATCTTGTTGTCGAGATCGTTGAACTTGTCGTTCAAGTTCTGGACAAGTGCCTTGTTCTTGGCAGCACGCTGCTCGTCTTCCTCCTTCTTTCTGTCTTCCATCTCTTGGATCTTGTCGGCGAGTGCCTTGAGATCCTCATCTTGCTTGTTGTCCTTGTTGTCGTTGCGGTTCAACCTGTCTTCGAGGGCCTTGAGAGCATCGTCGTCGGCCTTCTCCTTGATGAGGTTGTTGAGAGCATTGAGAGCGTCGTTGACACCCTGGAGATCTTCGGCACCTTGGGTAGCCTTGGCTTCCTCGGCGTCTCTGATCTTGTCCTTGAGATCCTGGAGTCTGTCGGCGAGGGACTTGATTGCTTCTTCGTTGGCCTTGTCCTTCTCGTCCTGAGCGGCATCCTTGTCCTTGAGTTCTTGGATGGCGCCTTCAAGGTTCTTGTCCTTCTCGTCCTGAGCGGCATCCTTGTCCTTGAGTTCTTGGATGGCGCCTTCAAGGTTCTTGTCCTTCTCGTCCTGAGCGGCATCCTTGTCCTTGAGTTCTTGGATGGCGCCTTCAAGGTTCTTGTCCTTCTCGTCCTGAGCGGCATCCTTGTCCTTGAGTTCTTGGATGGCGCCTTCAAGGTTCTTGTCCTTCTCGTCCTGAGCGGCATCCTTGTCTTGGAGACCCTTGACCTTGTCTGCAAAGATCCATGATGTACTCGTCTTGCTTGTTGTCGCGGTTGTCTGTGTTGTCGGCCTTGTCGTTAAGCTCCTTGACCTTGTCTTCGAGAGCCCTTAAGAGCATCGTTGACGTTCTTGAGGTCTTCGGCGCCTTGGGCTGCATTAGCCTCATCGACAGCCTTGATCTTGTCATCAAGAGAGTTCAACTTGTCCTTGAGCTCGTTGAGATCGTCATCTTGCTTGTTGTCCTTGTCCTCGTTGGCGTTCTGGCGATCGTTGAGAGCATCGAGTTGCTCCTTGAGTGCCTTGAGGTCTTTCTCGTTCTTGTCGTCGCCGTCTTGGATCTTGTTGTCGAGATCGTTGAACTTGTCGTTCAAGTTCTGGACAAGTGCCTTGTTCTTGGCAGCACGCTGCTCGTCTTCCTCCTTCTTTCTGTCTTCCATCTCTTGGATCTTGTCGGCGAGTGCCTTGAATCCTCATCTTGCTTGTTGTCCTTGTTGTCGTTGCGGTTCAACCTGTCTTCGAGGGCCTTGAAGCATCGTCGTCGGCCTTCTCCTTGATGAGGTTGTTGAGAGCATTGAGAGCGTCGTTGACACCCTGGAGATCTTCGGCACCTTGGGTAGCCTTGGCTTCCTCGGCGTCTCTGATCTTGTCCTTGAGATCCTGGAGTCTGTCGGCGAGGGACTTGATTGCTTCTTCGTTGGCCTTGTCCTTCTCGTCCTGAGCGGCATCCTTGTCCTTGAGTTCTTGGATGGCGCCTTCAAGGTTCTTGTCCTTCTCGTCCTGAGCGGCATCCTTGTCCTTGAGTTCTTGGATGGCGCCTTCAAGGTTCTTGTCCTTCTCGTCCTGAGCGGCATCCTTGTCCTTGAGTTCTTGATGGCGCCTTCAAGGTTCTTGTCCTTCTCGTCCTGAGCGCATCCTTGTCTTGGAGACCCTTGACCTTGTCTGCAAGATCCATGATGTACTCGTCTTGCTTGTTGTCGCGGTTGTCTGTGTTGTCGGCCTTGTCGTTAAGCTCCTTGACCTTGTCTTCGAGAGCCTTAAGAGCATCGTTGACGTTCTTGAGGTCTTCGGCGCCTTGGGCTGCATTAGCCTCATCGACAGCCTTGATCTTGTCATCAAGAGAGTTCAACTTGTCCTTGAGCTCGTTGAGATCGTCATCTTGCTTGTTGTCCTTGTCCTCGTTGGCGTTCTGGCGATCGTTGAGAGCATCGAGTTGCTCCTTGAGTGCCTTGAGGTCTTTCTCGTTCTTGTCGTCGCCGTCTTGGATCTTGTTGTCGAGATCGTTGAACTTGTCGTTCAAGTTCTGGACAAGTGCCTTGTTCTTGGCAGCACGCTGCTCGTCTTCCTCCTTCTTTCTGTCTTCCATCTCTTGGATCTTGTCGGCGAGTGCCTTGAGATCCTCATCTTGCTTGTTGTCCTTGTTGTCGTTGTTGTTCAACCTGTCTTCGAGGGCCTTGAGAGCATCGTCGTCGGCCTTCTCCTTGATGAGGTTGTTGAGAGCATTGAGAGCGTCGTTGACACCCTGGAGATCTCGGCACCTTGGGTAGCCTTGGCTTCCTCGGCGTCTCTGATCTTGTCCTTGAGATCCTGGAGTCTGTCGGCGAGGGACTTGATTGCTTCTTCGTTGGCCTTGTCCTCCGTCCTGAGCGGCATCCTTGTCCTTGAGTTCTTGGATGGCGCCTTCAAGGTTCTTGTCCTTCTCGTCCTGAGCGCATCCTTGTCCTTGAGTTCTTGGATGGCGTCTTCAAGGTTCTTGTCCTTCTCGTCCTGAGCGGTATCCTTGTCTTGAGACCCTTGACCTTATCTTCTCTAATGCTTGAAGAGCATCGTTAACGTTCTTAAGGTCTTCATCTTGCTTGTTATCTTTGTTATCGTTATCTTCAGCCTTAGCTGCAAGATCGTTGAGCTTCTCTTGAAGTTCCTTGAGAGCATCGTTCAAACTCAGAAAGTGTTGGAGCATTCTCATCTTCTGGTGTGGCAGCGACAAGGTCGATGTCACGTGCTTGGACTTCACCAACACCTCTTCTTCTGGATGCATCTCATTTTGCAATTCATTGATCTTGTCTTGCAATTCGTTAAGCTTGTCTTGAAGGGCTTGATACTCGTTCAACTTGTCCTTGAGCTCGTTGAGATCGTCATCTTGCTTGTTGTCCTTGTCCTCGTTGGCGTTCTGGCGATCGTTGAGAGCATCGAGTTGCTCCTTGAGTGCCTTGAGGTCTTTCTCGTTCTTGTCGTCGCCGTCTTGGATCTTGTTGTCGAGATCGTTGAACTTGTCGTTCAAGTTCTGGACAAGTGCCTTGTTCTTGGCAGCACGCTGCTCGTCTTCCTCCTTCTTTCTGTCTTCCATCTCTTGGATCTTGTCCGGCGAGTGCCTTGAGATCCTCATCTTGCTTGTTGTCCTTGTTGTCGTTGTTGTTCAACCTGTCTTCGAGGGCCTTGAGAGCATCGTCGTCGGCCTTCTCCTTGATGAGGTTGTTGAGAGCATTGAGAGCGTCGTTGACACCCTGGAGATCTTCGGCACCTTGGGTAGCCTTGGCTTCTCGGCGTCTCTGATCTTGTCCTTGAGATCCTGGAGTCTGTCGGCGAGGGACTTGATTGCTTCTCGTTGGCCTTGTCCTTCTCGTCCTGACGGCATCCTTGTCCTTGAGTTCTTGATGGCGCCTTCAAGGTTCTTGTCCTTCTCGTCCTGAGCGGCATCCTTGTCCTTGAGTTCTTGGATGGCGCCTTCAAGGTTCTTGTCCTTCTCGTCCTGAGCGGCATCCTTGTCCTTGAGTTCTTGGATGGCGCCTTCAAGGTTCTTGTCCTTCTCGTCCTAGCGCATCCTTGTCCTTGAAGTTCTTGGATGGCGCCTTCAAGGTTCTTGTCCTTCTCGTCCTGAGCGGCATCCTTGTCCTTGAGTTCTTGGATGGCGCCTTCAAGGTTCTTGTCCTTCTCGTCCTGAGCGGCATCCTTGTCCTTGAGTTTTGGATGGCGCCTTCAAGGTTCTTGTCCTTCTCGTCCTGAGCGGCATCCTTGTCCTTGAGTTCTTGGATGGCGTCTTCAGGTTCTTGTCCTTCGTCCTGAGCGGCATCCTTGTCCTTGAGTTCTTGGATGGCGCCTTCAAGGTTCTTGTCCTTCTCGTCCTGAGCGGCATCCTTGTCCTTGAGTTCTTGGATGGCGTCTTCAAGGTTCTTGTCCTTCTCGTCCTGAGCGGCATCCTTGTCCTTGAGTTCTTGGATGGCGTCTTCAAGGTTCTTGTCCTTCTCGTCCTGAGCGGCATCCTTGTCCTTGAGTTCTTGGATGGCGTCTTTCAAGGTTCTTGTCCTTCTCGTCCTGAGCGGCATCCTTGTCTCTGAGTTCTTGGATGGCGCCTTCAAGTTCTTGTCCTTCTCGTCCTGAGCGGCATCCTTGTCTTGGAGACCCTTGACCTTGTCTGCAAGATCCATATTGATGTACTCGTCTTGCTTGTTGTCGCGGTTGTCTGTGTTGTCGGCCTTGTCGTTAAGCTCCTTGACCTTGTCTTCGAGAGCCTTAAGAGCATCGTTGACGTTCTTGAGGTCTTCGGCGCCTTGGGCTGCATTAGCCTCATCGACAGCCTTGATCTTGTCATCAAGAGAGTTCAACTTGTCCTTGAGCTCGTTGAGATCGTCATCTTGCTTGTTGTCCTTGTCCTCGTTGGCGTTCTGGCGATCGTTGAGAGCATCGAGTTGCTCCTTGAGTGCCTGAGGTCTTTCTCGTTCTTGTCGTCGCCGTCTTGGATCTTGTTGTCGAGATCGTTGAACTTGTCGTTCAAGTTCTGGACAAGTGCCTTGTTCTTGGCAGCACGCTGCTCGTCTTCCTCCTTCTTTCTGTCTTCCATCTCTTGGATCTTGTCGGCGAGTGCCTTGAGATCCTCATCTTGCTTGTTGTCCTTGTTGTCGTTGTTGTTCAACCTGTCTTCGAGGGCCTTGAGAGCATCGTCGTCGCCTTCTCCTTGATGAGGTTGTGAGAGCATTGAGAGCGTCGTTGACACCCTGGAGATCTTCGGCACCTTGGGTAGCCTTGGCTTCCTCGGCGTCTCTGATCTTGTCCTTGAGATCCTGGAGTCTGTCGGCGAGGACTTGATTGCTTCTTCGTTGGCCTTGTCCTTCTCGTCCTGAGCGGCATCTCTTGTCCTTGAGTTCTTGGATGGCGCCTTCAAGGTTCTTGTCCTTCTCGTCCTGAGCGGCATCCTTGTCTTGAGTTCTTGGATGGCGTCTTCAAGGTTCTTGTCCTTCTCGTCCTGAGCGGTATCCTTGTCTTGGAGACCCTTGACCTTATCTTCTAATGCTTGAAGAGCATCGTTAACGTTTCTTAAGGTCTTCATCTTGCTTGTTATCTTTGTTATCGTTATCTTCAGCCTTAGCTGCAAGATCGTTGAGCTTCTCTTGAAGTTCCTTGAGAGCATCGTTCAACTCAGAAAGTGTTGGAGCATTCTCATCTTCTGGTGTGGCAGCGACAAGGTCGATGTCACGTGCTTGGACTTCACCAACACCCTCTTCTTCTGGATGCATCTCATTTTGCAATTCATTGATCTTGTCTTGCAATTCGTTAAGCTTGTCTTGAAGGGCTTGATACTCGTTCAACTTGTCCTTGAGCTCGTTGAGATCGTCATCTTGCTTGTTGTCCTTGTCCTCGTTGGCGTTCTGGCGATCGTTGAGAGCATCGAGTTGCTCCTTGAGTGCCTTGAGGTCTTTCTCGTTCTTGTCGTCGCCGTCTTGGATCTTGTTGTCGAGATCGTTGAACTTGTCGTTCAAGTTCTGGACAAGTGCCTTGTTCTTGGCAGCACGCTGCTCGTCTTCCTCCTTCTTTCTGTCTTCCATCTCTTGGATCTTGTCGGCGAGTGCCTTGAGATCCTCATCTTGCTTGTTGTCCTTGTTGTCGTTGTTGTTCAACCTGTCTTCGAGGGCCTTGAGAGCATCGTCGTCGGCCTTCTCCTTGATGAGGTTGTTGAGAGCATTGAGAGCGTCGTTGACACCCTGGAGATCTTCGGCACCTTGGGTAGCCTTGGCTTCCTCGGCGTCTCTGATCTTGTCCTTGAGATCCTGGAGTCTGTCGGCGAGGGACTTGATTGCTTCTTCGTTGGCCTTGTCCTTCTCGTCCTGAGCGGCATCCTTGTCCTTGAGTTCTTGGATGGCGCCTTCAAGGTTCTTGTCCTTCTCGTCCTGAGCGGCATCCTTGTCCTTGAGTTCTTGGATGGCGCCTTCAAGGTTCTTGTCCTTCTCGTCCTGAGCGGCATCCTTGTCCTTGAGTTCTTGGATGGCGCCTTCAAGGTTCTTGTCCTTCTCGTCCTGAGCGGCATCCTTGTCTTGGAGACCCTTGACCTTGTCTGCAAGATCCATGATGTACTCGTCTTGCTTGTTGTCGCGGTTGTCTGTGTTGTCGGCCTTGTCGTTAAGCTCCTTGACCTTGTCTTCGAGAGCCTTAAGAGCATCGTTGACGTTCTTGAGGTCTTCGGCGCCTTGGGCTGCATTAGCCTCATCGACAGCCTTGATCTTGTCATCAAGAGAGTTCAACTTGTCCTTGAGCTCGTTGAGATCGTCATCTTGCTTGTTGTCCTTGTCCTCGTTGGCGTTCTGGCGATCGTTGAGAGCATCGAGTTGCTCCTTGAGTGCCTTGAGGTCTTTCTCGTTCTTGTCGTCGCCGTCTTGGATCTTGTTGTCGAGATCGTTGAACTTGTCGTTCAAGTTCTGGACAAGTGCCTTGTTCTTGGCAGCACGCTGCTCGTCTTCCTCCTTCTTTCTGTCTTCCATCTCTTGGATCTTGTCGGCGAGTGCCTTGAGATCCTCATCTTGCTTGTTGTCCTTGTTGTCGTTGCGGTTCAACCTGTCTTCGAGGGCCTTGAGAGCATCGTCGTCGGCCTTCTCCTTGATGAGGTTGTTGAGAGCATTGAGAGCGTCGTTGACACCCTGGAGATCTTCGGCACCTTGGGTAGCCTTGGCTTCCTCGGCGTCTCTGATCTTGTCCTTGAGATCCTGGAGTCTGTCGGCGAGGGACTTGATTGCTTCTTCGTTGGCCTTGTCCTTCTCGTCCTGAGCGGCATCCTTGTCCTTGAGTTCTTGGATGGCGCCTTCAAGGTTCTTGTCCTTCTCGTCCTGAGCGGCATCCTTGTCTTGGAGACCCTTGACCTTGTCTGCAAGATCCATGATGTACTCGTCTTGCTTGTTGTCGCGGTTGTCTGTGTTGTCGGCCTTGTCGTTAAGCTCCTTGACCTTGTCTTCGAGAGCCTTAAGAGCATCGTTGACGTTCTTGAGGTCTTCGGCGCCTTGGGCTGCATTAGCCTCATCGACAGCCTTGATCTTGTCATCAAGAGAGTTCAACTTGTCCTTGAGCTCGTTGAGATCCTCATCTTGCTTGTTGTCCTTGTTGTCGTTGTTGTTCAACCTGTCTTCGAGGGCCTTGAGAGCATCGTCGTCGGCCTTCTCCTTGATGAGGTTGTTGAGAGCATTGAGAGCGTCGTTGACACCCTGGAGATCTTCGGCACCTTGGGTAGCCTTGGCTTCCTCGGCGTCTCTGATCGTGTCCTTGAGATCCTGGAGTCTGTCGGAGGGACTTGATTGCTTCTTCGTTGGCCTTGTCCTTCTCGTCCTGAGCGGCATCCTTGTCCTTGAGTTCTTGGATGGCGCCTTCAAGGTTCTTGTCCTTCTCGTCCTGAGCGGCATCCTTGTCCTTGAGTTCTTGGATGGCGTCTTCAAGGTTCTTGTCCTTCTCGTCCTGAGCGGCATCCTTGTCTTGGAGACCCTTGACCTTGTCTGCAAGATCCATGATGTACTCGTCTTGCTTGTTGTCGCGGTTGTCTGTGTTGTCGGCCTTGTCGTTAAGCTCCTTGACCTTGTCTTCGAGAGCCTTAAGAGCATCGTTGACGTTCTTGAGGTCTTCGGCGCCTTGGGCTGCATTAGCCTCATCGACAGCCTTGATCTTGTCATCAAGAGAGTTCAACTTGTCCTTGAGCTCGTTGAGATCGTCATCTTGCTTGTTGTCCTTGTCCTCGTTGGCGTTCTGGCGATCGTTGAGAGCATCGAGTTGCTCCTTGAGTGCCTTGAGGTCTTTCTCGTTCTTGTCGTCGCCGTCTTGGATCTTGTTGTCGAGATCGTTGAACTTGTCGTTCAAGTTCTGGACAAGTGCCTTGTTCTTGGCAGCACGCTGCTCGTCTTCCTCCTTCTTTCTGTCTTCCATCTCTTGGATCTTGTCGGCGAGTGCCTTGAGATCCTCATCTTGCTTGTTGTCCTTGTTGTCGTTGCGGTTCAACCTGTCTTCGAGGGCCTTGAGAGCATCGTCGTCGGCCTTCTCCTTGATGAGGTTGTTGAGAGCATTGAGAGCGTCGTTGACACCCTGGAGATCTTCGGCACCTTGGGTAGCCTTGGCTTCCTCGGCGTCTCTGATCTTGTCCTTGAGATCCTGGAGTCTGTCGGCGAGGGACTTGATTGCTTCTTCGTTGGCCTTGTCCTTCTCGTCCTGAGCGGCATCCTTGTCCTTGAGTTCTTGGATGGCGCCTTCAAGGTTCTTGTCCTTCTCGTCCTGAGCGGCATCCTTGTCTTGGAGACCCTTGACCTTGTCTGCAAGATCCATGATGTACTCGTCTTGCTTGTTGTCGCGGTTGTCTGTGTTGTCGGCCTTGTCGTTAAGCTCCTTGACCTTGTCTTCGAGAGCCTTAAGAGCATCGTTGACGTTCTTGAGGTCTTCGGCGCCTTGGGCTGCATTAGCCTCATCGACAGCCTTGATCTTGTCATCAAGAGAGTTCAACTTGTCCTTGAGCTCGTTGAGATCGTCATCTTGCTTGTTGTCCTTGTCCTCGTTGGCGTTCTGGCGATCGTTGAGAGCATCGAGTTGCTCCTTGAGTGCCTTGAGGTCTTTCTCGTTCTTGTCGTCGCCGTCTTGGATCTTGTTGTCGAGATCGTTGAACTTGTCGTTCAAGTTCTGGACAAGTGCCTTGTTCTTGGCAGCACGCTGCTCGTCTTCCTCCTTCTTTCTGTCTTCCATCTCTTGGATCTTGTCGGCGAGTGCCTTGAGATCCTCATCTTGCTTGTTGTCCTTGTTGTCGTTGTTGTTCAACCTGTCTTCGAGGGCCTTGAGAGCATCGTCGTCGGCCTTCTCCTTGATGAGGTTGTTGAGAGCATTGAGAGCGTCGTTGACACCCTGGAGATCTTCGGCACCTTGGGTAGCCTTGGCTTCCTCGGCGTCTCTGATCGTGTCCTTGAGATCCTGGAGTCTGTCGGCGAGGGACTTGATTGCTTCTTCGTTGGCCTTGTCCTTCTCGTCCTGAGCGGCATCCTTGTCCTTGAGTTCTTGGATGGCGCCTTCAAGGTTCTTGTCCTTCTCGTCCTGAGCGGCATCCTTGTCTTGGAGACCCTTGACCTTGTCTGCAAGATCCATGATGTACTCGTCTTGCTTGTTGTCGCGGTTGTCTGTGTTGTCGGCCTTGTCGTTAAGCTCCTTGACCTTGTCTTCGAGAGCCTTAAGAGCATCGTTGACGTTCTTGAGGTCTTCGGCGCCTTGGGCTGCATTAGCCTCATCGACAGCCTTGATCTTGTCATCAAGAGAGTTCAACTTGTCCTTGAGCTCGTTGAGATCCTCATCTTGCTTGTTGTCCTTGTTGTCGTTGTTGTTCAACCTGTCTTCGAGGGCCTTGAGAGCATCGTCGTCGGCCTTCTCCTTGATGAGGTTGTTGAGAGCATTGAGAGCGTCGTTGACACCCTGGAGATCTTCGGCACCTTGGGTAGCCTTGGCTTCCTCGGCGTCTCTGATCGTGTCCTTGAGATCCTGGAGTCTGTCGGCGAGGGACTTGATTGCTTCTTCGTTGGCCTTGTCCTTCTCGTCCTGAGCGGCATCCTTGTCCTTGAGTTCTTGGATGGCGCCTTCAAGGTTCTTGTCCTTCTCGTCCTGAGCGGCATCCTTGTCCTTGAGTTCTTGGATGGCGCCTTCAAGGTTCTTGTCCTTCTCGTCCTGAGCGGCATCCTTGTCCTTGAGTTCTTGGATGGCGCCTTCAAGGTTCTTGTCCTTCTCGTCCTGAGCGGCATCCTTGTCCTTGAGTTCTTGGATGGCGCCTTCAAGGTTCTTGTCCTTCTCGTCCTGAGCGGCATCCTTGTCTTGGAGACCCTTGACCTTGTCTGCAAGATCCATGATGTACTCGTCTTGCTTGTTGTCGCGGTTGTCTGTGTTGTCGGCCTTGTCGTTAAGCTCCTTGACCTTGTCTTCGAGAGCCTTAAGAGCATCGTTGACGTTCTTGAGGTCTTCGGCGCCTTGGGCTGCATTAGCCTCATCGACAGCCTTGATCTTGTCATCAAGAGAGTTCAACTTGTCCTTGAGCTCGTTGAGATCGTCATCTTGCTTGTTGTCCTTGTCCTCGTTGGCGTTCTGGCGATCGTTGAGAGCATCGAGTTGCTCCTTGAGTGCCTTGAGGTCTTTCTCGTTCTTGTCGTCGCCGTCTTGGATCTTGTTGTCGAGATCGTTGAACTTGTCGTTCAAGTTCTGGACAAGTGCCTTGTTCTTGGCAGCACGCTGCTCGTCTTCCTCCTTCTTTCTGTCTTCCATCTCTTGGATCTTGTCGGCGAGTGCCTTGAGATCCTCATCTTGCTTGTTGTCCTTGTTGTCGTTGTTGTTCAACCTGTCTTCGAGGGCCTTGAGAGCATCGACATCGGATGTTTCTTTCACCACATTCTCTAATTCTTGTAACTTTTTATTTAGATCATCATTTAATTGAGCCCATTTATCTGCGTTCGCTGCTTCTTTTTCTAAAATGTCATTATCTAATTTATTTATCAATTTCTTCAACTCCTCAATATCAGCATTTTGGGTTTCATCTAATTTTTCATTTTCTGCTAATCTTTGCAAAATATTGCTTAAATCATCTTTAAGTGAAGCATTTTCTTTTTCAATTTGCTCAATTTTCTCATTGAGATCTTGTAACGTAGGTCCTGGATCTTCATCAGGCACAGCACATTCTAATTGAATATCCCTTGCCTGTATTTCTCCAATTGCCTCTTCTTCTGGATGAACTACTTTTTCAAGTTCATCATATTTATCCTGAAGATCATTGAACTTTTGATTCATTTGATCAAGACGATCTTTGAGTTCGTTGATTCTTTGATCGTGATTAACAAGATCATCGTCTTGTTTGTTGTCTTTGTCTTCGTTGTTGTTTTGGCGATCATTAAGGGCATCAAGTTGTTCCTTAAGTGCTTTAAGATCGTCCTCGTTCTTTTTATCGCCTTCTTGGATGAGATTGCCGAGATCGTTGAACTTGTCATTAAGATTGTCAACAAGAACTTTGTTCTTGGCAAGACGTTGTTCATCTTCTTCTTTCTTCTTGTCTTCCATCTCTTGGATCTTGTCTTTAAGTGCATTGATGTCTTCGTCTTGTTTGTTGTCATTATTATCATTATGATTCAATCTCTCTTCGAGTGCTTTAATAGCATCTTCATCAACTTTATCTTCAAGAAGATTGTTGATAGCATTGATGCGATCATTAACACCAGCAAGATCTTCTGCACCTTGAGCAGCTTTGGCTTCTTCGGTGTCTTTAAGTTGATCTTTAAGTTCTTGAAGTTTATCTTGAAGATCTTTGAGGGCTTGATTTTGGAAAGAATCATTGTCTTTAAGAGTTTGAAGATCTTGGTCTTGTTGATTATCTTTCTCATTATTTGCATTAACTTTGTCTTCAAGTTCTTTCAGAGCATTGTCGCGTGCAGCATCTTTGGCATCTTTGTCTTGATCTTTGTCGTTAAGAGTGTTGATTTGATCCTTAAGAGCATTAAGATCTTCGTCTTGCTTGTTGTCTTTGTCTTCGTTGGCGTTCTGGCGATCATTAAGGGCATCGAGTTGTTCCTTAAGTGCTTTGATGCCATCTTCGTTCTTCTGATCTCCTTCTTGGATCTTGTTGTCAAGGTCATTGAACTTGTCATTCAAGTTTTGGACAAGAGCACGGTTCTTCTCGGCACGTTGCTCGTCTTCTTCTTTCTTCTTGTCTTCCATCTCTTGGATCTTGTCTTTAAGTGCATTGATGTCTTCGTTTTGCTTGTTATCGTTGTTATCGTTGTTGTTAAGTCGTTCTTCAAGAGCTTTAACGGTATCGTCGTTAGCCTTGTCCTTAAGAAGATTGTTGAGGGCATCAAGACGATCGTTGACACCGGCAAGATCTTCGGCACCTTGAGCGGCTTTGGCTTCTTCGTTAGCTTTGATCTTGTCGTCAAGGGCTTGAAGTTGATCCTTAAGTGCATTGATGTTTTCGTCTTGTTGATTGTCTTTATCGTTATTAGCATTTAATTTGTCTTCAAGATATTTAAGAGAAGAATCTCTAGCATCATCTTTAATTTGATTAGCTTGTTCCTGTTCGGTTAAAGATTGAAGTTGATTCTTAAGAGTTTGAAGATCTTGGTCTTGTTGATTATCTTTCTCATTATTTGCATTAACTTTGTCTTCAAGTTCTTTCAGAGCATTGTCGCGTGCAGCATCTTTGGCATCTTTGTCTTGATCTTTGTCGTTAAGAGTGTTGATTTGATCCTTAAGAGCATTAAGATCTTCGTCTTGCTTGTTGTCTTTGTCTTCGTTGGCGTTCTGGCGATCATTAAGGGCATCGAGTTGTGCTTTGAGTGCTTGGATATCATTCTCGTTCTTCTGATCACCTTCCTGAACTTGATTGTTAAGGTCGTTGAAGCGGTCGTTAAGACTGTCAACAAGAACTTTGTTCTTGGCAAGACGTTGTTCATCTTCTTCTTTCTTCTTGTCTTCCATCTCTTGGATCTTGTCTTTAAGTGCATTGATGTCTTCGTCTTGCTTGTTGTCTTTGTTGTTGTTATCGTCGATCTTGTTGTTGAGAGCATCGAGACGATCGTTGACACCGGCAAGATCTTCGGCACCTTGAGCGGCTTTGGCTTCTTCGTTGGCTTTGATCTTGTCGTCAAGGGCTTGAAGTTGATCCTTAAGTGCATTGATGTCTTCATCTTGTTCGTTATCCTTAGCTTCATTGGCATTAGCTCTGTCTTCTAGTGCTTGAACTTTGTCTCCAAGATTTTGAACGTCTTGATCTTGTTTGTTGTCTTTGTCTTCGTTAGCGTTCTGGCGATCATTCAGAGAATCAAGTTGTTCTTTGAGTGCTTTGATGCCATCTTCGTTCTTCTGATCTCCTTCTTGGATCTTGTTGTCAAGGTCATTGAACTTGTCATTCAAGTTTTGGACAAGAGCACGGTTCTTCTCGGCACGTTGCTCGTCTTCTTCTTTCTTCTTGTCTTCCATCTCTTGGATCTTGTCTTTAAGTGCATTGATGTCTTCGTTTTGCTTGTTATCGTTGTTATCGTTGTTGTTAAGTCGTTCTTCAAGAGCTTTAACGGTATCGTCGTTAGCCTTGTCCTTAAGAAGATTGTTGAGGGCATCAAGACGATCGTTGACACCGGCAAGATCTTCGGCACCTTGAGCGGCTTTGGCTTCTTCGTTAGCTTTGATCTTGTCGTCAAGGGCTTGAAGTTGATCCTTAAGTGCATTGATGTTTTCGTCTTGTTCGTTATCCTTAGCTTCAATGCCTTTCAGAACTTCATCTTGATTGTTGTCTTTGGCGTCGTTAGCGTTAGTCTTCTCTTCAAGAGCTGCTAATTTGTCACCAAGGTCTTTGATAGCTTGGTCTTGCTTAGCATCGACATCGTTCAACTTGTTGTCAAAGTCGTCGAGGTTGAGCTGGAGATCACGCGTCTTAACGGCACCTTGCTCTTCAAGCTCGGCAACTTTGTCTTGAAGTGCTTTAATGTCTTCATCTTGCTTGTTATCGTTAGAATCGTTAGCATCAATTTGGACCTTGAGTGCTTTGAGCTCATCATCATTCTTTTGGTTGGAGGTATTTACCTTATCTTCAAGCTCTTTGATAGCATTGTCTCTGGCAGCATCTTTATCGTTGAGAGAGTTGACTTGATCTTTGAGGGAATTAAGATCTTCATCTTGTTTGTTATTTTTGTCTTGAAGTTCTTTAAGAGCATTATCACGAGCTGCGTCTTTAGAATCTTTTTCTTGTTCTTTTTCATTAATTGCATTAATTTGGTCCTTAAGGGCATTAAGATCTTCATCCTGTTTGTTGTCTTTGTCTTCATTAGCGTTCTCACGATCATTAAGAGCATCGAGCTGTTCTTTGAGTGCTTTGATATCATTTTCATTCTTCTGGTCACCTTCCTGAACTTGGTTGCCAAGATCATTGAACTTGTCGTTGAGGCTGTCGACAAGAACTTTGTTCTTAGCGAGTCTTTGTTCATCTTCTACTTTCTTCATCTCATCCATGTCGTTGAGGCGGTCGACAATAGATTTGATGTCTTCATCTTGTTTGTTGTCTTTGTTGTTGTTTTCGTTGATCTTATCATTGAGTGCGTTGAGGCGGTCATTTACACTCTGAAGATCTTCTGCACCTTGAGCAGCTTTAGCTTCTTCGTTTGCCTTGAATTTATCGTCAAGGGCTTTAAGTTGGTCCTTAAGAGCATTTATATCTTCGTCTTGTTTGTTGTCTTTGCTCTCCTGAGCATTGATCTTGTCTTCAAGACCTTTAAGAGCTTCATCTTGTTTGTTGTCTTTGTCTTCCAAAGCATTGAATTTCTCATCTTGTTTGTTGTCTCGATCGTTGTTAGCATCGGCTTTATCACTAAGTTCCTTGATCTTTTCTTCGAGGTTTTTAATAGCTTGGTCTTGCTTCGCGTCGACATCATTTAACTTATTGTCGAAATCATCGAAGTTAAGTTGGAGATCGCGAGATCTAACAAGTCCTTGGCCTTCAAGATCTTGAATACGATCCTGTAAAGTCTTAATATCCTCATCTTGTTTAGTATCTTTTTCTTCATTAGCCTTTTCTTGATTGGAAAGAGCATTAAGTTTGCTAGTAAGCTCTTTAATATCTTCTTGATTCTTATTAGACTGATCTTTGTTGTCATTATCTCCTTGCTTCATTAGATTTTCCAAGTCATTAAATCTATCTTGGAGATTCTGTAAATTCTTATCATTATTATTATCTCTTTCTTCATTGTTTTGTTGATTCTTCTTTGCTTCATCTTCATTTTGATCAATTTTATCTTTTAACGAATTAATTAAATTATTAAGATCTTGAATATCTTTAGCATTTTTTTCATTATTATTATCATAGTTATTCGCTTTTTCTTTGATGTCATTAATTTGATTTTGCAGATCATCGGCTTTTTCCTTGGCCTTTTCTGATTCTGCGCTAGCATTATCTTCTAGCATAAGTAATTTCTCTTGAGCATTCTTTAATTTCTCTTCTTCATCATTTAAACGTTGTTCTACTAAAACTATTTCATTATGTACGTTAGTAACATTTTGTTCGATATTAGTAACATTAGCAATTGTTTTCATTTGTTCGATTATTGTTTGATAATTTTCTTCTAAAATAAGAACTCTTTCATCAATTGAGTCGATATTATCACTATTTTTATCGCACTGTTCTTGTAGTTCTTTAATATGATCTCCAATACAATTATTAATAGTGGTTGTAATGGATTGATTCTGTACGTCAAATTCTTCCCTAATTTTCATAATTTCATTTGTCACGTAATGGGATGTTTTCGTAAATTCTTCTTTCATACTTGCGATTTCTTTAAGATTTTGAGTAATTTTGAAATCAATTTCACCAATTTTTTGGTCTCCTTTGTTAAATTGTAAAATAGCCTTTTTTATTACCTTTAACTTTGATTCCAATTCAATTATTTTGTCTTGAGCTTCAGTCATTATCAGTAAAGAATGGAATCGTCAAAATGAGCCGTTGACTTTTGTAAACTTGTAAAAAATTTATTCAGCTTTTGAAGGATAAAATTATTTTTTATATCCATATAGTAATCATAAAACTTGAATATTAAAATTTTTGATCCAGTAATGATAAACATTTTTGAGAAGAAAGAGTCTGCATATTTTATTAATTTTTGAATACACTCTCAATTTATTGTCTGTAGGCACTTTAAGTAAATATGGTTTGAAATTGAAAAATATGTAAGATTCAAATTTTGATTTTTTCGCATAAAATGGATTTTATGAGGATTTTTCCCTCAATATTTGATATCAATATTTTAGTAGTTCAATTAATTGAATCAGTATAAAAATTAGAGAGAATTATGAATTACTTAATTCTGCCATGTTTTTATAAGATTTTTTTGAACATAACTCTATTATCAATAATTATGAAATTTAATCAATACATTGCACTCACATTTTTATTTAATGATTAAATATTCTTTGAATGGCCGTATCAACCTTCGAAATGTTCAGAATAAATTCAAATTAAAATCTTACAGTTACAGGAAACATTTATATGCTTCTTTATAGTTCATTTTAACGTATAATTCATACGTTATGAAACTACGAAAGATCTGAAAAAACACTTTGAAGTTCAGAACAAAACTTAACTATGCTATTATTAAAGCCACTCTAATGGTTCATGCTAATTTCATCGAGACAAGCTAGGGGAAAAAAATTTAATTAAAAAAATAATAATTAAGCAAATTAACGATGTTTTTTATAATCGTTTTTCTCTAAATTGTGAGTAAAATATTTTTTTTCATTTCCAAAATGTAATTACTTGATTTTTTTTTCATCTTTTGGTGATGAAATTGGATTATTGATATATATTCTTAAAACAGGATTAAATATTTGTTTGCCTGAAAGCAACCAGCGTAATGATCCTTTGTTAATCTAATTGTCGCTCAATTGAATTAGAAACTGATTGTAAATTCAAATTAGATAATGTTATCCTAGTTATTTGGCATTTCCAAAGGTGATTTGTATGAAACCATAACTTATTTACACATTAAAATCTAATCAAATATGGCATATTTTTTTGTCTTGCTGAATTTAATAAATGAAGTAATAATGACTTTGTAACTCATAATACGAGCACACTTAGATTCTTATTATCCGTGTGAATTTATTATTGTCGGAATTCTAATAAGATTCATTCAATAAAGAAAAGATTCGTGCCAAATTCCGATTTAATAAACTTATAAACGCTAGATTTATTGTGCTATTTAACTCCTATGTTAAAATCATGGCCCTTCGCATTTGAATTACTCAAAGTTGAGAGAACTTTTGAATTTTAATAACATGAGAATGAATAAAATTGAATAAGTTGAAATCAATAATTCCAAATTTTTAAGATATTTCAAAATTCAATATCAGCTTCATCATAGTTTTATGATATTTTTATTTTTATTTTTTTTTAATTTTAAAACTTCAATTTAGATTTTTTAACTTTACCAGGGTTAATTTTTATTTTTAAACCATAGAATTCATTTAATTAATTACATAATATTATTTTATCCAAGTTTGAATAATCTTTTCGAATCATATTCAAACTTTATGTCGAGCTAATTAAAGGTCTTTGAACCATACCATTTCACCACACCCAAAGAAGCTGTAAACCAAATTAAATTCAGATTTGATAATCAAGGACTCATTTTATAAAAATGTAATCTAAATTCGTTTCAAATTACGGATTTTGAACATAAAAATATGCATCTGGCTAAATGTTCTTTATTGTTTACAATTATTCTAGCAGAATCAATATTTGATTTTTACGATAGTTTTTTTTTACAATGAGCGAAAATCCTGAAAATAAGGAGCCGCTCATTATTGATGGATTCGAGATCCTTGAGGAAATTGGAAGCGGAGGATTTAGCAGAGTTCATTTAGCAAAACATGTCGCAACAGAAGTATATTCAGCAGTAAAAATCGTTAATTTAGGCGCTCTCCAGGAATCAGAGTTCAATGGAATTATGCGAGAAATTAGCGTATTTATGCAAACCGAACACCCGAACATATGTAGTTTGTATAGATTATCTGTTTATAAACAACAATTATATTTTTTCATGGAATGTATACCTAGGGGAACGCTACTTGGATATGTAAATAGTAAACATGGACTAAGTGAACAAGAAGCATGCCCTCTTTTCATTCAGCTTTTTTCAGCTGTTCGTTACTTACATTCTGTACATTTTTTAGCTCATAGAGATCTTAAGTTAGAAAATGTTCTTATTGATAACAATAATAACATAAAGTTAACTGATTTCGGACTTGCCGGAACTGATTATTGCAATATTATGAAATCATTTGTCGGAACACCAGGATATACGGCGCCAGAGGTTATAACAGGCTCGGATTACGATCAGAAATGCGATGTTTGGTCGCTTGGTGTTTGCCTTTATGCAATGATGACAGCAACGTTGCCTTTTACTCCACAAAATACAAATTATCGAATGCTCGTTGAAGAAGCATCAAACATTACTTTTCCAATGTCATTTTCAGCTCAACTTACCGATTTATTAAGAAAAATGTTTACGATAAAACCATCAAATCGTCCAACACTTCTACAGCTCCAAAATCATCCTTGGCTTCACGGATTAAAGCAATCTCCTTATAATGTCACGCCAAAGCCCATAGTTTTTTATCAAGTTGATTCAATAGAAGACATTTCAAAATTCAAACGCCGCAAAATAAAACCAGACGCAAATATTATTAAAAAATGCGTCGATTACGGCATAAATAGTGAAGAATTAACTCACGATCTTGAACTTGGACATATTACCGATATAACCACGACTTATTTCTGCCTTTTGCATCCTTTAATGGAAAAACCAGAATTTCATAAGCCAAAGGCTATGATGATCCCTACTAAAATTTCGCACATGCCAAGTAATGAAAAGAAATATACCGCGTTACATAAGCTTGCTCCAAGCCCAATTACTAGTTCAACAACAACATTGAAGTCAGCTGGAAAAGCAATGATTACTCCCCCGAGAAGAGTTCAGTTAAGACACTCTAATGGGAGATTTTAATGTTTAATAATTTAAATATACATGTTTATTCTGTTCGTGTTTTCATATAATCAAAATTTTATTAGTACATAATGTGTAATAATCTCTTTGAATATGGTTTTCGTGGTTGAAAGAAAAGATTTGGATCGCTCAAATTTTAGAGCTAAATATATATTTGTCTCTTAATAAGGCATCGTTTTTATAATTTAGTTTCGTTTACGGACAAAACGTAAAACTTGGGTGTCAAATTTTTATAATTGAATGATAAAAAAAACGAAACTAAAAAATAATATTCGGATTTTTTTAAAAAAAAACAATAGTATTATTTCTACGCACTAGAATAATAAACAAATAACCCGTTCATACAAGTATTGCTTTCTGAAATTGAACAAAATCAGCTCCAAACAAAGAAGAGTTTGGGACTTCTAAAGGAACAAAATATTGATGGCCTGAGCAATTTTCTTTTTCAATCGGAGTATTAGATTGATTCGTTTTGCTAGGACTGTAACTGGGTTCTTCTTGAACTTTATTGGCCACCCTATGCCTTAGTATCCATCCCCATCGATTTTTGACAGATATCGAGGATCTGCCTGTAAGCATTTTGGATATCAAAGCCCAACGATTTCCATGAATTTTTTGAGCTGCAATGAGCGCTTCATCTTCTTCAGTTGTCCATATGTCCTTTGAAATTGATGGGGCGAGTTGTCCGGTATATCTTTCGCGACATTGCTTACCAGTTCTACCTGGAACTAGAAAAGAAACATCTTTCCAAGATTTTGTCCCAAGCTTTTTAACAGCATCTACAAGTGCTGCATCTTCTGAAGCTGTCCATTTATTCTTATGTGAGCCGGAAGAAGTCATGTAAAAAATAATTAGAATTTTGAGAAGAAAAAATCTGTCACGAAGTTCACAATTTACTCAGAAATTATCTCTTTTCAAAAGTGAAAATTCAGACGGATAAGAGATTTTGAGATTGAAAAATTCATATTACAATTATAAAACATAGCAGAATTCTAAAAATATAATCTTTCAAAAGTTTAAATGCTCATTTAAATTTGGAACATTTAATTAGATATGATATCACTATAGGAAAATAATGTTTTGGAACGTTATGAACGTTTGAGTTAACACTTTCAATTTAAATATTTTGTTATCAAAACCATATTTTTAATATTTAATGGATATTTATAAGTAGTGTTGAAAGATTCGGCAATCTACCATACTTAAATTATTTTGAATTGTGCGGCCTGATTGAGAAGATAACGTTGATGCGATTCTATGTCTCGTACTCATTTAAATTATTCATTATTCGCCAACTTAAAAAATGCAGGGAGCTTTTGTGTATCGCTTCAAATATTCATATCGTTTTTGAAAATAATTTGCAAAATACAGTTACAATTCGATAAATATCAATTACCATCATCGATTTTTTTTTGACATTATGTTCACAAACCTCTTAATATTTTTGAAGTGGGTTTTATATTCAGTCACATTTAAATTTCTCGTTACAAACTATGTGACCAATTTAATCAAGCCAAAATTCCTAATTTCTTTCAGCGAGATTTTTGAGACAATCTGTAAATAACAACTTTTCAATTGAAAGGATATCGAACCTATCGGCCAATTTAAAAAGATTATCTGATTATAAACTTGATATTTTTTTCGAGCCTAATTTTTTGTTATTATCTTTCATAAACACCGCGAAAATTTAAAAAAAAATCTGTTCTTGAAAGTAATTTTGGAGTTTAAACATCTTGTATACGTTTCAAACATTTATATAAAATAAATCCACGAATTTCAGATTATCATTTTGATGGGTACCTGACTTTTTTAATTTTTCAATTTTAATTTTACTACTACATTATAATCTCGTTCAAATTTTCTTAACAAATTTTATTAATGTTGTTAAAATTAATTTCAAATTTAATATTTTGTATGATTCTGTTAAAATATTATTCATATCACAAATTATACGCTTAAATGTCCTCATATTCCCGATTTTATATAGATAATTTTATTTATTAATTCATTTTTCGTTTCTTGAACAACAAGGAATTCACAAAACTCCAAAGACACTAAATTTAACAACTGTCTCCCATAAGACACTATAAAGAAATCTCTATTTTCGGAAGTTATTCAAGTATTTTTCATATTACTATTTGATAAAATAAGATTCGTATTGAAAACTGAAATATCTATGAACCACTTCACCAGCAATATTATACATGATATGTACATTTTCATATATAAAATATTAATATGAAAATACATTTTTAAATTTTAGTGCAAATCTGTGTCAACACTGTCAAGAATTAGCATCTCGTTTCTATTCAAACTTCCTAATTCTCAGGCTTTTTAACAAAACTCATCTCAATTCCGATTTCATTCATTTAACGTTGTTTTCATTGATATAAATTAATGTCATATGCAATGCAAACATATTTGCGATGATTCTGCAATAGAAATTCACTAAAAAACGTGACAAACGATGAGTGAGAAAAAAGGGTTTGAGATAACAATCGGAACTCTTGATCCTAAGCAGCTATCTCAAGAAAACTTAGAACTCACTCGTAGAATAGAGATGCTTGAGGGGGAAGCTCAAGAGTTTCTTCAACAAATTGAAGATTTAGAATCTCATTATAATTCCGCAATGAAGCAAAACGAGCAATATCGCCAAATTCTAGATTCAAGTGGTATTCCGTACGATGATAAGTCTGCACAGTTTAGAAAATCTTCTCAAAATTACTCAGAATTAACGACTCAAAACGAAAAATTACGCCAAATCTTAAATGCCGAAGGAATTGAGTTTGATGAGAAAACTTTGATGTTTAAAACAAGCAAAACTCGTCTAATGCTTTCTAGAGCAATTAAAGAAGTAAATCGACTCCGAAAACTTGTCAAAATTCCAGTCCTCGATCTCTGGGATGCTGTAGAAAGAGGATCAATTGCGTATGCTAAGTATTTCCTTCAAGAAGACCCAACAACAGTTTTTGTTCTTAAAAATGGAACTTCAGCGCTTCATAGAGCAATTGAACTCGGAAACATGGCCATGATTAAGTATCTGATTGAACATGGAGCTTCATACTCCACGCCAACCGAAAATGGTACAACATCTTTGATGTTGGCCGCAAGGAGTGGAAATCTTGACGTTTTCAACTACATCTACGAAAAGACAGAGAACAAAGATGCCAAAAGGCCGGACGGACTTACTTCTCTCCATTGCGCGATTTCCGGTGGAAATATCTACATAATTAAGTACTTAATTACAAAAGGATTTGATATTAACGCTCCTACAATTACAGGCGTCACGCCAATCCTCTGCCTTGAGGAATACAACCCCACAGTTTTTGATTATTTAATTGAATGCGGCGCCGACATCAGAGCTAAGACCGTTTCCAACAAGACACTATTGCACATCGCCTGCGCTATCGGCAGCTACGAGTTTGTTGACAGATTAGTCTCTTTAGGCCTTCCATTAGATTCTGTCACAAAAGACGGCTGCAACGCTCTCCACATGGCCACAGTTGGCGGCAACATCAACATCATAGAGTCCCTATTACGGGAAGACTACGGATTCCACATAGATGACCGGACTTCTCTCGGATTCACTCCATTTCTGATCTCAGTCCAAGCTGAGGACATAGACCTGGCGAAATTCTTACTTGCCCACGGCGCAGACATGACAACCACCCTCGAAAACGGCCGCTCTGCCCTGCACATCGCTGTTGCCACTTCCAACATCGAAATGTGCAAGTTTTTGTTGGATTCCGGACTTCCAATCGACGCCATCGACAAAGATAGCAGCACCCCAATCATGATTGCGTACTCAGAACGCTGCCTTCCGATGATTGAGTTTTTGCTCTCTCGCGGCGCCACTCCGAACGAGGATTTCATGGAGGCGGAGAAGAACTCTGTGCCATCACCAGGCCAGCTGAGGGTCAAACTGCTCTACGATCCGACGGAGGAACTTCCGAAATTGAGGAAAGAGAACGAGGAGCTGAAGAGGATGCAGGTAGATATGAGGAAAGTCATTGAGGATTACGAGAAGGAGCACCCGATCATTGTTTACAGCGAATTGGGGACACAAACACTTAATTCCGGAATTATTTCGAAGAGAATGGTCAGCCAGATAGGAATTGTCACTTACGCACCACAGAAGGAGCAGCAACAGAAGCTAAAGATGCTGCAGGATGAGAATAAGAAGTTGATGAATGAAATCAGCGAATTAACTGAAATTGTTGGAAATTACAACCAAGTTAAAGCAAATTTGGCCACGGCACAGGAAGATCTAACAAAGGCAAATGATGAGAAATTGGAAATAGAGAAGAAATACAAGGGAAAGAAAAGAAAAATCGAAGCTGAAAATAAGAAAATCAAAAGAATCATGGAAGGTATGGGTGCTGGCATCGTCGCACTCCTTGCGGTTATTATTTATCTCTTTTTGAACTACTCCCAATAAATAGTGTAGAACTTTTTCTGTTTTATTGTAAATATATCAATCATATCTAATTTTCTCTTATTTACATCATTTTGAAATGAAAAAAAATCTCTCATTAAATAGCATAGGATTTATCATTCAATGTAATCTTATATCGTGTGAATATCCAAATATTGACATGTCATACAATACAGCTTTTCATCGGCAGTCTATATTTATTACCTAAATTAATTTTGTGTAAAATTCCTTGAAAAATAGATAAGTTGTAATATCAATGAAAATTAGATAGAGAGCGCTTCCAGATATTGGTTTTCAAAATTTAAGACTGGATCAATAAGTTAGTTTATAGCCAGGGAACTAAGAGGAGAAATAAGTCCATAGAGATATGAATGCATTCTAAGTAATGACACAGCAAATCAGTGTTACCATTTGCAATTTTAAACTTCTGCAGCATAATTTTGGAAGGAAAAAAAAACATCATTGATATTCACTGATCTTTTTCTATCGATAATCGCTGATGATACATAGGAGTCGAATCACCTCATAAAATCTTGGTCAAAAGTATCGGATTTATCATTCAAGGGCATCTGATGTGATGTGAAAATCCAAATATTTACATATCATTCCAGAAAATTTCTTGATATATGAAAAATAGAAAAGCTGTAAAATATGTGGAAAACAAATAGATGATGCATCCAGAATTCTGAAATTTCAATATTTTAGATCGGATCGTTAATTTAGTTCATAACTTAAATACTGGGTGGATTTGTAATTCCAATGTGATAAGAATTACTTCTAAATATTGACACAGCATTATGGTGTTACGGTTCGAAATTTTTATCTTGTATCATCATAAGAAGCAAAATAAGATGAGGAATATACTGAAACTTGCATCATGATGATAATATGATGAACCTTGCAAATGTGATTATAGATCCAAGACAATGTCTAGTTCATTAACTCTTAGACCCGAAATAATATGATACCATCCATTTGAATTGAATTTTTTCATGAATCTATTTTAAAAAATCAGCTTTTGACTGTGCTAAAATGTTTCAGATTAATGATGAATAGTCATTTTGGTGCATTTCCTGATTAGCAACAATGAAGATGTGACCTTCTTGCTGAGTATATCTAAAACTATCTCATATAAATACTTAGCAAAATTCCATCATCAATCGAATCTAAATTTGGTGAAAAAAGAGCTAAAAATTAAAAAACTTGATTTGGTGAGAAAAATGAAACTATTAAAACTATACAAACGATATTTTTATATTTAATAACAAAAATTAGTTCTGAAGAGATCAAAACTCTTCAATTTCAATTTGATTTCAAACTTGCATCAAAATTTCTTATGTTTTCTTGTAATCTGCTTTCTTTGGAAGTATAAGGCACTGTATCCATATTGTTCCGTTCAAAAGAACATTCAATAGGTACATTAACAAAACAGACCAATCTTTAACTTCTCTGATTGTTGTAAATACTCTTCCGCATGATCCCATGAGTGTAAGGAAGCATGAAAGTGTAGAAAGTTCTCCTTTGCACTTAGCTTTATATGTATACCAAATTTGAGGTATTTTGTACGCAATTGATAGTGGAAGGCATATCATCCATAGAGTGTTCATTACTGTATTGCTAACAACGCCGTGTTCTACACCGAAAATTAGTGAGAATGTCAAAATCATAAATCCATTCCACGTCATAGGATTGTATCTCTCGGAAAAGTGTGTGACGAAGTATCCAATCAATATGTTTTGAGTCATAATAAGTAAAGTTTCGCCGTATGTAGCAAAAGGAAAACCTTTTTGTCGATGATAACATAAAGCGAGAACATTTGCAGTAATTTCCATGAATAAGGATGATTCGCTTAAACCTTTGCCACTTCTGTTATAAAGAATCTGAATGAGTTGAGGTAACTTTAGAATTGCCGAAAACATAATCAGTCCAAAACCAATGCCTCGGCTTATAAAAAGCGATACACACTTTTTATTTTGGAAATCAAAGTCAACGAAAAGGGAATGGCAGCATTCACTATTTACAAAAGGCGAGCATAGATTTGCTACAAATTCCATTTTTGAAAATAAACTACTATTCTCAGATCACATATGCACATAAATCAAAGTTGTCAGATTAAAATATGAAAAATAAATAAAAATTAGAAATATCGAAGTGGTTATATAGAAATAAGTGCTTATTCATAGCATATATGCCTTCAAATGGCATACTACTGTAACACAAACCAACGTTTGATCGATTGTTTTTTGATCAAAAAATATTTAAAAAAAAATTAGTGATTCTCTTTTAATTAGAGATTAAAATGTAGATTTTTGATTGAATGTATTTGTCTTTAAAAATTTGATTTAATTACTCAGCAATATATAAATCAAAATTTACTTGGGCAATTTATTTTGGAGCATAGGCACGCTGAAGCTTAGCGAATGTAACCTTAAGGTGGCGCATTTCGCCGGAGCCCTGAGCACGCTTGCGGTGAGCCTTCTTTTCCCAGTCATAATGGCGCATTGTGGCATCTGGATAGCCGCACTTGGCGCATTTGCTCTTCTGGATGTGGAAGCAGCGGTTTCCGCAGCGACGGCAGATTGTGTGTGTCTTGTTATGTCTTGGACCAAAAGATGGTGTGCCAGCACCCATGTTTCGTAAGGTCAGACCAAACCAATTGTAAAGTTCTCAAAATAGCTCATAAATATCTCGATGGAAATAATGAATTATCCGTATAGTACATGAGAAGCATATCTTAATTAACAGAGAAAATGTCCAGTTTATGAACATAATTTTTCAATTTTATCAAAAATTACATTATTTTCGAGATTTTCGGAATAACTTTGAATTACCATAGACTGTGTACGATTGTTTTGATATAAGAATTAAGATTTAGCTATGATTCATGATAAATTTGCCGTTTTACATTGCATCATGATTATTTAAGCTGTTTTAACAAGTACATAGGTCGCTGGTGCTGATGGCAGTCCTGTGATATGTGGACATGTCTATTTTACATTATTCAATAATCATCAGAAAAAATTGTCAAAAATTTTGGACGATAAATAAAAATATAAATGTTATCAAGAATATTTGGAAAATCGTTACCTGAGCCCACAACCGAACAACTTGGTGTAGATCTAAACCCATATGACCTCGAGAAACCAGCTGAAGTGACCTCAATCGCTTTTGAGCCAAGATACAAATTATTAGCTTTCGGAGATGCCACAGGACGTCTTTTTGTTATGAATCAAGAGCGTCGATTGCTTGCTTCAAAAGATGCTGCTCCAACATCTATATGCAGATTATACGCTTGTCCAAACACAAGTTCTTTTGTATCTGTTTATTCACAACACATTTACAACAATCATCCAAATCAAGCATTAATAACTCCTAATGATAGCGAAAAGGAGTCTTTCAGATGCAGAAGACACTTCAGAACAGATTCTGTCGTTACTCATTGGGTTGTTGCTGAAAACAAGATCATTCCGAGAGTTATTTCGCTCAAAGAAATCATTGTAGAGCTTGTTGTTTCACCTTCGACACCCAATTTCGCCATGATTTTAATGACGACAGGAGCTTTGTTGGGATTTTCACTCGAAAAGATGAAATTCACGGACTTTTACGTAAATATATTCGAAGGAAAGCCAGTAAAGGCTCTTAGCTGCCCTATTGGCATGAGTTATTACGTTGCACATGATCAAATCGACGTTTTGGACATAGATTCAATGGAAGTCGATAAATATTCAACACAGAAAGTAAACGAATTTGATTTATTCGATGGATACGCAGCATCTATCTTAGAAGACGGATCTTCTGCTCTTATCAAAGGAAACAAAGTTTCTTCGACACAAAAACTTGAAGAAGGAGAAAAAGCAATCTACACAACTCTCCTTGAAAGCGAAAAACAATTTACAATTGTCAGATCTAAAGAATTTGATTCAATAATGATCGGAAACAGACGAGTTTCTCTACCAGAAGGTGTTAGATTAGCACCAGGAATCGCTCCAATCTACACAAAGTCATATTTCGACAGAGCAGGAGTTTCTACTTTATATGTCATTTCTACTGACGGCAGAATCTTCAATGTTGCTGATTCATGCGACGAACTCATCCTATATCCACCGATTTTGGACGGAACGAAGTGCAAAGCTTACGAATACGAAAATATTATTTACGTAACAGAGAATATTGGCGAAGGATCATTCAACGTACACTCAATGACGAGGAATGGATACATTGGCACCAAGAAGATCGATGCTCCATATCCAACAACCTTCATTTCCGGCAAATTTGTTTGTATTTCGCCACTTTCCATTGATATCGTCGATGTCAAGGATTACAAGGTCATCAGAGTTGTCGAAGCTAAAGAATCCCTCAGAGTTTACATCCATCAGAACTCTTGCCACGTATTTTGCGACTCATTCCCTCAACTTTACAGTTCTGACATGGTGAACTTCAATCCTGCCGCAGAAGGCGACATGTTCTCTCCTTCCTGCAGCGAGGACATCATCCACGCCCTGTTCATCAAAGGCCAGGAATGTCTGATCACCAAAGATAATTCCATCATTTACAATGGCGAGAAATACGAAGGCTTCGATAAAGACGACCCTGCAGTTTTGATTGAATGCATTGACGATTTCGGAAAAGCCTCAAAAGATGGAAATTACTTGTTAGTTGTTACAAAGAAATTACTTTTGCTGTTTGATGCAACAGACGGAATGAAGAAGATCAGGAAGGACACAATAGATCACAATGTTACGCATGTCAGTGTCATGAGATGGGGCGGATTGATGACATGCACTCCAACCCACTTGAATTTGCTTCCTCTGCCTGATTTCACTCTGAAGAGCCTCGGAAAACTCTCTGCTCCTTCAGAGGCAACAATCACTCCAATCGATCAGTGCGGTATCATTTCTTCAGATAAAATCGCAACTTCTGTTTATTTGAATGACATGGTGAAGCCAAAACTGTTCGATCAGGAGACACCAGCACTTGCTATTCCGCAGAAGAAGAGTTTCTTCGGACTGATAAATAAAAACACAGCTCCAACAACTGAGGAAGCTGATGAAAAATTCGGTTTCAAGAGGTCAAAGACACAATCTGCTGCTTCTAACCTCGCAGAAACTGGTCAGATGATGCAGGAATTGATGGTTATCGCACAGCAGAGAAGTGAGAAATTGAATGAACTTGAAGAGAAAGCAAATAGAATTAGAGATCACGCAAGAGATTTCGCTGAAGCTTGTAGAAAACTGAATAAGTAAAAAAAATCTATATTTATTATGTAAAAAAATTGCATTGTTTTATAGAATTTATAGGGAGCATTGGGTGAATATATTTAGAAACTCCCTATAACAAAATGTATCTACACAGCCTCATGGATATAATGAACATAGTTACAATGAACATTAACATATTTTTATCGGTGAATTCGTGATTGAAAAGAAATCTCTCAATTTGGGAAAAACATTGTTTTAACCTTGTGAATAATCCCACGCCGCTGAGATAAGTATTAATTGTTTTAAATATTGTGTAAGGATATAGCAGAATGTAATGTATAGATATTCCCCACATCAAGGAAAATTTAATGATATTTTGTCCAGAAGCGTAAATATAAGTTATAAATAGATGTGGAAAACATAGTTAGACAAAGAAATCATTTAATAGGCATGAAATTCTAAATTTCTCTAGCATATTCTGAATTATAACAGATTTGAAGTCTTTGATATGTAGTTTATATTCACATATAGTCTTTTATATGCTGACTGCAAGTCTATATATATGGTGACCCTGATTCATTAACAAACTTCATAGCTTCTGTAGTTGTAGTCTATCGGTGCGGCCCAGTTGGGATGAAAAGTTTACAAAATTTTTTGCTACACAAAGAAAATGAAATGTACAATCACCTGTATCTATTGTTAGTATTACAAATATGCAAAGAATAACAAGGAAAATAAGGTTCTGAATCGGAGAAAGGAATTTCGGTTTTCGGATTATTTTGAAATTATTAGGAAATAAATATTTTTAAATAATTCTTTGTAACATTTCTATCATATTTCAATTTGAAAAATGAACCTTCTTCAACTGTGATTTTATCGCTAATTTCCTAAAATCTATTACCCTGATATGAAATGTACTTATAATAATAATCGATTAATTGAAAATTGCATTTTTAATCGGGTTTTTTGAGATCAATTTTTTTAGAAAGGAATAATAATACATAATCCGAATAATAATTGGAAACTGTTTTGAAAGGTGTAAAATTTTATATGTATTGAATCAAATTTAAGAGCTTTGAAAAAATTCTATCTCCTCTGAAATAAATATAAAGTTTATATAATTTTTTTGAATTAATTTTGATTCTTTCTAGGATGTATAATACCTTCTGGAATCTGTCAAAACGTTAGGTTTTTCTCAATCTTTCAAAATTGATAAAATAGATTTTATGATTTATAATTCTTGTTCTACTAATGATGGAGTAATGAATTTATAAATTTACTAAATTTCTGCAAAAAGCTTCATAAAATTAATTGAAAGTAATTTCAGGTTTCGAGTTAGGACAGACACTTGGAATTGGCTCTTATTCCAAGGTCAAATATGCCAAAGAAGTGGCAACAGGAAAGAGTTATGCCTGTAAAGTTATTAAAACCGGAAAGATCAAAGATAGCGAAGTTGAGAATACGGTGGTTAAGGAAATTAGTATTATGTCTAGAATCAACCATCCTAATATTATACAGTTACATAGAGTTTTAAAGTCACAAACGAAGTATTTCCTTATATTAGATTTGATTCGTGGAAAAGACTTATCAGAGATAATCGGCCAAAATGGATGCCTCAGTGAATCAACAGCAAGAATATATTTTCATCAAATTATTGATGCAATTGACTTTTTACATAGAAATGGAATTATTCATCGTGATATTAAGCCAGATAACATTCTAATCGATAAAAATGATAAAGCTTATCTTATCGATTTCGGTCTATCTGCTAGAAATATCACACAATCCGATTTATTTACAGATATGTTGGGAACTCCAAACTATTTAGCTCCTGAAGTAATAACAGAAACGCCATACAGAGGACAATCAGTAGACTTATACGCAGCCGGACTGATCCTTTATGTTATGCTTACCGGAGAAGTTCCATTCCACGCTGATTCTTCACAAGATGTAATCCAAAATATCATATTATCAGAGTTATATATTCCAAATTTCATTTCAGATGCGGCTGCAAAATTAATTCGACGTTTAACTCACAGAAATCCACGACTCCGCTATACAATCGAAGATGTCCGTAAAGATGAATGGTTTTCTGAGGATTATACATCATCAGCTGCAGGAGAAATCATTGATCGTGAAATCCAAATTGAAAATGCAAATATACAGATATTACAACCTCAGCAGGTTATGGAATATACTGATCAATGTTCCATGACACCATGCTCTATAGAGAAAGAACAGAATACAGAAACGAAAAACTGTATTTGTTCTCCATTCGCTTTTTCTGTTATTTCTCCTTTGGATGCTCTGAAGAGGAACTTAAACAAGAGAATAGAAAGTTTGGGCGGTTGCATCAAAGATGAAGAAAATTCAAGCGAAAACGCAACTTTTAAACTTGGTTTATCGTCATTAGCCATTAAGATAGACATATTCCCACTGGTCGATACAACTCATATCATCCGCATCATTAATATACACGGAGAGAACTCAGATTTTGATTCAATTGCAACACAATTGAAAAAACAACTTTGTATATAATATATTTGTTTTTTAATAAAAAATAATAATAGCTTCTTGTATTTTAACGTAAAATAGAATTATTTATTCTTGCGAATATTCAAAATACTGCGCAACGTATTTATCAGTAATGAGCATCTTGTAGTGTTCACCATTTGATGAAGGATCGTTCAAATTGACGCACTTTGTCATATCTTTGTGGAGTTTGCAAAATTGCTCAACACCTGGAGCGAGAACTGTACCATCTCCACCTGTTGTTACCATATCAAGGTCATTGGTTTCCCAGCTCTTGACTTTTGGAGCAAATGGAGTCTCTAATTGGTCATTATAAACAATGACTGTTTTCACGCGTGGCGCAGGAATTGGCTTTGAAAGGAATGGTGTTTGGAGATTGAAAAGCTTAACGTTTTCTGGAGAAATTCTTCCGTGTTCGACGAAAATCTTTTGTAAATCTTCTGGTCCATAGCCTTGGCCGTCAGGACCATAAAATACGTGCTGGCCCTTATACAAGTCCCAATTGGGGAAATGGGTATGGACAGCTCCCAATGTTTCAGCGGCCAATTGGAAATCTTCGTCTGTCCACTCAATGAACTTATGGTAAGCCTTTGTCCAGCCTATTCTAACGGCCTTTCCAGCGCCAGCAAAGGAAGGTGCAATAAAAACACAATGGTCGACGTATTTATTGACCCAATCAGCTGACATTTTCTGGGAAAGGAAGTAATGTGTGATAAACGTTCCAAAGGAGTGGCAAAGGAAGACAACCTTTTGGCCAGTCTTCCTATAAATATCTTCAACTAAGGTTTTCAGACGGTTGTCGAAAGCTGACTGGCAGGCAATTCCCTTACGCCAATCATTTGGAGCACCATAAAGATCAATGCCCTCGACGTATCCATTATTTTCGAAGTATTGAATAATCTTCTTGTAATATGGAATAAATGATACGTTATACTTTGTAAACACATCAACTTGCGTGATTCCTTCGAGAGTTCCAAAACCAACTGTACTTGCTTCAGTTACGTCATCCATATTTGTTGAACATTGAGTTGATTCATCATATTGCAACGACATCCAATGAAGTATGCAGTTAAATACAGGAGGAATGACATATTTGTCATTAATCCAACCAATTCCGTCAACGTTCTTTGGGCAGTACCATTTATATGGTGTTGAACCTGTCTTGACATATATATTCGATGCACCAATTCCAGGAACTAGGATAACAGGCTTTTTCGCAATAGTAGAGACAGTTAAAAAGGAAAACATCTTTTTTTGAAATTGAATCAGAATCGCTAATTGAAAGAAATTGACCATTTTGGATATGTGCTGAAACACTGTGTTTATCAATAATTTCCAAAGAAAAATTATAAAACGACCAAGCCTTTGAAAAATTCAATTCTTTTAATATAATAAGTAGATCATGAAACAAATAAATTTTCATTGTTTTTGAGCAAAATCATTCCATTCAATTTTGTGAAGAACGGATGAAATTCTTTTGAATTTTTCAGGAAGAAAAAAATTCCTTATTTTGGGGTATAATTTTAAAAAAAAAGGGAGTGACACCTAAGTTTATTGATCCTGCTTTATATCATCATTGACGAAGAATTGATCAAAATCATTAGTATGAAACAATGATATACTCTGTGCAGAAGGATATTAACATTGCAAAAATCCAATTACTCGATATTAAACTCATCATTTCTTGCATTAAAGTTGATACCTTTATTTTTTCGAAATATTACAAGAATAGATTTCTTACGTATTGCCAATGATAACCAAAGTAATGTTTCGGTATAATAAATTTAATTCAATATAGAAACAGCAGATTGACTAGCCATTCTGATATAATATCATGAATTCTATCGGGTTACAAAATATCAAATATCTTAGCTTAACTTCGGTTTTTATTTTGAGTTACAGATCTAATGTTGCTCTTCCTGAAGCAATAATCACTAACTTATCAAAATAATATGATAACAAATCTAAATATGCTAGTTTGATATAGATTTTATTCATATTTATTGTTGACATTCAAATCACAATATACATCTTCAACTTACCTTTGAATAAAATCATCATCTCATTGATTATTTTCTAGATATTTACTATGGCTTTTAAATATGTTAAGCAAATCCTTTATTTAAAGCAAATATTTTTTATTTTACTTGCAATATTTGATGATCTATACATCATCATATATTATATTTGATAGAAAAATATTGATCAATTAAATGTTTGGAAAATAAGCTTCTTTTTTGTATCATTATAAAATAATTATTTAATTTGCTGATATAATTGACATATTTTTTTAAAAAAAATATAGGTTAACAAAAATGAAATGCATACATCGATTTAAAATACAGTATAATTGCTTTGTTTCAATAATAATTTTAAATCTTCAAGATTTTTAACCTCATTTTTCCAAAAAAAATCGAGAATTGTAAAAATCATTATCATTTTCTACAAAACTGCTTAGGCATTTTTCAAATTCTAAAAAATTTGGAAAAAATCAGCAAGGACGATTTCATTCTAGGGATTGAGGGCAAGAGCTACCAGTCAAAAAAGGCTCCAAATTTTTAGATATTGATATTGATTTTCATCAATCACTTAATATCGATTGTTTACAGTTAACAGTATTGCATGTTATTGAATTCTAATATATTTGAACATACTATATATAGTTTTCGAAACGTTTCAAAATTTCGCCCAATTTAACAATAGTCCAACAATCATACTCATGCATTATTACCACGATCTAATCGCGAAAAGATACTGCTCTTTATTTGCCCTTTTCTAAAAATTATTTTCAAATAAAATTTCTTATTCGTACATGTTTTATATGCAGATCTAGAAGAAAAACGAAAAATCATTAAAAATTTATCACAATACCATGCAACCGGCATATCAGAAGTCAGCTTGCATCAACTTCTATCAAGTGTCCCAGATCATCCTGGAAAAAACCATATAATTATGCCAATTTCTAGTTTTGAAATGGACAATCACGTAATTATCGTAGAGCCTCTCTTATTAAGGTCATTATTTGAGGGAATTTATCAAAATAGGCCAGTTTCCCAATTATTGAGTACAATTCGAAATATAATGGAACAAATTTTGCAGGGAGTTTCATTTTTACATGCGAATGGAGTTACACATTGCGACTTAAAGCCAGATAACGTTTTATTCGACTATGAAAACATGAATAACTTGCAAATCATAGATTTAGGTTCAGCGACAATGTCTCCAACATGAGCAGTCGATTCCGTAAGATTAAAAAGAGGTTAATAAAAACAAACAATTTATAGATAAGACAAATAAATAAAAATACAAAAAAAGATTTTCTACTTTGGTTTGAGTTTCATCTTTGATTCGAATACATCGTTTGGGTAATTCTTCTTTGCTATCTTCTTTATTTCTCCCCATTGATCGAATGGTAGCAAATTTGGTCTCTTTGGCTTTGTGTCCGGAATCAAAGCCAAAACAGACTGAGCTCTTGTTCTGACTCCATTGTGCCAATGGTTCTTTGCTGCGTCCTGTAGAAGGAATGTGAGTATCGAATGGTCGAAACCATCAGTCCTTCCTATAGTTGTCTCAATGAACTTCATTCCTTCCATAGCGATCTGCCAGTGTATTGACGAAGATCTCCAAGACAAGTTCTGCCAAACAACTTCTTCTGGAGGAGGTCCTTCCACGCAAAGAGCTGTTGCTTCTTGCATAAACAAGACTGCCTTCTGTGGATCGAGTCTTGGCCAGTGGTTGACAATGAATCTCCTTATGTCATGTGCGAAAAACTCATTTGTTTTCGCTAAAGCAGTCAATGCTTTCAAGAATTGCTGAAAATATGATTGGTAATGAGGTGCGTAATGGAGAATTCGAAATGTGCACCACAACTCATTGAATATCGTTAGTCCGTCGTTTAATCTCTGCTCGGAGATCATTGAGTTCAGTCCCAACACGTTCTTTTCGTCATCAAAAGAGGAAGTAACGAAAAAGTCATCAAAAAGTGGTGGAGGAGGTTTGTATTCAATCAAGAAATGGAAGGCCAAATCCAACAAATCCTTTGTGCCGTGGGGAGGAGGAGGAGTCAATGTCAAAGCGATGAGGTGTATGATAAAAGGTATCTGTGTGTTTATCTTCATCAGACAGTCCTTCGCGCCCTGTCTGTCGTTGTTTGAAGCGGAAGTTAATCTCCTTGCAAGAGCTTTCAGAAGCTGATTCGGATAGTTTTGGAGAGAAAGAAGAGGGAAAAGACTGTAGGCGATGGTGATGTCTTCGTAGGACTCGCGTGGGTTGAAATAGATCTGTTTGTAAGAGCGGATGATGACGGAAAAAGGAGGAGCAGTAGATAAAACAGAGATAAGTAGATTTGTTAGTTTCTTAGTTGTTTCTGAGGTCAAAACTGTTCCTTTTGGAATGTTTAGCGTTTTCATGAGTGTTGCGCGGTTCTTGTGGTCTTCTGCATCGATGGACATTATTCTGTCAATCAGGGAATTGATCTTTTGCTCGTTCGTGAGGTCGGAATTGGAATTTTTCGTCTGTTTTTGGTTTTTCTCTTCGTGGAGGGAAGGAGTTGATGAAGGACGGGGAATTGGAAGACTAGGGTTCTTCGCTTTGCCTTTTTTGGGTGCAACCTCTGTTCCTGGAAATACATCATCGGTATCACCTGTTTTATTCTTCATGAGAATTCTGGATGCGTTAATTTGCGCTCTTTCGTAGCCTTGGTTGGCAGAGAGCGTGTAATACTTCAGCGCTGCGGTCTCGTCTTTCAAAACATTCTCGAGGTATCGCGCATATTCGTTCTGGGCTGGAGCTGAACCAAGATCTGATGAATTTTTGAGTATGTCAATAGCTTTTTGTGAAAGAGCTTTGTTATTGATATGCTTGAATAAGAATCGCCCTATTTTTAGTGACGCTTCGGTATTTCCAAGAGCTGACGCACGCCCATAATAAGAGAGAGCGCTGTCTGCAATATCGTCGAGTTTCGTATTGGAATTCATGATCTCGGCAGCACGGAGAAGTGCAAAGCCGGCCTTTTCAGCTAATTCCTTGTCATCTCTTTTCTGTTCTCCCAAATTTCCGGCACGATCATAGTAAGATACAGCAGTGGATGTGTTCTTTTGCGCAAATTTATTGCCGCCTTCGAAATAGATTTTTCCTAAACTACATAAAGCGTCGATTGATCCTTTTTCTGCTGCTGACTTTAAATTTTGTAGATATTGAGCATCATTATGCTGACAATCAGTACTTTTCTCGCATTCTATTGCAGGTTTGTTCATCGCATCTGTCTTTCCTGATTCTAAAAATTTCAAAATTTAATAACGATACAGACCGTTTGGCCAAAGAGTAATAATTTTTTTTGGTCAAAAACTTTTTATGGATGAAGTCATACAAAATTTAGTTGCTACGAGCTCACCAGATGAATCTATTCGTGCACAGGCTTCAGAATTTATCGAAAATTGTACAAAAGACAAAAATTTTTATCTTCAAATCTTTGATATACTTCAAAGAACAGATATAAACCCAGAAATATATATTTTAGCAACAGGTGCATTGAGACTATGGATAAAAGAATCGTTTACTTCTGTTTCAGAAGAAATTCAGCGACAAATCATCGAATTTTTACAAAATTTGATAATTAATTGTCATCCAGCAATTGAACACATAATAGAAAGATACAAATCAGTCTTACAAATCTTTTATTTGGACATTTCCCCTTTTTTCTTAGAAATTTTACAATTTATTAACACGCAAACACCTCTAGACTACTTATCTAACCTTCTTACTGTTTACAAATTGCTTGGACCAAGGTATTGTGACAGTAATTGCCGAAATACTGACAGATCTGAGTTAGTCGAGTTTGTTTTAGCACCTATTACTCCAATCCTCCAGGATATGACACTCTCGCAATCCCCGGAAGGATGCACAATCTACAGCCGCGCACTTGAAGTATTTAAGACTCTTTACAATTCAAAAAATTCTGAACATGTAAACTTTGCCTCTCAAATTTGTATCGTAAATTTTAATAATTTTCCAGACCAAGTACCTGACAACGAGATGTTCTTTGAGATGTATTATCAGATTGTCTCTTTTGTTCCCAGTTTAATCAGTAATCTTATCATTGGTCCGAAACAAGAAAATACAGAAGAAATTCTTAATACCCTGTATGAGTTATGCTACGCTTATATGGTAAAATTAGCCAAAACTCAGGCTTTTCCAGGAGATATTTTTATTCCGCTTGCAAACTGCTTGGACTGGAGAAATTCAGTTGTTCCGATCAATGTTGAAACCGTCCATATGCTCATTTCGCTTTGTACCCTTGGAGAAGCCGAGATTTTTGATTTTGAAAATAATCCTCACCATTATTTGAGTTCTTACCTTTCATATAAGAGGAAAAACAACACAGACAAAACGTGCCGTGATGCTATCTGCTTTTTGGCCAATTCTCTCGGCTCTTCCAATAAAAATTTTCTTCAATTCCTTCTTACGGAAGAACCATCGGAGCCAACAATGTATTTAGTTGCATGCCAGACTAATAATGCATTACTACACACATTACAGAGTGTTTTGGCCGATTTTGTTCAAAGATCATTCGAAACGTGCCAAAACAACCCAGTTGAGCTCGCAACGCTTCTCTTTTTGATAAAGAAGTCAATAGAGCATATCTATGAATATCCAATTTACAATAGTTTCTTGGAATTTACAATTAATTGTCTAACAAACTCTCAGAGTGACGTAGTTATTGATGAATCCATTGGAGTATTATACAAATTACTTATAAATGGCGAAGACATCCCAGTTGACCTTGTAGAACCAATTTTAGAGTTTTCAGAAAAATATTGTTCGAAAAACGCTTTGAAATTCTTTGCAAGGTACGTAAAAACCAATGATGACTTCGGAGAAGAGCAACTGTGCAAGATAATTGATTTCTATCTTCCAATAATCGAAGAATCAATTTTAGATGCACAAGATACAACAAATTTAATGATGATCGTTGGCAAATTGGTAGAAATAGGTGGAGTGTCAGTTATTACTAACGATCTCTCAGCGTTTATTGAGAAATATCTTAATGATCCTTATGTTTCCTCTGTAGAACCAATTTGTTCGTTAATTGGAGTGATTTTCACATTGAACAACAATGAGATTTCATCCCAATTGATGAAAATGCTCTGCCAGAGCTTGGATTCTAATGTAACAATGGAATCTTTGTCCTACATCGTAGAAACGATCTGTTGTTTGCTAATTATATGTCCTAATGCATTCCAAGTATTGGGAGTTGGAGAATTGTGGTTCCAAACAATTCTTTCCAAATTTGGAAAATCTAATTTCCAAGATGCGAATTTGGCGATCATTTTATCGCTTATTATTCAATCTGATGAAACTGTAGATGCTTCCCCTGTTTTGCAACTGATTTCTTCTCAAAATTTGTTCAATCAAGTGAAATTTTTGCTTCTTGCGACATTAATTGACTTCAGATCATTGGATATCAGCAAAGAAGTACTTGATCAGTACTTACAGTACTTGGGAATTGAAAAAATCACTTCTTATAACCAAAATTACTTGCATTACGTCGCAATGCTTGTGATTATATCGCAACATAACGAGTATGCAGCTGCTCTCTATCCTGTGGCCTTGGAATGTTTGAATCAGAGCTACAAAGGCTCAGAATCTTTTCTTTGGCCAATTACTCGAATTAACGTTAATGAACTTGACCAAAATGCAAAGACTTTAGCAGCAAATTCATAGATTTTATATTAGATTGTTATTTATTGTTTATAAAGTGTTATTAATATATTAGAGTTTTATATAATTAATAATATTTCAATACTAGCTATTACACTCTATATTTGACTATTTAACATTGTCAAGATCCATTGTAAGTTACACAATTTGATTCTAAAAGCATTTTTTCAACAGTAATGAATACAAAATACAATTGAACAAATCATTAATCTTGATAATAATAGTGGTATGAGGACTAAAATCATTTGAAAATAAATTTTTAAGTTCATTTGATCCGGAATATCTTGCAAATTCATAATTTCATAGGTTAAACTTACAAGTAATCAATATGAATTAATAATATTAATGTATGAGTTATACAATCAATTAAAATAAGATTTGATTCTCTAAAATTTAGTATTTTTGAAACAATATCAGAGAAAATCAATGCTTTATGAACAGTTATAAATGGATCTAGCTCCAATTCGAATTTTGAAATTAAACCATTTTTATCAACCAAAATCCGGACAAATGAGTTATAAATATACACAGCAAAGAGAGTTTATCAGAAATGTCCATATTAAAATCGAAGTTTCATAAAAATGAGATTTTACGATACTAAGGCGGAAAAATCGTACGTTAATCCCACAAAAATTGAGGCGATTTTCCGGTTATGTGTACGTTTGAAATCAAACTTTGAGAGGGCTGACAGTGTAAAATTGATAAGTTCACATTTAACAAAAGAAGTGATGGAGCTCTCAGCACTTGCCCCAACACGTACACGCAGACAGCAAGTCCACCTTACAACCAATGCCACATGGTCTAAGGAGGAAGATGCTCTTCTAACACAAATTGCTTCACAATCAGAAACAGTTGCGTGGAGTTCAATTGCTAAATTCTTCCCCAACAAGACCGCACCACAACTTGCAGGCCGTTGGGAAAAAGTTCTTAACCCTTGTTTGATCAAAGGTTCATGGACTAGAGAAGAAGACGAAATTATCTTAAAATACGTAGCTGAAAACGGAGATAAAGATTGGGCAAAGCTTGCTCTCTTACTCCGTGGACGCACAGGAAAACAATGCCGCGAACGCTTCAAAAACCATCTCGATCCAAACGTCGCAAAGGTAGCATGGACAGAAGAAGAAGATAAACTACTTATCGAATTACATGAGAAAATGGGCAACTGCTGGACTAAGATTGCTACATTCTTCGAAGGCAGAACAGATAATTGTATCAAGAACCGTTGGAACAGTACTTTGAAAAAGAGACTCGAAAGAATGAAGAAGGGTGAGCCACTCGTTATGAAACGTGGTAGAAAACCAAAAGGTTACTATGATAACATTCCAAAACCAGATCTTTCAAATATCAACAACATTGATTTACAATTATCACCTGTTTGCTCATCTCCTGTTCATCCACCTCAGAGACTTTCAGTCATTGAACTTGCTCCTTTGACAGAGACGTTACCAATCTTCAAACAGAAGAAAGTAGATGGTCCTCGCGAGATGCTTACATTAGAGCAGAATCGCCTTGATCTTCAGCGTATGTTGCAAGCTGCACTTGCTTAATTATATATTATATTGTCTATTAATCATTAAAAACTATTTGTTATTTACGAATCAAATGAAAAAACAACTAATATTTCAAAACATTTTTTACTGAGTACACCTAAAATATGTAATGTGAATGAAAAATAAAAATATTATAATAAAATATTAAAGACTTTATAACAAATAATATATAGATGATAACGCATATGATCTACACATGAGAGGATAACGTTTCTATTATTCTTGTTTGGCTCTAGTTTCTGGTTTTGCTGTTCTTCCGCTTTTAATGAATCTATTAGTTCCTCGGCCTCTTCCTCTGTAGTTGCTTGATGTTCTTCCACCACGGTAGTTTGAATTTGGCTTCCTTTCTGTATTTTCTGTTTTGGCTTGTCGATTTTGTTGTTCTGGGGCCGGTTTATTGTACTGTGGTCTAGGTTTTTGCTCAAATGGACTCTTCTTTGGTTGTGGAGCAGGTTTTGGTGGTTCTTCATCGGAAGAAATATCCCAATCATAAGCTCTTCCTGTATAAATCTTTTCTGGCTTTGGCGCTGCAGCTGGTGGTGGTTCATCAATAACTATGATGACTGGTTCTGGATCTGGTTCTAATGGTACTTGCATTGTATGTGGGAGATATGAAAATCCGCCTTTTTCTTTTGATATATCTGGGAATTTTGATTGAGATTGTGGTACTGTCTGAGTATTTGTTTGTACTGGTAATGTATTTTGATATATCCTATTTAATTTGGATTTTTGTAAAATTAAATTTTGCTCTTCGAAGCCATTACTGCGGGGACTGAAGCCTACATTGAATTGTTTCTCATCATTGTTGATAAAAACTGGTGCTAATCTCTGTCGATTTTGAGGATTTTGTGTTCTCACAATTTGATAGCCTTGACCTGAGCCAAATAGCCACTCATATAGGTCTAATGGAGAATTTCCATTGCCAAGGTTGACAATTAATATTGCCACAATTATTAAAACAATGATAATAACAATAAAAGTATTCATTCAAAAAAAAATATGATGCAAAAAGAAAAGGAATTAATGGTACAAGTAACAAAAAGTTTGATAAAAGATCCTTTATTTTATGGTCTGTTTCATGATTATACTACTAGTCCAAGCAAATCTTCAAAAAATCAAAAGAAAAATGAATTAGAAGTTATATTATCTAAAGTAGAACAGAATAAATACAAAAATACAAATCAGTGGATCGAAAATCTCAATAGTTTAGTTGGTAAAGTCAATGAAATTGTTGAACAAGAAGATTTTCAAGAAAAAATACGATTAGAAATGCAAAAAATATTAGATAAACTATTACAAAGGAATGGGTTCAAGGATTGGAATGATACTGTGATAAAATACAAAACAAAAATGTCTAAATTAATGCAAAATCCACCACTTATAACTAGCCCAATTCAAGTTCTATCAACTAAACTTCAAAATGTTAAGAACCCTAAAACAATAACTGCAATATTACAAATAGTTCGAAAATATCAACCTGATTTGATTAAAGGCACAGATACTGAAAAATTAGAACTAGTTAAACTATACCCAGAAACAATGAAAGAACTGATACAGTATTTAGATAAGAATAATACTTAAAACTGATGCCTTGTTTTCAATTGCAGAATATACTTGATCTGCAATTGAAATGTCTTAGTATTTTTCATTGTTAGATATAATAAATGTTTTGATTATGATATATTACATAATATAATAAATCATTTGTTTGAAATTAAAGAAATATTTTTTATTCTTCCGTTTCCTTTGTGTTTCCAGTAATTATTTGAAGAGATACAGTATGGTTTCTTTGTTTTTATTCTTGATATTTTGATATCAGCTTTATTAACCATTTTCTATTAAATATCTATCATGTTTGATCAAACTCTAACATGAAAAGTGTAGCATTTTAAATAATGAGAAATATTAAAATATGAATAAATTAATAAAATATAACATTTACAAATAAAATTCAAACATTAAATCTAATATTCATATATGATCTTCCTGTCTTAAACCTTCTATCAGGAAGTTGGATAGCCTTGTACTGCCTTGCAGTTTTAACAATCTTTATTGTCTGGTTTCCGTCAGAATGGAACAGAGGAAGTCCATTCGGGTGTTTTGGAACAACAGGCTTGACAATTCTTGGTCTTGCAGAAGCAGAAATAGACTTTGGAATTTTAGGACTTGATGACAAAGAATCAGAGTTTTCTTCGTCATTTATCTCATTCATCATTGTGAGAACAGAGTTTATATTCAAAGGAGGAACTTCTTCCACAAATCTCGGTGCGTGGTCCACAGTATTTCTTGGTGTAATTGGCTCTCTAACGCACAATTCTTCTGATTTAATGAAGTTGCAATATCCAACTTCGAATTCAGACTCATCAAACTGTGCGATGAAATCAACATTCTTCCACGATGACTGTCCATCTGAATCCCACTCGTTGTTCTCTCCGAGTTCTCCAATGTATTTAGGAGGACACAAAGAAAACATCGAGACATGGCCATTAGAACTAGTCAACACTTTGTTTTCTAACACAAAAACAACTCTGTCGACTGTCTCTGAATGGGCTCGAAACACAGAAATCTCTTCGAATCCGTTGTTCAGAGCGAATGTCTTGATGTAGCCTCTGTCGTTTGAAACAGCAATTTCGCCTTCAAATGTCGAAATACAAGTGATTTTGTTAGGAACTGTCATGTGGAAGACATTGAAGGAAGAAACAGGTTTCTCAACTTCCAAATCCATCACGTAGATGTACCCGTTCTCGCAGCCAACAAGGAAGTTTGTTTCGTTGTTTGGAAGATCCGAAATACACGTGATTTTAACCGGAACTGAAAAAGTCATCTTCGGAATTCCATCTGAAAATTCCCACAACAAAATAGTGTTGTCTTCATGGACAGAAACAACTTTGGAGTGCTTCAGGACACAGAGATGAGTGAATGCTACCTTCTGCTTCATGAAGTTCCTGATATAGTTGTATTTACCGTTCTGACAGTCGTCATATAACAATAATTGATTGTTTTCCACGACCAAAAGCTTTGGCTCGCCTTTTATTATGGCCATTGTGGGGAGGATACTCGGAAACCCGCTGAATCCGAGAGAACAAGTCGAATAATGGTGTCCTGTAAGAGAATTTACTGTAATGAACCTTCCATCTGCCATTGCGAGGCCAAACCGGGTATGATGCTCATCTACGCACATATGTAAAACTTCTGATCCGTACGTGATGTTCTGTCTGTGCTCGATTGTCCCATTTCTGTAATTCCAAAAGATCATTTCGGCCTTGGAGTTACAAGTAAGGACAAATTTTGGATCATGGTAGCCGGAATAGTCAAATCCGGCCATTGGATCTTGGAATATTTTGTCGGAAGTGACAAATAAATAAATTCTCCATATGGAAACGAAACTTCCTGAAAGATAGACGTTGTTTCCAAGGATTATGCCTGATGTTGGCAATGAATCTTTATGTTGATCGCCGTAAATCCAGTTTCCGATTGAAACAAACTCTGGAAGCTTCCAAGTCATAAAGAAATGCTCTGTATTGGTTGCGATGAGTAAGGATTTGCGTTTGGATAATCTGACAATGAATAAATTGACAATTTCCGTGATTTCCAAATCTTTAATTTTGAAAATCGATGTTCTGCAGCGCCAATAGCCGAAATAATGATCTGGTGTTGAGAAGAATACATTGGTTGATACAGGATCGTAAACAAAGTTAACAATTCCCATATTAACTGTAATTTTCGAAATCATTCCGTTTTCATTGAACATTGCGAGAGTTGTATCAAGTGAAGAAGACATATAACACTTTTCTTCTTCAATGTACATGATTTTCGTAACTTTATCTGTATGATGATTGAATTTCTGAATTAATTTTGAAGAAAATGTAGATTGTTTAGATTTTTCGATTTCGAGAATATCAATTTCGCCTGTGTCATATCCAATGACTATAATATCGTTTTTGTTGTTGCAAACAAAAGTTGGTTTATTTTGAAGGAAATTTTCTGATGATGTAATGTTATTTGCAATAATTTTATGTTCCTTGGTATCTATAAATACTATTTCTGGTGTAGTTTTAACAACAGCAAGAACATTTAGACCAAATAAAAAACAAATTCCGACAAATCTGTCTCCTTCTTGCTTATGAATGATATTGCATTGGTGTATATCCCAGAACACAATCTGGCTATCTGATAAAGTCACAAGCTCGTTGTTTTCTTGAATGAAAATTGTTTGTTTTGGAGGATTTATATACTGATCTAGAATAGGAGAAGGGTCTACAGGTTGCTCGTAATCGATTTTAAGATGTTTTGTGGTATTTCCTGGTATTGATTTTTGTCTTTTTGTTAAAAAAAGAATAAGCTCATCCCATGTAATGCGACCATCCCCATTTTCATCCATCTGGTTGTAGTACATGTTCATCTCACCCTCTGTTGTCTCTCGTTCTTCAATGAGATAACGAAATCTTGATGACATCCACTCATCGTATGTCATTTCAAGTTTTTCGTTTCCACCAGATGCTTCCATGAATGCAAAGCGAATCTGATCAATCCATCGTCGTCCAGGAACTTCTCTACGTCCTGAAATTCCGCCTTCAATCATATAAAAATTTTTTTTACCAACGGATTATAATTTTTTTACATTACAACGAGTTTCAAGATACTGTCTGAATATAAACTATCTATGTAAAGGTACACCTTCCTCAATACCTATATGCGTTAGAATTAGCAATGTACCATTCTTGTTATTCAATGCAAGTTTAAATTTGCAATAGAAGAAATTAAATATATAAAGCTTAAACTTATAAAATGCGCGGGCACATAATAGACATTATTATCTGATATTTGATTGTGAGCTAGTGACTTTTCAAATAAGAAATCTCTTTATGACTTGATTATAGTCTGAATTCTAAAACACATGCCCATAAAATAACTTTTTGTCTATGCCTTGTCTACTGTTTATCCACAATTTCACTCCGAAACTAATGCTCAATTCACAAAATGACGCAATAAACAAATTTTGTTGCAAAACATGTAATGATAATAAGTTAAAATGTTGTTTAATGAGCAGTAGATCCTTAACCACTTTTTTCTGAATTTCAAAGTAGTATATGTGGAAGGGTTGTGTGACTTTTAATGTTACGTCTATATATAGATGAAGGTATATTTTCACATCTTCTATATATAGATGATATAAAAATTTTTCTTACGTTTTTTAAGTCATGAATTCGAAAGAAAGCGCGACATTAATAAATAAATTAGTAATAAATATTATATACTAAACACATTTTAAAAAAATTAACATTAATTTTAAAATAATTTATTTTTTTATCTTTTATAAAAGAAGCTATATATAGATGATGTCAGATATTCCGCGATTAATTAAACATTGTTTAAATCCTGAATGGGTTAAACTTCAATTTAAAAATGAAGATTGTGAATTATTAAATGAATATGAAAGCCAAAATAAGCTAATGAGGTAAATATAATGATAAAGAATATTTAATTTCATGGAATCAATAGAGTCATAATCAAAGACCTCATAAACGAGAAGAAGAAATTGAAAATAATGAAATGGAAATCATTGATGACATTAAAGAGGATGGAATTCCTAAATTTTGTAGAAAAACCTTTAGAACTAAGTTAGGAGCATATAAACGTAGAGTATTAAATCCTGAATACATAAAACATTTATTTAAAAAGGAAGACTGTGAATTATTAAACGTTAATGAATATGAAAATGCTAAATCAAAACTGAGATATAAATATATTGGAAGTGATGAAAGGTGTAAAGATAAAGATAAAGTTTATTCAGTTTCTGTTGTAAACAGAAATTCATCAAAAGTGACACCTCAGAAAAGCTAAAATATTGAATTTTTGGAACTTTTGATAGAGCACGTTTTTAAATATTAATTAAAGTAAATGTATATTTTGTAAAGATTCTTTTTAATAAAAAAATAAAATTTTGAAGAAGAACACAAAATCTTCTGAAAAATAATATCACATAAACTCATATTATTTTCTAATATATAACTATTTTATATAAAAATCAAATTCAATGATCTTAAAAGCGAAGGATAAACCTCAAAATTTACGAATATAATGAGTGAAAATATAATGCTTATCTATCATAAAACCATATGAAATATTAATTTTTGCTTTACGCCTAATTTTTGACGACAATTAGCAAAAAATGTTAAATGTTAACACTCAGTCCATTTGAATATGAAAAATAAAATTGACTTTGATTAAATTTTATTTATCATGCAATTCTTCTTGCGACCAAAGATTTGAATAAAATTTCAAAAAATAAGATAGCTTAAAAAATAATATACGGTAGTGTTTACTAATAGATGAATAGTATAAATTCTATTAAAATGGATTTGATCCAAAAAAATATATAAATTTGATCATAAATAAAATCGTTTTAAATTACTTCTTCATTTAAATTATAACAATTATTTTTGGTTTTATATTTTTTTGGATCAAATCCATTTTAATAGAATTTATATACTATTCATCTATTAGTAAACACTACCGTATATTATTTTTTAAGCTATCTTTTTTTTGAAATTTTATTCAAATCTTTGGTCGCAAGAAGAATTGCATGATAAATAAAAACATTTAATCAAAGTCAATTTTATTTTTCATATTCAAATGGACTGAGTGTTAACATTTAACATTTTTTGCTAATTGTCGTCAAAAATTAGGCGTAAAGCAAAAATTGATATTTCATATGGTTTTATGATAGATAAGCATTATATTCCCACTCATTATATTCGTAAATTTTGAGGTTTATCCTTCGCTTTTAAGATCATTGAATTTGATTTTTATATAAAATAGTTATATATTAGAAAATAATATGAGTTTATGTGATATTATTTTTCAGAAGATTTCATTCTATATGCCTATGAAAAGTACTCTCAAAACTAACTTTTTCCTAATTATAATTAAATCTAGAATATTGTATTATGCTTAGTATTATTTCATTTTTCTCATTCAATTTAGAATTTACAAATGTCAAAAAATTGAGAGCTGTTACTTTTGATGAATTTCTGTTTATTACATTTCATATAATAACTGGCACACGTTAGGGATAAGAAAACATTTAGGAGATTATGGTAAAAGTTCTGAATTTTTTAAATCTAGTATATACGAGAGAGTAAAAGAAATTAGAAATAATTATTTTCATGAATAAAAAATAAACTTTAAAAATTCATGTCTTACATTTTTGAATAATTTATTTTTTATTTCGTAAGAAATGAGCGTCAAAACTAACAATGTTAAAAAATTAGGATTCACAAACAGGGAAATAAAGGATATATTAGAGGAGGCGGGTTATGAGGTTGATAAATATTATTTAAGAAATTGTCAAAAATTCGCGGAGTTTTTAAATGAGTTTGATTATGATGGAAAAATGAATAAAGATGATGTTATAAATTTCTTATATCCCACATCTAAAGAAGAAAAACCTAAAGAACCTGATGTTTTCCCTGAATATTATGAAGAACGGATTAAAGATGATGAATATGATGAAATTGAAAGACTGGAAAAAATAAGAGATGAAATAGATGAAAAAATTAAGGAATTAAGAGAAGTTGAAAAATATAATGAAAATGAAGTAGAGGGTTTAATGAATATCCCAGCTTCAGAATCAGAAGTTCAGAAATCTCATGAAGAAAGATATAAAAATTATGTCTCAGAATCAACACAAAATTTATTAGATGGTGAAATAGACGAACACTTTCAGAAGAAGGTACTAAATTTATTCGTAAACATAAGTTACAATTTATTGATAATGAAGAATACCCCTGTATCCTACTTCACCACCTTTAGATTCCAAAAATTCAAAAAAGCTCTTAAAAACGTGACATATGCAACTAATACGATTAAGAAAGAAGATCATGATATTTACACACAATTATTATTTAAATAAATGCACGGGTGTTGATAAAGTTTTGATTTATTAGATAAAATATCAAAAGAAACCATTGGAACATATAAAATTTTGTGTGATTGTGTTTCATTATTGAAGATACCAATAATGTTTCATATGAAAGAACAGCACCGAAGGAAGACAAAGTTGAAAGGTCTATACCATTCGTTATTAAGAACATAAAAGATATGAAAACTTATAAACATTATATTTATTCATTTATTTCAGAAAAAAATGAAGCAACCCATAAAACATCTTCTCATCATTTTATAGCTATTCATACATTCCTTTTCAAAGTTGTGAAATTAAATAAGACAGGAATTAGATTTAATGTATCAGGGTACACATTCTTGAGTAAATTAAAATGTATTCGTCACGTCGCGGATGATAAAAATTTATGTGTTCTTAATTCATTTTATGGGCTTTAAAAAAATAAAGTTTATTTTTATTCTTACATAAATGAACAAAAACGGAACAGCTAAAATGAATGATAATCAAATTAGAGCAGAAGGTAGAAGGTTATTTAAACGCTTCTATAACATTCCTGATGGTGTTAATCCTAAAACTCGTAGAAGCTATTTAAATGAAGCAATAGATGCATATGAAGGGTTTGACATTTCATCAGAAAGTGAGAGATTAGCGAGAATGTTAAATGTTAATATTGATTTCTATTATTGTGATCCTCAACCAGAAGACGTGGACATAAATAAGGTAGACTTTCCATTAGTGGAATCAATAATGATAGATCCAGAATTTGAAACAGTAAATATTTTATTAACACAGAGTCCATGTGGAAAACTTCACGCTGACAGAATAACAGACGTTGAAGCACTCACCGGCTATAAAGTTTGTCCATATTGTAAAGAAGAAGTTTATTCTATCCGTGATGATCCAGAAAGGAAAAACCAAAGAAAATTTTTAAAGCATTGTGAGAAATGTAAAGAAAATAATGGGAGATTAATTCAAGACGTTCAGTTGCAAAAGACACAGCAACCATATGCACCACATATTACGAAACAGAAGATATATCAGTGGTTATTAGCTCATAATTTGCAGAAATATTATAAACCGACAAGATATTATATTACTTTTGACTTCGAAACATTAGAGACTAAAGAAGAATTACAACTTTCTGAGTGTGCAACTTTGAACGCTTACTTAAAACCATTCATGGTATCATCAACGGTTAAATTAAATGATAAAACATATACGAGGAATTTTTGCTTAACTTCGAGTGATTCTTTTATTTCTGATTGGATTGAGTTTTTATTTTCAACCTGTTCATTAGTTGCTAAATCAAATATTGAACAATATGAAGAATTATTGAAGCCGCAAACAGTGGGGACTTTGTCTCATACATTAAATGAAAAACAGAAGGAAGTATTTAAAGAACTTCTAGATGAGGAATTCAATAAAGTGAATATCATAGGTTTTAATTCGGGAAAGTTTGATTTAAATTTAATTCTTCGTGATTTAAACACTGCAAAATGGAAAATAAAATCAATGCTGGGTTCATCTTCACAATTTAAGCAAATCATTGTAAAGAAAACAAACGTTCCATATGAATTAAGATTTATTGACATCAGAAATTATATAGCGGGTGGGACATTAGACCAATTCACTCAAGATTTCGGAAACAATAAATCACGTGTTAAATCCTTTTTCCCTTATCAATTTATCACGTGGGAAAATTACGAAGAAGAATTATATAAAGTGGAACCATTCACTCAAGATTCATTTTATTCAGCATTAACTCAAGAAACTATATCAGATAGTGATTATCAAATATATCTCAATGATGCTAAAAATTTTAAGAATAGATTAGAATATTTTATTCATTATTGTAATAAAGATGTTGAAATTATGATTGACCCAATTGATAAAATTATTGAAGAAACATTTGTTTATAAAATTGACACGCTTCATAATCTTTCTTTATCATCGAATGCTTCAATGATTCGTTACGCTTTAGCATATAAAAGACTTTAATCCTAATGAAAAATATCCTGAGGAAGAGATAGAATCAAGTTTGAATTAACGAAAAAGTATTGAAATATAAAATTGAATCATATAAGAAACAAGATGAAAAAGCAGAAGAGATACTAAAAATAATGTTTCAATGGATGATTTTCAATACTATCACGATTTAATCCTTTCATCTAAATGCAAAATGTGTGGTAAAGCGTTTACATATGCAATACCAACATTGGATAGAATCGATAATGAAAAACCACATACTAAAGAAAATTGTCAGTTAATGTGTTTTATTGCAATGTCGTAAAAATCAAAAAAGATGAAGATGTTCAACGTTTAAGAATCAATTTAAGAAAATTATGCATTAAAAAATAATTTACCAATGACTTTAGATTCAGTTGAAGCTTATCACATTTCTCCGTAATGGAATTACTGCTTCTTGTCTATCAAATGTCAACTAGAGTAAATCTTAAAGGAATCACGCACATTAATAAACTTTCAATAAGTCCAGAAACTAAAACTGTATCAAATGAGGACACCACCAACATTATGACTCATTTCGTTGGTGTTGATTTTAATTCATTATATCCTTCATCATTTTCATCTAATCCTCATGATTTCATTCAAATACTGACCATAAAATGTATGCCGGAAGATTGAATGGTGTTATCATTTGTGATACAGCAACAAAGAAAGCAAAAGCACTGGAAATTATTAGAAAGAAAAAATACTTTATTCGTGGCTGAAGTAAAGGGTCACATTGATGAAAAATACATTAATGATTACATAAACTTTTACCGATAATAAGAAACTTAGATATTAACAGATGAAAAAAAACATTGGTAGTTTTATGTATAATTACATAATCAAACAAATCTACCAAGTTGACCAGAAACAGAGAAAATTAACTCAGTAGCATCAACAACAACCAATATCAACCATTTTCTTCTTATTATCTTTGTATCTAATCGACAGATTTCATTTTATCATCGAGACATTCAATCCAATTTTAACATTTACTAAAAACACTGTTTTAATGAATTTGCGAACGAATTTAATGAACGAAAGACAAAAGGCTGAATTAGAAGGAAATAAAGGAAAAAGTTTATTTGCAAGATTTCGCTTAATGGATCATATGGTTATGATGCAATGAATACACAAAATTACGCAAAGACTAAAATAATGAATGCACAGAAGGCACGCGTTGCATGTATGTCAAATAAGTTTAAAAACATAAGAGAAATAGGAGAGGATACGTATCAACTGATGCTCAAAGATAGATTTTATAGATGTGATTCATGTTTACAAGAGGCATTCTTCACTTTAGATAATGCTAAATACTGGTATTTGGTTTTCATTTATGATTTTATGTATAAATGCATGAATGTTAATCGTTTTCATTTCATTGAAGGTGATACTGATTCATCTTATTGGGCAATCGCTGGCGATCCAAATCTTCCTAACACTCAAGCATTTCAAGCAATTGTTACTGATAAACAATTTTATGATAAAAACATTTTCAAATTCGCACCATTTGATTTCTTCTGTTTTGATGAGAAATTTAAACCTAAATTAAAGAATAAAGCTGAAGAAAAAGCACATGAGAAAAAGTTATTGGATTTAGCAATTGAGAAACAAGGTGATAACATGGTTGCTTTATGCCCCAAGTGTTATACATCATTCAACGGTTCAATTGATGAAAGTGATTTTAAAAAGATTGCACAAAAAATGAAAGGTGTTAGTTTACGACAAAATAAACAATTAACACCTAAAAATTATTTGGATATAATAAATGATAAAGTGATATTTGATGGTCAGAATATTAATTTACAACTTAAAAACAGGTCAATGACTCGCTTAACAATCGGTAAGACTGCATTAACAGGAGCACACACTAAGGCTGTATGTTGTGAAAATGGATGTTGTATGCCATTTATTTAATACAATTTAAAATTTTATTTTTAATGAAATGCCACAGAAGAGACAAAAGGAACTGTTAATGATGGTTTTGATTCTTGATCAAAGAGGTGGGGGGGTAAAACATTTATTTTATTTTTATATAAATGGATAGTGTAGATTTAAAAAATTTAATTGGTGATTTAGTATTTAATCAAAATTTTCTTAATTATTATGATTTAAAAGCATATCTCCAAAAACATAATAACAATATAACGGGTGATGATATGGAATATTATTATCCATATTATAAAAATGAAATTTTGAAATATCATGATAAAATAATTTCTAAAATTAAAGACAAAATTAAAAATAATGAATATACAAAGGGAAAAACTAAATCACAATTTAAACAATTGAAAGATTTCAAAAATAAAGTATTAACAGAAGAAGATATTGATGAATTATATAATTTATATAATCCTGAGCCGCAAAAGCCAAAGGAACAAAAGCCAAAAGTGCAAAACGCCCAGGTCCTTCAGACCATAAATGATGCACAAGCTTTAATTTATGATTCATTAGTTAAACCATATTCAGCCCGACTTTTAAATGAAGATCAACTTTTGGAATTCATCCTTCAACATAAACTCGAAGCGGGAAAGTATATCAAACCTTTATATACAGTATATTTAAAACAAATGAATAGAATACATCCAGAATTAATGAAAGGAGGAATGAATTCCAAAATCAAAGCAGATAAAATTAAATCACTTGCAATACCAAAACCTCCAACAGTAGTACCTCCTCCTCCTTCAGTTAATCCTTCATCATTCACTTTATTATATCCATTTCAAACATTAAAGAAGCAAAAAGATTTTAAAAAGGATTTCAAGATATTAAATAAACCAATTGACCCAAAAATTCAACCGTTAAAGGAAAAATTTAGTCGCCCTTCATTTGCTCCATATCCATATTCATACGAAATCGATCATTTAGAATATTCAAAAGGAAACGTTACTTATTTATTTGCCATTAACATTAACACTAGATATTTATATTGCATTCCGGTGAAAGGGAAAACAGAACAGGAAACAAGAAGAGCTATACAATACTTACTAGATCATGAAAGAGTAGATAATATAAAGGGTGATGGTGATAAAGGATTTCAGGCAGCTATGGCTCATTATTTCCCACAAATTAATTTTTACTTTTCATCCTCTCCATATACGTTTCATAATAAAATAGTTGATGCGGTAATGAGAACTCTTAGAGATGCGTTAGGGGTTAACGGTCAGATATACTGGGATGGAAATCATGACTCCATCATACAGCAGTTAGTATATTATTACAATAATACATGGCATAGAACCATAAACATGAAACCAGTGGAAATGAAAAATGATATTTCAAAAGAATGGGAATATATTAGAAAGCAAATAGAAAGGTTAAATGATGTTAAACGTGAACAAATTAATTCGGGGCTCATGAATTTTAAACAAGGGGATAAAGTTTTGATTCATCTCGATTATGGAAAAACTGATAAATCAATGACAAAAAGAAGACGAAGATTTGACACAATAGCTGAATTTGTTAGATATATTAACGGTAATGTATTAGTTGAAGTTGACAATAAATTAATAGAAATTCCGATTTATTTTATTACTCCATTATATTTAAATAATATTTAATTTTTTTATTTCGTAAGAAATGAGTGACAACGAAGCAGCCAAGAGTCCAGACGATGAATATAAAAAGAAACTAAACAGAATTAAATCAAAAATATGCTATTACAAAAAGAAGCCGCAATGTGGTGGGGTTGAAAACGATAAAGAGAGGAAAGAAATAATCGAAAAATTAGAAACTTATCGTTCAATCATTAAACTGAGTGAAGCAAAAATAAAAGAATTTAATAGAATAAATAAATTGATTGGAAGAGATGAATTTAATAAAGATGAATTTTAAAACTCAATCCAAATTTAATTTTTTCAGTGCTACCATGTTACCATGTGCTACCAGGTCAATTAACTTCTCTGAAAAAATGAGACAACATGACATTTTGACAACATCACGGGAGGAAGGTATTTATGAATTATTTTTGAAGAACTGAAGGTGCTACCATGTTACCATGTGCTACCAGGTCAATTAACTTCTCTGAAAAATGAGACAACATGACATTTTGACAACATCACGGGAGGAAGGTATTTATGAATTATTTTTGAAGAACTGAAGGTGCTACCATGTTACCATGTGCTACCAGGTCAATTAACTTCTCTGAAAAAATGAACAACATGACATTTTGACAACATCACGGGAGGAAGGTATTTATGAATTATTTTTGAAGAACTGAAGGTGCTACCATGTTACCATGTGCTACCAGGTCAATTAACTTCTCTGAAAAATGAGACAACATGACATTTTGACAACATCACGGGAGGAAGGTATTTATGAATTATTTTTGAAGAACTGAAGGTGCTACCATGTTACCATGTGCTACCAGGTCAATTAACTTCTCTGAAAAAATGAGACAACATGACATTTTGACAACATCACGGGAGGAAGGTATTTATGAATTATTTTTGAAGAACTGAAGGTGCTACCATGTTACCATGTGCTACCAGGTCAATTAACTTCTCTGAAAAAATGAGACAACATGACATTTTGACAACATCACGGGAGGAAGGTATTTATGAATTATTTTTGAAGAACTGAAGGTGCTACCATGTTACCATGTGCTACCAGGTCAATTAACTTCTCTGAAAAAATGAGACAACATGACATTTTGACAACATCACGGGAGGAAGGTATTTATGAATTATTTTTGAAGAACTGAAGGTGCTACCATGTTACCATGTGCTACCAGGTCAATTAACTTCTCTGAAAAAATGAGACAACATGACATTTTGACAACATCACGGGAGGAAGGTATTTATGAATTATTTTTGAAGAACTGAAGGTGCTACCATGTTACCATGTGCTACCAGGTCAATTAACTTCTCTGAAAAAATGAGACAACATGACATTTTGACAACATCATGGGAAATATGATGCAGTCCAAAAATAAAGTTAGTTTTAAAATTATTTTTATTTTTTTATTCCTATATAAATGACGGCAACAAACAACAACAGCAACTATATCGTTTCTGATGAAAAAGTTATTGATTCATTAGTTGAGGAATTAGTTGTGGCAGAAACTAAAACCCTCAACGAAAGAATTGGTGAAAACAAGATTGATTTACATAACTACCTCAAACACGATGGAGGAAGAGGAAGGAAAACTGGTATGGCTTTATTAGTAAATAAAATTTCAAATTTAACGATTATAGATGTTGATATCAATAAATCATACAATGATGAACTTAAAGAAACAGTTAGAAAAGACATTTTATCAAAACTTTCGGATAAAGATGTTATCGTTAAAACCGCTTCAGGAGGTCTTCACATTTATTGCAACACTAATTTCTTCTATGCAGTTTCGAACAGAATGATTAAATGTTATTCCTGCAATGATTATGATATCGATATCATGACTTCTATGGATGATTCAAAGCGTTCTTTAGTAGTTATGGCTGATTCAAGAGTTCGCAAGAATGCAACAGAACCAATCAATACATACTCATTCATTCGTGGAAGTTATGATTCAACATTAACCAGAACAGTGAATGATATATTAAATGATTTGAATATTAAGGTAAGAGTTGAACAGACGAATGAAGAAATAAAGAGTATAATGAATGAAAACAAAGATGTAAACATTGACGATAAACTTGCCAGAGCATAGTTGATGGCATCTGTGATTTTGAAGTACATAATGACGGTGGAAACATGAATTGAAAAAGAAGTTACATTATTCACACTGTTTCAAGCTATTAATTCGTTACCTAATCATTTAATTAATGAAGCCTACGATAACGTTTATAACTTCTGCAGTTTAACAGAAAATGCAAAAAGTAATTTTGAAAAAGCACGTGGTAGATATGCACATTTAATGACTTCTCCATTGTTTTGGTGAAGATTCTAAAACTATATCAAAAGGAATATTATGATGAATATGTTTTACCTTTATTACGTAAGCCAAAAATAACATTTGATATCAAACTTGATGACTCGTTTTTGATAACAGATATTAGACGCAAGGCTGAAAATCATCAGTATAAAAACAGTTCTGAAGTAATTGAGGATTTATCACGTGTAATCCGTTTTGTAGATTGTGGAAACAAATATTTCATTCAAAAGGACTATAATATCCACAACAAAATGAATCAAATATCATTCGTTCTTCAATCAAACATGAAAGAGTCACTTAAAATGATTAAATTATTTAAAGAAGAAGGTAAAACAATAACAGCATGGGATGTACTATTAAATCAATTATCCTCATTAACCGTTAAGGGTGTTTGCTTTAAATCTGATTCCCCAGATGTTTTCTCAACGTTTCAAGGTTATAAATACAACATTCTCGAAAAGCTTGATTACTCAAAAATTGAGATGTTTATGAATTTCATTAAAGAAGCCATTTGTGATAATAACGATGAAGTGTATAAATACCTTCTCGGCTGGATTGCATCAATGATTCAACATCCTGGAATCAAGAATGAAACAGCAATTATTTTGAAAGGACTTCAGGGAACAGGTAAAAACAGATTTACAGACATTATTTCTGAACTTCTCGCTGGTTATTCATGTAAAAACATTACCGAAATAGGTGAGTTAACGGGTAATTTCAATTCAGTAGTTGAGAATAAAATGTTTCTTGTACTTAATGAACTCAAGAATGTAGGTGAAGACAGACTCGCAAACTTCAACGCTTTGAAATCAATTATAACGGATAATGAGATTAGAATTAATGAAAAGAATCAACCCAGAAGAACTGCTCAGAACGTTGCAAACTTCATTTTCGTAACTAACAACGTCTACCCTGTCAAAATTGAAGTTGGAGACAGAAGATACGTAGTTTTAAGAGTTAATGGTAAATTTAAGGGTCAATTTGATTATTTCAAGAATTTAATGGATTCATGCACAAAGGAATTTTATGATAACCTTTTAACATATTTTATCAATTACGACCTTTCATCATTTAATGTACGAATCATTCCGATGACTGAAGCCAAACAAGATTTAATTGAATTATCAACAAATCCTTTAGATGTATGGATAAATACACATTATGATGAATTGTGTGCAGGTATGACGTGTGAAAATGCTCTATTCTGCAAACCATCAGACATGAAAGACAAGAATTTCCAAATGAGTATTAAGGATAAATGTGATAGGAAACATAGAAGAATAGACGGTAAACAAACATGGTGTTATGTTTTGAAAGAAGAAATGAAAGGATTATATAAACAGGTTGAACCAAACGATAATGAGGATTCATTTACTGATGATGAAATACCTGTAAATGAAGCTTTATTAAGTATGATTTGAATTTATTTTTGCATTAATCCTCCCGTGATGTTGTCAAAATGTCATGTTGTCAACATTTTTAAAAGAAGTTAATTGACCTGGTAGCACATGGTAACATGGTAGCACCTTCAGTTCTTCAAAAATAATTCATAAATACCTTCCTCCCGTGATGTTGTCAAAATGTCATGTTGTCTCATTTTTTCAGAGAAGTTAATTGACCTGGTAGCACATGGTAACATGGTAGCACCTTCAGTTCTTCAAAAATAATTCATAAATACCTTCCACCCGTGATGTTGTCAAAATGTCATGTTGTCAACATTTTTAAAAGAAGTTAATTGACCTGGTAGCACATGGTAACATGGTAGCACCTTCAGTTCTTCAAAAATAATTAATTATTGAATAACCTAAAAACATTAACGTAAACATATATTTTTGGTCGTTTATGATAAAAATAAATGGTTCATTTACTCACAATATTTTTGTACAAAACGACTCCAAACTTTTAACTTCTTTTCTGCAGTTTCTAATGCTATCTTAGCGAGTTCATATTCTCTAAATTCTCTCTTTAAATCTTCTTGTTCCCATTGGTCTAGTTCGTATGGAGAATCTCTACAACCATAACATATCTCACGTTCGTGTTCTAATTGTTTTTCACACATTTTTCTAACTTCTTCTTCAAACAAATGTTTAGCATTCTCTACTGTATCTTCGAGTTCATCTTCATCTAATTTCTCATGAACTTTCTTGTCTATGGAGTCCATAATATCTTTGACATAAAATGCATACTTTACAGAGCACCATTCAGCAACAAAATGAACGAGGTCAGGATGTATGTAAATACCTTTGAATTCATTTATAACACCCTTAGTAAGCTCATAAAATGCTTGTTTGAGGTTGAGCCACTTTTGGCTCGACCGTATTCATTCATCCAAAACTCAATAATTTCCTGCATTTTAGTACTATTGAGAAATCTGTTTAAATGGTTTAACCTTCCCACTTCTCTTGTCATCTTTGTTGCATTAATGTAACCATCCTTGTCTCTACGTAAGACTTCAATACCATTATAAGTGCCTTTTGTGAATGTTTCACCATTAGATTTGTTCGTGAACGTCTGTGCTTCGACTGACATTTCTGTTCTTACATACAAAATAAAAAAATAAAAATAAATAAAGTTGAGGTGAAGAGGTGAGATCTCACCTGTTTTTTATGATAGTAGTGAAATAAAATTTTGTTATTAGTTATTTTATCATCATTTTATTAAGTTCATCTTTAGTTAATAATTTGAATGGATTCACTAATGTTCCACCTTGAGTCACAACACCTGCCCCGACTAATTGTGAAGAACCTGGGATAAGTACTCCATGAAATGATTTCATTGGTATCATTAATTTAGAAATAGTTGGCTTAATTAATTTTGTCATTTATACTAAAATAAAAATTTAAATTATGCCGTTCGCTCTTTTGGAGCTCAGGACTTTCAGTCCGTTCTAAAGTTTGTTTCACAAACATTGAGCGTTCATTGAACTCTATACCATGCGAATACAGTCATAAATGGTGGCATGTATTCTTTACTTTGTCCCGTTGTTTGTGTATATCCTGAAACGAAATGTGTATGGTTTCCTTCTCCCTGAGTGTCACTCCAGTAACAATTTATAGCAAACTTAACGTCGTCTTTAACATCATATCCTTTACCTTTTGTCATTCCTGACCAATCACAATATCTATGCTTATGCCAACCCGCTTGAGATGTACTTAAATCTATGTAGTGACTGTGTGCAGGTAAATTTTCACCTGAAATCGTTTTACTTTCCCCTGTTTCCTTTGAAGAGTTTGCACAATACAAAAACCTGTCAACTATTTGTTCCCATGCACCAACACCAAACATTACTTGAGGACCTCTTGCATCCATAGATGTATAAATAGAACCTACTGGGTTCATTAAATCAAACATATGAGATATTATAGGATTGTCTCTTTTGAACTTAAAATATAGTGCAACTATTTCAGGTTTCTTCTGGTTTGTGTTAGAATATTTTTTATAATATAATCTTATGTTTTCAGGGTAGGTAAAATCTTGACTATAATATTTATTTCTGTCATCTGTATAATAATATACTATTCTCGTTTTTTCTATTGCATTATATCTTTTATATCTATAATAATCTAAATATAATGTTAGCTTTTGTTCATCTACACGTGGTGTTCTGTCGTCATCTCCATAGTCATAATAATATGGTGCTGGAGCTGGGTCAGGCAATGTCATATCTACCATTTCATAAACTCTTAAATATTTCTTTTGTTCGTCTCCATATAAGTTTAAGTAGCAGTTGTTGTCTAATGGAACTTTAACTTGTGTACCATCATTCTTTTTATAGCTTACATACATTTCATTGTTATTTTTCGGAATGAGTTTACACCGTGCACCATTTTTTAAGGAGTGTACAAACTGCCATCTAAAATATAGGGTGTCCAAAGGTGCGTTTAGCACAGCGCTCTATATGAGACTATTAAAGGAGATATATGCTGATTATAAATATATAATAAAAAATATGAATTTATGTATATGATGAGTAAGTTGTATTTTGGCGCCATGCCGGGATATAAAATGAATTTTGAGACAAGAGGCGGTTTCGCGGGAAATTTTGGCGTTTTTTTTTCATTTTTTTAATGAATCATAAAGAAAACATCCTCGCTCTTGCAAAAAAATGCAAAGACTGTAAAAAAATCTACGAGACATTGGTAAAATGCTTCGGTATGGATGCTCCTAGCTATTCCACTGTAACGTATCATGTTAGGATGTATCACTTCATGAACAAAAAGGCGCCCATCATAAAAATTGACAAAAAATCGCCGGATCAAAGAAAAATCAAAGCGATTCTTCAAGCGCTAGATGAAGACCCAAGAGCATCACTCAGAAGGATAGAGGAGATGACAAAGATACCACGTACAACAGTCAGTTATTATCTGCACAATTATTTGAACTACAAACTAGCGTATACACGTTGGGTTCCGCACAACCTTAATTCAGTTCAAAAAAAATCTAGAGTCCAATCTTCGAAAGAGCTCCTCTCTATATTGGGTGCGTACCAATCCAAGAAGTTTCGCTTTTTAGTAACAGGGGACGAGTCTTGGTTTCAATATGCAACAGAAGCCAAAATCATGTGGATCCCGAAGGATGAAAATCCGCAAACATTCCCGAAGAAAAAAATTGACACACCAATGATGATGTTGTCGGTTTTTTGGGGCGTGAATGGCATCATCGCAATTGATATTCTTCAAAAACCTAATACGATGAATGCTCAGTATCTAATTGACAATGTTCTTACTCAAATTATCAATTCTGATGAGTTTGAGAAATCCAAACAACAAAAACAAAAGTTTGCAATTCATTTTGATAATTCAAGAGTTCACAAAAGTCATAAGGTAATGAATTACTTGGTGGAAAACAATGTCAAAGTTGTTCCAAACCCAATTTATTCACCTGATATTGCACCCTCTGACTTTTATTTATTCGGCACGCTAAAAAAGAGAGCTGAAGGACGCGAATTCGCGAGTCCAGATGATCTTGAAAATTTTGTAAGAGAGCAATTTGAGCAATTTTCTCATGATGATTTAAAGCGTGTCTTTCAAGCCTGGATCGATCGCTGCGAACGCGTGATTGAATCCAATGGTGATTATATTTAAATAAACTTTATATATATGTAACTTGTTTATTTCTATTCGCAGTATTCAGGTTTGTGCTAAACACACCTTTGGACACCCTATATTTATTTTCTTCATTGACAGAAAAGTCACCAACAATAGTTTCAATATTTTTTGTTCCTATCAAACTTTGGTATATTTCGTTAACATATGTTTTATCCGCCTTCTTCTCTAACTCATCGTTAACATATGTTTTATCCGCTTTAAGGTCTAAACATCCTGAAACCCATCCTGTATCAGCTTTAACTTTAAAAGTCTCAAATGTCCATTCATAATACCGTTCAACCTTTTCTTTAATTTCATTATCTTTTTCATCAACATAAACCAAATTTGCCTTCTTCTCTAACTCACTATCCACATATGTTTTATCCGCCTTCTTCATTATGTCGTTTAGGAAACCTTCTATGAATTCCTCATTTAAATTAAATCTTCCAATCTTCAAAACTTTAGGAAATGCATTTAATGCGTAATATTTCTGTTCTTCTGGTGGAATTGATGTTATATCATCCGTTATTCCTTTAATTTTTGAATTCATAAATAAAATTTCTTTTATATTTGATATCACTGCACCACCTTTGCAAACGAATTCGAAATGGTCATTTTTCAATACTATCTCCAAATCTCCATATTTCAACCTTTGCGTTTGTTCTGCCATCTTTGAATTATATGCATATATGGCGTATGTAATGGTCTGAAGGACCTGGGTGCTTTGCGCCTTAAGTTGCTGCGGTTGCTGTTGTTTAATCATTTATTATGATTTAAAAATAAATATTTAATCCGTTATCTCATCAGCTATTTTTTCTATTTGAAATTGCCATAATATTTCATTCATAAATTCTAAATCACAATCAAATAGGTCAGTTATTCTAAATTTAATATTGATAAATCTTTTGAATGAAGAAAAATGAATTCCCGGATAATTGAAACGGATATGATAAAGAAAATGTGTTTAAGTTGATGGATAAAATGTTTTGTATTGATGGGTAAGAGTTAGGGTCTAATGTTTGATGTGAAAATCTCATTGGGGTATTAACTTTATCACATTTGATTAAAATGAAATTGGAACCAGTGTCAGAATACAAAACATCCCCAACATCTTTTTCAAAATTTAATATCCCCAACAATGAACGAAGATGAGGAGTACAAAATTTAATTTTCAGCGGGAATTTAATAAGGTTATTTATTTCATCAAGTTCAAAAAGTTTATCAGGTTTTGATTTAAAATTTTCTTCATACCATACGATAAATGATTCATTTAAATAACTTAAAATCGTGTTAATATCCCATTTCGCTATCACATTATTTATATACATATCATACGTTTTTCATGGTCATCTTTAATAAATGATATATAATCTGAAGGGTCTAAAAGATGGGATTAAATTTACCACTCACAGAAACGAGAGTAACATTATAAATTCCGCTAACTGTTAAATTTAATTCACAGTTATTATTCGAAATAATATTGATAATTGACATTTTTATTACGATTAAAAATATGGTAAAGCGTTATTTTCCAGTGATAAATAAAACTAGAATAAGATTACCTCAAGAATTCATAAATTCAACGAATAAGAAATTCATTCATGTTATAAATTTTAGTGTTTTCAGAAAATATGAGTCAATGTCATATTCATCAACAGGTTATATTTCACTTCATTCAAATTTAGTTCAATCAAACCCATATAATGACCATTTCATCAGATTTTCAGATGGTATTAAAAATGTAATTGATAGATTAAAATATGAACAGATTGACAATATCGAATTTTTGGAATTTTGGTTTAAATATCCCGATGGAAAAAAGATTGAAGTTAAAGATAAAGCTGATACTATAACAAAAACAATTACAATGACCGATCCGGATAGTGGGGAACAAAAAGAAATAAAACAAACGATAGAAACTGGTGAAAGATCAATTATTATTGATTATGATTCAAAGGATTATTATTCGATAATGTTAATGCTTGAATATTAAATAGCCTTAACAAAGAATTTTTCAAGTGATATTTTATATTCATCAACTATTTTATTATAAATATTATTATATGTTAAATGAAGTTCAGTTGTTGTTCCATTCTTTGTTATCTTAATTGTGCTAATATCCTTTATAGGATTTATTTTTGCAACTATTCCACAGCATGAAACCTCATCATCTATGAAAAATTGAATCTTAACGTCTGAATCTTGAACATCACAAAGAATGGCGATAATGTGAATTAATGATTCATAAGGTAAAATAATTAAACCGGATTGGTCAATTTAAATTTATTATTGAATCATAATTATTAATTATTATATCACGGTAAATTTTCATTAATTCAGAATTAATGTCTATTTTATATGGGTTCTCGATGTTTGATGAAAGAGGTGGGGGTATGTTGGATAAGTGGGAATTTCAACAGGTTCTTTACCAGGTTCAGATAAAATGATTGGGTCTCCATTCTCATGGTTTTCTTCATTCTCCTCATTCTTCGGTAAGTCACGAGTTAATAAATTTGGTTGAGTTGCTGACCTTGTTAATTCAGGGCTAACATTAACTTTAACATTTTGAATAATTCGTGATTTATCATCATTTACGTTATAACCAACCGTAATCTCTGCTTTTGCGTTAGTGTTCTTTTGACTAGTGAAACGTCTTCTCATTTATAATCGAATAAAAAAATATATTTAAACTTTTATTTTGCTGGAACTTTTGAATCTATTATTCCCTGTATTTGTTCATGAAGTTGATTTTTAGCTGTTCATCGAAATTAATAGACCGAATATATTCATTAATTGCATTCTTATAATCATCTGATTTCTCAAATTTTCTTTTATCTGATTCCTTAACTAAATCATAAGTTAAACCTCGTTGCTGATATAATGGTTTCTTAATTAAATCTTTGAATGCTTGAGATAAAGCACCTGATGCAATTCTTGCTACTATAATTGGTTGGAATTGCTGTTTAAGTTCATCTTTAACATTTGCGAAAACTGGATCGAATAAAGCAACTTTAAAGAATTTCTTAGCTGAAATTTCAGGTCTAATATTTGCATATTGACCATCAAACTGGTTAGAATATCGTGGTAATCCATCCGGTCCCTCTTCAATAGCATTTAATTCTTCATTGAAATAAGAATATGGATTATGACGGTATGAATTAATTGGACCATTTTCACCTCTCCAATGTATTGTTTAACAGCTTTTCCATTTTCATCAAATTGCATAGGATAACGTTCATTATATACTTTACGTTTAGGATAATCAGATATAGTTAATTTATAACCATTTATGACTTTAATATTACCTTGACCATCAGTAACGAAAACTTCATTTATACCATCGGGTTTTCCATTTGGACCCGTAATGTCTGCTTCGTGTGCTTCCCAATTTGGACCATGACGTGGCATATGCTTGAGCTTCTGGTAATGTTAAAACGTTTCTCATTGTTTAACATCTTTTTGAAGACCAGCAACAATATGAACTAATTCTTTCATTCCATCAGGAACTTTCATAGTTCTATTATATGCACCCCTTTTGTTTGTCCCTTGTTTTAATGGAACCTGTAGAAGATTTGCTATTTCTGTCATGTTTAATTATAAATAAAAAATAAAAATTAATTATAAAAAGTTAATCAAATTTAACACTTCCTTTATTTAAATCAACTATTATTTTCCATGTTCACCTAATTGCTGATATTGTGTGTAAAGTTCATTAATGCTCATTGGTAAATTCACTTGATAAAGCATAACGTTCAACTGTTGACGACTAAACCCACTGAAAATGAAAAGTGTTGATAGATTTGATTTAATGTTTGTGCTTAATGCTTTGAAATATTGAACAGCCATAAAGAATGAACACTGAATGTGTCGACATTGAGTTAATAACTGATTAAAATATGATTTCTCATTTGTTATTAGTTTTGATTGCACTGCATCATCTAGAAAAATGAGTGAATGCAAAAATTCTCTATCAAAATTTGAAATAGAAAGTGTTTCAAATAATTCATCCCGTTGTTTATCAATAATTTTATCCTCTAATCCTTGCTTCTTGATTGTATTATATAATTCTTTATACATTAAAAAGTTTTTTAAATAATCTTCTGCTTCTTCTTGTGATAAATAAATAATTGGAATTTTGATTAAATGCTTTAAAGATTCAAATGTATCATCTGAAGGAGAACCTGAACGGTTGATATAAATTAACACATGTGAATGGGGGAAGTGTTAGCAATAATGATAATTTGTTTTAATATCGTTAATGTTTTACCTTTATTTTGTTTACCAATTGCTGCAGTGATTGAATTTAAATAACATTCAGAATATGGAATTTTCATTAATTTTTCCTTAGATAGAGCATTTCTATTATCACTCAATGCTTCATTAATCATATCATCTACGTATGTATTATATACTCCTGCTAATTCTTCATAAGGGGTGGATGAATTTAAATTCATTTAATCAAAAATAAATTTATAATTTTAAACATTTCTATTCATCAATATTTCATCATATGAACTTCTATACTGCGGTGGTGTACCTGTTGGATGATATTTCAAACCTTCATCCGGTGTCCATGTCCAATATGTAGTCCTAGTAAACCAAACCTGAGGAGGATTTGTCACCTTTGAACAGTAAGTGTCATTTTCACCCTGAATGATTGGATAAGCTTTCACTTGTACTGTAACTTGTGAGTTGAAAGTTTCTAATCCATCAAAGAATATACCCGCTCCATCACGTTGAACTGGAATAGTGCATAAGAATGAAGTTTGGTCTTTCCATGTTCTAGCTAATGGCGTGCCATCATCTGCATTCAGTGGTCTAGTTAATGAGTCCTCGTATTCTTCCGTGCATTCATTCACTCCATCTAAATCAGAAGCTTGAAGCATACGTGTAAAGAATATGTCACCCACTGTGGTCATCGCTTGATCGGGGAAGTTTCTGGAATCTATAGTGACCTGAAGACCTCGAAGCATTGGATTTTCTAAAACTGTTCTTTGCATTGCATTCTTCGGAAATGTTAACACAACATCTGTAACATTATGAAGAGCGTATGAGAAATCTGAGCTAATACCTTCAGGAGTGATGCAACCTCCATTTAGTGAACGAACGTCAATATGTTGAGCTGGAATCATGAATGGATCTTCCTTACTGAATAAACGTGGTATTGCTTTAACTGATTCTTCAATTAAACCATATCCTGGTGTAATACATTTATCCTCTAAAACTTCCATCTTTGTGCATGAAATAATAACGTCATCAACTGTTGCGTCAGCAGATGTGGTGGCTAAGCTTGTAATTAATTTGGCAGGAAGTCCGATTTGTTGGAATTTGCGATCATATTTATAAACATGATTCATAATCTTTTCATAATTTTCATCAGTTATCTTTTCATAAACGTAATTTTGTAAATCAGCAACTCTTAACGGGTCAACCTGACAAAATACTAAAGTATCCCTGAAAACATAATATTTAAGAATGATATCACCAAATGATTTAGGATAATCATCAAACGCCTGAAATGCTAACAAATCATTTACCGGAATAATCATATCAAAAGTGATATCAACTTCTTCATTTGCTCTCTTGAAAACTTCTGAAGGATCAATATATTTACCACATACTGAGTTATCATATTTTTGAACATTATTATATAACGAATGAACAAACTTTTTAACTTTCCTTTCTGATTTTGGTTTATATGTTGCAAATGCAAAAGATTCACGGGCGCAATCCATTTGAAGATAACCGGCATCACCTCTTTCGGTTTCTACTTCTAATTGTTTAAAGCTTTGATTTGATGATTTGTAACCAACGAATAAACGCATACATTTAAAAGCGGCATCACATGTGAAAGCTTTATTTGAAACTAGAGTTGCTTTAACTTTGCGTTTAATATATGTGTCACCTAATTGGTTCACATCATGAGCCGGATTTGTAATTCTTAAATGAGTTTGTTTATCATCAAAATATGGAGCATCAGAGTCATAGCATGAACTTTCAAGTTCTCTATAATATCTTCTACCATCATTCTTTGCGAATATTTCATTTATCTTTTCGAATGAATGAAATACATTTCCATTAATTGGTTTAGTGTTTGGCACCAAATAGTTAGTCGTCATTTATTAATAAATAAAAAATCAAAATTAAAAGATGGAAATGAATTTTTAATTTTAATGAAATAATCAACTATGGCTGCAGGTATATTTAAGAAACTGTGGGATAGAGTAAAAAGAGGAGCGAGTAAAGTTTGGGAAACATTGAAGAAGGGAGCAAATTGGATATTTAAGAATAAAGAAGCAATTAGTGACGTTGCTGAATCAATAACGCCAAAAGCTGCCCCAATAAGAGAAATTTTAAATAAAGGAGAAAAAGTTTATCAAAGACACAACCGATACTAAGATAAAAATAATTTTAAAATAATTTATTTTTCCACTATCTACCCCCTATTTTATTAAGTATTCCTTCAGCTATTCCACCAATTGCGTTACCTGCTTGTGCTCCCATCACCGGATTACCTGCAGTAGTACCTAATACTCCACCTATGATAGTTCCTGCCGTTTTCGCTACTGGTGCCAAAAAGTTTGCAACAGGTTTAATAATCTTTTTATAAACCCAACCCGCAGCTTTCTTAATTCCATCCCATAATTTTTTAAAGAATCCTGCCGCCATTTCTGATTTAATATTAATTAAAAAATATATTTCATCACTTATATTCTAATTTTTATTTAATGATAAATGAAACCGATTTTAAAAATAAATGAGACAGAGGAGGAAGAAATAAGTGAAAGTGAAAATGTTCAACAAAAAATAAACGTTGTTAAACCAATTACTTAAATAAAAATTTTTTCATCTGTTGAAGAATTTAATGACTATTATGTCAATAATAAAAAATTATTTAAAGAATTGACAACGTGTAAATTGAATAAAATGTTTAAAGTTGATGGATTCAAAATTTCAAAAATAAAAGGGGTGGTTAGTTTGAAATCTATTCCCCAATCAAGAATCACCTCATTAATGAAAATAGATGATTTAACAAAAAGAATAGAAGAGATTGAAGAAAGAATGAATCAAATAATTGATTTCATAAATTCAAATAATCATTAGTTTCTAATTTCTTTTTCTCGTTTATGAGGTCTTTGATTATGACTTTATTGATTCCATTCAGGATTTAAACAATGTTTAATTAATCGCGGAATATCTGACATCATCTATATATAGCTTCTTTTATAAAAGATAAAAAAATAAATTATTTTAAAATTAATGTTAATTTTTTTAAAATGTGTTTAGTATATAATATTTCTTACTAATTTATTTATTAATGTCGCGCTTTCTTTCGAATTCATGACTTAAAAAACGTAAGAAAAATTTTTATATCATCTATATATAGAAGATGTGAAAATATACCTTCATCTATATATAGACGTAACATTAAAAGTCACACAACCCTTCCACATATACTACTTTTCAAGTCGGTGAAGTGTAAGATTTTTTTATTTCTCCCATAGCACCATTATATAGGCGAAAATTGAAGAACTCCCATAATGTCCGCTCAACTCCAACATTGGCGCAATTGACATCAGAATTAAAAAGAGAAATGCTAGATTTCCTATCACTACATCAATTGTACAATATAGATCTATATTAAAATCGAAACTCCAAAAAACCGCGCCAAAACTGAAAAAAAAGATGAGTGATGTAAAGAATTGAATCTACATGAAGCGGTTTTATTTACAAATTCATTATTTATTTTAATTCGTTAAATGAGTGACCAGGAATCATTTGGAGACTTAAGTTTCCCTACATCCCCAAACAAGTCTGGGGCCACAGCAGATTCAGAGGCCTCAGCTAAGCAACAGCTTCAGAAAGTTTACAAGATTTTATCTACAAGCTTCTCACGCGAAGTACAGTCTGTTTCAGACGTTCAAGCCGTCATCAAAGCATTCGTCACCAAATACCTCAAGACTAAAGACCAGTTAAAGGAGGCAACGGAAATGAATGACGAACTTACTTCACGTCTTCAGCAGAGCTTTGATCAAACTCAGCTTGATGAAGCCAACCAAGAGCAGCTCATGCAAACAGGTGAAGAACTCAACAAGAAACTTCGCCAATACAAGAAGAGAGTTTTAGCCCTTGAAGACCAATTACGCGAACAACAAACAGCTAACGAGGAAGCCCAGACCCAAATCCGCGAGCTCAAACAAGCCCAAGACGATCTCAAGCGCGAGAAAACCAAATTAACCGAAGATCTTACAAAAGCTCAACTTGCAGCCATCCAGAACCAGCCAGTTGTTCAGGAGACCGACCCAGTTGAGAAGACAGCCAAGCTCTTCGAAGAACTCGTCGCTGCTCAGGCATCAGAAATCGAAGATCTCGTTCACCAGAGAGACATCCTCATTGAGAACATCAGATCGCTCGATGGTGCCGTTCTCGATGCCGAGAAGATGCTCACAGAGTATGCGAACGAAAAGGCTGAAAGCGAGAAGATGAAGTCCGAATTAATCAAGAAGAACGAAGCACTTACAGACAAATTACCAACCCTCGCACAGGAAGTCGAGCAGCGCATCCCATGCGACTTACGTTCATCTCTTCCTCAGAATGGCTCTGATTCCGAAAAATTCATTTTGGCAACAATCGAAGCACTCGTACAGACAAGAGCTGTTCCTCAGCAGCCAGTCGTCGAAGAGAAGGAGGAGACAGTCGCTAAAAACAAGTACATCGCCTTACTTACCAGATTGGAAGACGCCGTCCGCTTCATCCAGTCAATTGCAAAGGCTGGCGACAAAGCAGGTGACATCTGTCCACTCGGCATCGACTCAGAAGTCAGGACACAGCTTCTTACACAGGCGGCGAGAATGGGCCACTTCGTCGACGAGAACCTTCTTGCTGTCGGCATAGAGAACCTTCCAAACCACATGTCCATCTTCGAGCCAGGCTCATTCGAGTCAACTGAGGCACAACTCAAAGAATTCTACAACTTCGTTACAGAGGAGCAGCTGAAGGAGTCTCCAGTGCGCGAACTCTTCGCCCTCTTCGCCTCTGTCTGCGAGGTAAACAAGATGGTCATGAACTTCGCAGAGAACCAGAGAAACAAATCACACCAAACAGACAGAAATGTTGTAAACTCAGAAGCACTCAGAAACTTACAGCGCGATAACTTCGACTTGGCTCAGTGGAAGGCAGTCAACCAGGAGAAGATAGAGGCTGCAACAGCTGTCTTGGCCAAACTCACTGAAGACGACGGAGAAACAGCAATGGACGTGATGGCAAACAAACTCGCTCAGAAGTACGAAGACGCAGCGAAGGAAAACAAGGAACTGAAGGAGACAATCGAAAAACTCGAAAACGAGAAGAAGGAAATGGAAGAATCCAACCAAGTTTCAATGCAGGAAGCAACAGAACAGATCCAGACACGCGATATCTCTCTCCAAGAGGCAGAGAAGTCCAGATTGGAAGAGACACAGCAGTTGAATGAGAAAGTCTCTCAGCTCTCTCAGCAGAACCAGTCTCTGGCACAGAGATTCAAGGCAACGACAGAGGGACTCGAAGCAGCTCTCAGAGAGAAGACGGCCAAGCTGAAGAAGGCACTCCTCGCACAGACAGAGACAAAGAAGATGCTCGACCAGATCCAGGAGAGGACAAACGCAATTGTCTCTGAAAACGAGACATTGCACCAGCAGAACGCAGAGATGGAGGAAACACTCACTATTCAGAAGGAACAACTCGATGCTTTGGCTGAAAACGAGAAGAAGTTGAGAGATTCCAGAGAGGCACTAAAGAAGAGAATCGCAAATTACGAACAACAGAACTCTACAACTCTCCAGGACTTAAAGACAAGAAACGACGCCGTCCAACAGAAGTATCAGGACACAATCACAAACTTAGAGAAAGAAATACAAGATCTCAAGGCAGCGACAGAGCAGCTCAAGGAAGAGAACGAGTCAGGAAAGAAGGAGCGCCAGGAACTCCAGCAGACAATCACAAACCTCAGAGTATCAGAAAGATCACTCAACCTCAAACTCAAGACATTGCAAGAGCGCCAGGCACTGGAGAAATCAGCTGCTGAAGCCAGAAACAACACGTACATGATCTCCCTCAAGGCACAGGCAGGAAGACAGATCGACGAGGCCAAGGCACAGTTGGAGCAGACGAGACAGGCGATCACAAAGATTCTGCAGAACCAGTTCGGAGAGCAGTTAGAAGAAGACGCTTCATTCAACGACTTGTTCAACAGACTGGACAGAAGACTGCAGATGTACACATCAGACAAGAGAATTCTCGCAGACGCAATCAAACTCCGCGGCGACCTCAAACTGGCAGCGAATGTCACTCTTTCAGAGGCATGGGCCAGCGAGGTTCAGTCGAAGAACAACGCAGAGACAGCTGTTGCGAGAATCACAAAGGAAAGAAGAATAATCGAGAACGAACTCACAAATCTGAAGAGATCCACAGAGAAGATGTCACAGGACGCGAAACAAGCAGCAGAGTGGGAGAACTGGGGCAGATCTCTCTTCAAACAGGTCAATGAGTCATCTGCAGAGATCCCTGTTCAAGAACTCAGATTCAAACTCTCTGAAGATGTTCTTGCAGCAATCAAGGACAGATCAACACTGAAGAGACTGGACACATTGAGACAGCAGAAGAAGGTTCTCAAGAATCCTGCTCTTCAGGAACCAATCAAGACAAACCAGGAATTGTCTATCAGATCTATAATGTGCATCTTGATCTTCGCACAGAGAATTAACGGCGGACCAGGAAACCTTACTCCAATCTCGATTTCACCAAGAAAAGATTAATTGTTTTCAGAAATATATATTTCTTTTTTTTATATTAAAAATACTGATTTTTTTTATAAGTACAATTTTTTAAATAAAAGAAAAATTTATTGCTTGGTGAATTGAACAATTGTAAATTAATTTTGCAATGCTTTTGATACCTTTTGGTTTAGCAATGACATTGATATGGAGATTTTGTTCTTCAGAAATAGTTTGACATGATTCTGGCATCAAATGCTTTAATCCTAAGTCAAAAGAACTTGTTTGACCTGGAATTTCTTGATTCCCCATATAATCAGTATATTCATATTTATTATCTGCAAAATAACAATCAACAATTATTGGGACTTGTAAAAAAAGACCAGGCCCTTTGTTTTCGAGGAAACAGCAATTAGAAAATTTAACTGTTTCCATACAAAAGATCACTAAATTTGGACTCTCTAGTTTCATAAAATTGCATTTAGAAATTTCAACGGCATCATCACTATAGAAAGGCCAATTAATAATTCCTGTGCAATTAAAAGCTGTTGTTAAATTCAATATTACAGTTGAGTCGTGCACGGCAATTGTAGTTTCATAGTTTCCCATATTAAATGATGAATTGATGTTACTTGCTTGAATATCTCCACCTTTATTGAAAATTGTGTATCCAGCTCCAGGAGTCCATGAAGTTCTGACACATGAAGATACAGATGATTCAAATATGTAATTCTTATCATTCGGATTTGAAGCTTCTGTATATGAATAAAATCCTTCATTCACAGAAAAAGAATAAAAACAGCAAATCTTAATTTGAATACATTGACCATATACTAGTACAGATCCACCCTTTTCAGTAGAGCTGTTATTATAGAATGAACATGAAATGAGAAGAACCTTGCTTTGACTCTTGAGTGAAATGACTCCACTAGGCTTGTGAAATGAAAATACCGTATTGTGTACATAGTAATTGCCATCAACTGTGACTGTTTCGTTTTTTGATTTATCTTGGAAAGAATTATCATTATAATATTCATAAAAACTAAAAAACAATGATAATTTGTACTGCAATGCTGCAATACTGATAGATATAACTCCCAACTCATAACATTTTTCATATTATCGCAATAAAATCGTCGATAAATTTTTCAAGTTATAAACCTTAAAATGGTTGAATAAGTATTCAATTTTGAAAGTGTTTATCATAAAATTTCTGATCCGAATCTGGTATGTGGTTTTATTTCTCACAATTTTATAGGCATATATTATGCAGTTTTTGAAATTAATAACATGCTTAATATGCCAATTCATAATCAAATGTCAAACAAAAAACCATTAATGAGATATAGCTGCTTTTTATTATTATTCAAAAAGTAAGAAAAGAATAATTCATTGCATGGAGAGATGAAGCACAACGTATTAATTTTGCAATGGTTTTAATACCTTTGGCTATTCCGATAATTTTGTTTTCCTCATTTTGCTCTTGAAGTCCATTTTCGCATGATTCTGGTAATAATAAATGTTTTAAATTTAAATCAAATTCATCTGCTTGGGAATAACTTACTTCTGGATAATAGAAACAAGTGTATGTTACTTGATTATCTGCAAAATAGCAATCTGTAACATATGAATTAAACATGAATATTCCCGATCCTATATTTTCAATAAAACAACATTTATTAAAAATATTTTCACCATCACAAATAATCTCATTATATGATTTGTTTCTTTTAAAAATGCAACGATTAACATCAAAATCACCAAGTAGAAAAATAGGACCAGCGTTAGGGGAACTACAATTAAATATTGTGGATTCATTTAATTTTCCTTTTCCAGTGTTTCCATATAAACAAAATGCAGAATATGCTTGAGAAGAATGGTGCGATGAATTGATGTTATTTACCTGCATATCTCCAAAGTTCATATAAACAGTACCAGATAGTCCATTACATAAAACAATTGATGATTCAAATAAGTAATTCTTCCCATTAGAATTCTCAGTTGCTTGTGAATAAGAATAACTTCCTTTATCTGAAGTAACAGAGTGAGAGCAGCATACTTTAATTTGAATGCATTCTCCATAGACTATGACAGATCCACCATTTCTTGAGGAGCTGTTGTTGTAGAATGAACATGAATTAATAAGTAATCTACTTTCACTTTGGAGCGAAATAACACCATTTTGTTTATGAAATGAAAAAACTGTATTATGTGCTGAATAATCACCAATTCCTGTGATTGTTTCGTTTTTTGCTCTATCCTCAAAAGTATTATCATTAAAATATTCGTAAAAACTGTATAACAGTGATAAATCGATATATGTTGCTGCAATATCGATTGATATAATCTTTTAGACATATTTTTATTCATTATATTCTGATAAAATTGAAGATTAATTTCAAGTCAAAATCTTTTATGTGGTTGAATTGATATTCAATTTTGAATGGAAAACTTTTTTTTGAATCAACGTTTTCAAAACACTTTTTGTTTTGTTTTCAAATTTAAATAATCAAATTTTAATTGTCAGTAAGATACTAATAAATTTTTAATAACGAAATACTCTTTTTCGAAGAGATGGAATTTTTTAATTGATTGAATATTATGGTAGCATCTAAGTATCATTGTCTCCCTTTTTGCTGTTTCAGAGTTCAAAAAATATATCCAGCAGAAGACGAAAGGACCTCTTAACATATAATCCTATTCAAAGAAAACTTTCTATATGAATAATATCAATTAATTTAAATATATAAGAATAATGTTTTATTATTTACTTTCTATACTTTTGCTTAGTTCTTTCCATGATGTTGATTAGATCTGTCTTCGAATATTGCTTTGCAAGAAACATTGGTGTCATGTGGTAGTTGTTAGGCATGTCTGGATGTGCTCCATATTCCATAAGGATCTTTGCAATTTTGGCATTTCCGTATTGAACTGCGTACAAAAGAGGACAATTTCCAAGTGGATCTTTGTGATTTACATTGATTCCGGCCTGGCAAAGGATCTTAACCATCTCTGGATTCTCGCGATGGATGCAAGGAGCCAATGCATTTGCACCTTCTGGTTGAGAGATCTCGTTAACGTTTACTTTATATCTAACGAGAACTTTCAAAAACTCAACTTGTTCATCGTCGCAAATTCCAAACAAAATAGAAACTCCATTTTTGTTCTTTGCATTTGGATTTGCACCAATAGACAACATATATTCGAAAGAAACAATTCTATCAAACTGATATGCATCATAAAGAGGTGTTGCACCATCTTTTCTGCATTTATCTTCGATATTTGCACCTCTTTTAACAAGAAGCTTAATGACATCAATGTTTTGTCTGTAAACAGCAGAATGAAGGATAGAAACAAGGACTTTTCCGTATCTTTCAATGTTTGCGCCGAGATCAATCAGTTTATTAATTGTGTCGAGATTTCCAACATTAACTGCCATTTCTAAAGCTGTGAAAATATCATTAGGACGCTGCCAATTTATATCACAACCAATTTTAACTAATGCTTCCAACGATTTCAATGCTCCGTATTTCGCAGCAATCATCATTGGAGTGTAGTTATCTGGTGTGATTAAGTTTGTCTTGCAGTTGTGCTTGTGCAGACAATAAATTGCATCAGGACAGTCGAATTCAACAGCTTCAAGAAATGCAGTGTTTCCATACTCATCTTTCGCTTCAATGTCTGCGAGATAGTCCAACAACAACTCAATCATTGGAACATCGTTTTTATATGCTGCCAAGATTAGAGCTGTTCTTTGATGTGTTGGATCTCTTGCGTCAACATCTGCGCCATGAGAAATACAGAATTTCGCGAGTTTGAGGTTTCCGCTTTGTGCTGCACGAACTAGAGGAGTTAATCCAAACTCATTCTTTGTTTCAATTGTTGCTGCTTTCCTTGAAATGAATGCTTCCAAAATTTCGCATCCAATATCTCCATCAGTTTCGATTTTCATGTAAGGAGTTTGTCCTTCGTTGTTCTTTAGTTTCGGATCAACTCCGTGGTCCAGCATGTACAGAATAGACTCTTTGTCTCCCAATGAACGGCATGCGAGATGCAGAGGAGTGTTTCCGTCTGAATCTTTCCTGTTTATGTCGGCGCCTTTTTCGACCAAAAATTTGATGACTTCGTAACTTCCTGAATTCGCTGCGTAATGGAGTGGGGACCATTTATCAGGGAGAGTAATAGAATCTACTTGATAGATACCATTGTCTACAAGGTATTTAACAATGTCAAATGATGAATGAATGGCGGCTTTGTTGATGTAATTAATTTGTTTAATTTCTGTGCCGTTTTCAAGGAATTTCTTGAAGAAATACAAGTTATCACTTACGGTTGGTCCAAGTAAAAGGTTGCTGTCATCAGATTCGAATTCGTTGATATGATTTAATTCGGAAATTCCTTTTTGTGCGACAATAAAGTTGGAATACCTGAATGCAGCAACAAAGGATATGTTCATGCCCGCTCTGGACCTCAAGTAATCGAATGCTTCGTTGTTATGATGGCGAATTACGGAATCAATGCTGTAAGAAGGGAAATGCGCAATGTGATCGACCATTTCTATAATTTCTGTACTGCCACCACTGCAAGCATCACTTACAGTAGAGCTATTTATGCTTTGATTGTTCATCATGAAAAATTTAAAACAATTTACGGCTTTGTACTCGGCAGCAAGCTGAATCTGCCGCGATGATTCCATAATTTCATTGTATAATGCATTTGGCGTCTCTACATTCTCTCTTACTGATTGAACATCGTCGATTTTTATGACTTCTTCTAAAAATATATGTTTTTCAACGAAAATACTATCATCTATAAGGGAACTTTTAGAGCAAAGTTCTTCGAGTTTAGTTTTTGATGACTCTATATAATTTAATGTGGTGTCTTTAAGATTTTTTTATTATTTTCGTAATCGAAGAGGGAATTTGAAGAAATTTGTTGGATTAATGCAAAGAAGAAACGTGGATTTTTAGCAAGACCGATTGCTTCGAACATTTTGAGTGCTCCTTTTATAGATATAAAACCTAATTTGATGATTTCTGAAGTAAAATCAATAACTTTTTGTACATCCTGCTCTGTTCCAGTGAGTAGTAACTTATTTAAATCAACTAATTGTTGTATAGCATTACTTGTCTCACTGTCAAGATTAACCATTTTATTTTGAATTGGTTTTAGTAATTTTTTTTGTCCATTCAAATAAACGTATACCATTTCAAATATTTCTAGCAACTAACACTCTTCTGGGAATATAGGCCTGAACCACGAACGCATGTGTGCAATAATATTCTTGATCATTTCATTGAATGTCAAAATTTGCTAATGATTTCTGCCGATTTTGTGTCAATAGCTATGGATTGATAATGAATGTAAAAACGCTGCTAGTTTTATAATACAAAATCTTTATTCTAAAAACAAAATAATATAAATTTAATTTTCAGAGGAATCATGGATTAATTGACGAATGCAATTAACTTGTGTCGTCAAAGTATCATCATTGTCACTCTCGTATTGATCAATATAATCTCTGAGATCTTCATTTTCTAAAATCATTTTCTTCTGCTCTTCAGAGGCAAAATTAAGCATATGAAGTACGATAACAAGTATATCTTCTATAGTCTCCTTAATGGCACAAGGGATAAACTGAAGCAAAAAGTTAAATATGGTTTCTAAATTTGCAGTTTCAAAGAAATCATTTCTGCTTTGCTTAACAATAGTAACTATAAAGCAAAAGATGAAATACTTTTGTGTATGCGATAAATGTTCTGAATTATTTATCAAATCATAAATTAAAGGAGTTGAAGAGACATATATGGCTATATCTCTATTACATGAAACAATCGATATCAGTAAATTCATCCAATACTCGAAGAATGAAAAATTAGTGTTTTTTTGAAAAATATCTAATATTTCATTGAAATAATCAATAGAAATAGAGATTATGTGAGAATTATACATATTTGTTAGGGATCTGATACATAATATGTCATTTGGAGCTAATCTTCTCCGAATTATTTCGAAAATTAAATTGCTAAATTGTCCTGGAATTGAAGGAATGGTTTTCATAGATGATATCACGTATAACAATAACATTTCATCTGGATTTGGACCTTGCATTTGTTGATTCAGAAAATTCAGGATTGAAAGTTTGTCATTATCTGAAATTTCAAAGCATAAAGCTATCCTAATGAGTTGTACTATGTGATTGGGATAATCTTGGTAGAAATGCTGTATTAAATCAGAAATTGGAATGTAAGATAAAGAAATTTGAAGAATCTCCATTCCTAAACTGAATATTCGTAATAAAATATCTAAGCATAAATCTATTGCATTGCCATTTTGAAGATGTCTCTTGAGAACAAGAAATAATATTGTGCAAAACTTTTTATTGGATGAAAGAATCTCGGAATTTATAAAAAATCTGCATTTTTGCAGGATATTAATAGAAATATTTGGTGTTGGACTCAATAAAAACTTACTGAGGCAATCATTAAAATTATAAGTTTGGAAAATCTCTTGTGCATGTGATTGTAGATATCTTGAATCAAGATTATCAAGCAATTCGTTCAGTGTTTCATAAGGTAAATCATTCGAATGCTTTAAAGTTTGGATTTTTGTTTCGAAATTAGTTGGAATATAATCATATGCATCATTTTGCTCATATTGAAGAATTTGGTTGAATGTTGAAGCACTAGATTGATTGAATTTATAATCATTTAACATTTCATTGGCAACAATGATAATAATGGCATAATGAATTCAGAGAGATATGAATTATGCATAAAAATCATCTATTTTTTATTGGTAATTAAAGAAAAGGAGCAATTCAAAAATGTTATATAAAATATTGCAAAAAGCAAATATATAAAGTATTCATATGCAGCTTCTATGAGCATTGGTATTATGTAAATGATTCGGTAATGAAAATAAATATATTTTATTAAGATTTAAAATAACAGATAGTCTTGAATATGATACCAAATAGATTTTGAGCAGTGCATAACAACATTAACAACATTTTTGTTCTTTTGGCTCAAGATAAGTTGCAGCGTTGAGATCAGTTTTATTTGTTTTGAAATTATGACGTGATCTAATAAAATTGAGTCCTAGTTTAGATGCCTGTGTGAAAAGCAGACCAACATTCTCTCCAGATTTGGAACTTGTGTAAAAAATTCCTGCAAAATAAGTGCCGTAATTAGTTTCGATATATTCTTCAGTTGGGCAATTGGGTGTTGTTAGATCTGTCTTTGAAATGGCTAATAAGATTGGCGGTATTTCATCACAAGAGTCATTTATCATATTTACCCATGTAGGAAGAGCCTTGAATGAATCGATATCATCAATTGCAGCTACTGCAATTGCGCAAGCAGCTGCACGAGTATATAGTGGAGCAAGAGATAAAAATTGCTCTTGGCCAGCAGTATCCCATACACATACATCTACTGTCTCGTCATCGACTTTGATTAGCTTTCTTAAATGATTTGCACCAATTGTAGGAGCATATCTACGAGTAAACTTTTCATTGATCCAGTAATTAACAAGCGATGTCTTGCCAACACCAGGGTTTCCAATTAAAACGACTTTGCATGAGATTAATTTATCTTCATCGGCAGAATTCAAGTTATTATCATTCATTACTAAATATTTTCTATTGTTACGATTATTTCTTCTTCAATCGTCAAAATCTGATTTTTGAAAATCTTATTTTATTGCTCCTATGCAATATGGATTTGACAAAGATTGAGAGCGTTCAGAAAAATGTCATGATGGTTAGCCAATTTATTTTATTTTCATATTTAAAATACCAGATTAATGAAAAACAAAAGATGGAAAAAAATTTTCATAACCACGTTCAAATCAGGCAAATGCTAGGTACTTGATTCAAAAATAACGAATGATTTCTTCATAAATAGATTAAGAAACCTCTATATGTAATGTTCAATCAACAAGAAATCGCCTAAATCAATCGTCTGCTTCAGAAAATGTAGAATGAGAAAATTGGTCAAATTTTGAGAAGATTATTTTATGTGAGATTGATTGTGATCAAATGAACGAACCTTGGTCCAAGCCATCTCAATAGTTTAATAGATTACAACATAGTATTATTATTTTCATAATCTGGCATGGTTTAATCTTAGAAGAAACCAAGAATTTATTCGCTTTTTATTGGGCGGTATTCAAAGAAATCGGATTCTTTCAGAAAAATTTTATCAACTATTTTTGATAATCAATCAATAATATGCAGGATTTCACACTATTTCATTTCAGATTTTTTTTTCTTCAAAAAATAAACTATTTCCAAGAGATGGACTTTTTTGAGGAAGAAGCCAATTCTTTTGATGAAAACCAATGCGAGGATATTGAAACACTTAGAAAAATGTATAATTATTATAAAGGGATATTTAATTTTAGGTGCGAACGTGATATTAAAACTAATACAAGTGACTTATGGTCAGAAAATCTCGACATTGTTCAAATTTCTCGTTCCATATGCCTCATGAATTTGGCACAATCGGATGATTTCCAATTCTTTGATTGCCCAAGTCTTGAAGAAATGTTCAAATGCGCTTTTATGCAGCCATTACGTATCATTTTCCATTTTAAACAAACAGTTTCTCAATCACTGATGAACTTAGTTCAGATAATTCATCAAAACCACAGGCAATTCGCTGGAAAAGTTATTAAATACTTCAAAGATGATCTTTCATTGCATACTTTGTTCAGTCTTTCAACGTTCCCAGCATTATACGCTTTCTTTAATACTCAGGACATGTGTAAACAAGGTTTTGACTTACTTTCGGATTTCTTAAATTTAACAAGTCAAGAGCACGTATTTGAAGCTATGCTTACATCGTATTTCGATTGTGCCTTTCCTTTTTGGACAAATTTCGTTGAAAATTTGATACAAAGTTTATTAACTATACAAATCGAAGAAACATTCATTACAGAAGCAATCACGCAATCAATACTAAAATCTAACTCCCATCTCACTAGATATCATATTGAAATTATCAAAATTTTCCAAATTTTTTCCGAAACTCGCTGTTTACAATTCCTTACTTCAATATTCAAATCGAATTTCAACAGATATACAGCAAGGCAATACATACCAGCTACAATACAAACGATTATTGACACTGCTTTAACAAGATCTCCGATTGTTCTCTACCACGCGCTGATTAATGTTTCTTGGTACTCAAAGACAATTCCTGATGCGATTTCGAACCAAGTTCTTTACAAAATTCCTTTAATTTTGTCAGATCGAGACGTTGTCGTTCTCCTCGAGATTCTACGCGATGACAAACTACAGAAACCTCTTCAACAACTCGTAGACAACGCGAATTCCTTGTTCAGAAACGGTTATTGTCCCTTCACTTTTGATTTACACTCTCCCATGGGTTCTTTCAGATCACCATCGGCCAAAACCAATGTTCCATCACTTGTCTCGGCATATGCTAAATACAGACAGAACTGTTTGTCAAAATTTCATGATCCAATTGAAAGTTTATCAAATACGAACGTTTCGGAGGAATTTATCAGGTACGCGTTAAGGTTTGAGATCTGTAATCTCAAGATCAACATGGAATTCCTTTCAAACAACATTTCCATACTAGAACAAAAACAAATTTTCGAAAATTACAGACAGATACTATTAAATGCACAGAAAGACTCAATAGCAATACACACATCATTGATACTGAACCAAAAATCATTTGCAACAAAGCAAAAAGTAAATTTAAACCTAATTTTCAAAGATATTAGCAATTTTTCAAAAACGATTAACTTTGAAGAGCATCCATATTCATTATGTCTAAGACCAGCAATATCCATTGCTTTTTCCAAGTATAATTTAGAAATGTCTCATATTTTCAACAAAATCTCGAACAGAATGACAGAACTGATCAAGAAATTCAGGAAAGATAAAGAGTTCATTGCTGTGAAGCCTCCGCAAAGGCTGACATTGATTGCAAGCCATCTTTTGAAAACAGTTGAAATTGATAAGACAAAATCGAAAGCTTCATACGGCCAAATACTGGATATGTTGTTTTATTACATAGAAGCACTCCAAGTGTCTGATCCAAACGGAACTTTCGAAAAATTACTGTTTTGGCGCTCTTTCCTTCCTGATGACTCCAAAAGTGAGGAAGCGAGGATGATTCTGATGACGAGGCTGTTCATTGGATTCTTCATTTTCAGGGATGTCCTCGAAGGAAGGTTTTACGAGTTCAATTTCGAAGAAATGCTGTATAAGTACATGAGAATTGAGAACTGTATCATGTATCCGTTTGTTGAAGATAAGGATTTGATGAATGAGATCATAGATAAACTTCTTCACGCTTGTTAATTAAAATTATTTGTAAAAAACTTATTGTTATTAGTTATAAATTAGTTTCTTTTGTATTTTTCAAAATAACAAAAACAAAATCTATTATAAATATGATTCAGAGTAGAGAAGATCAACCAAATCAAGTTAAATACAGATAAGAGTATACATAATTACTAAACTGACTTTGCAGAATAACAAGTAAGATGTTTAGATTGTACATTTTGAAAGGAATTAGCATAATACTCTGTTCTTTCTCATGATTGAGATATTTTGACTGAAGAAAAAATGGGTAAAAAAGGGGTTGGCGTCCTAAGGCGTCCTAGTGTAAATTTCTCAAAATTGTGATATTTACATCACATTTTTGAGAGGTTTATGGACGTCCTAAGGGAAAATTGAATAGCTAGGGCGTCCCGAATTTTCATTCTAAGATTTAAATATATTATATACTTAAGTATAATACAAGCAATATAAAAATTAAATTTTTATTATGTTAACTTATAAGAAATTTTTTTGAATTATCGTTGATTTATTGTAATCTTTCCAGGCTATACTTTTGAAATCAACTTTACCTGTCATACGCATTAATGTAGTAGATGTCCAGGTGTAGCTATTATATCCCAGCAACATTGGTATTTTATCATTGTAAGATATCAAAATGAAGCGTTTTTTCAGATATAATTTTTCGTAAATTTTTCAAAAATAAGATGGTAAAAAAGCCTCGACTTGCTCGAAAAATAACAATTTTTTACTTGTAAAAATAACCCTTTTACAGCATGGGCAGCTATTCAATCACTATTTCTTTTTCTAAAAGTATATTTTTCAAAAAAAATTAAGATCAAATTCGACAATTTCTTGATGAAAGCAAAAATATTACACATACTTCTAGATGCATGGGATAAAATATGCAATTATTCAATCAATTCGCATGATTTGAAAAAAAATCTAAATTTGATAAAAATGTAGAAATTTTTTATTTTTAACTTGAGATTCGATTTTTTTGATCCAATTTGTGAATTTTTTTTTGATCGGAATTTCAATTAATTTAGTAGTAGGATAGGAAGGGTTGTGTGACTTTTTTTGTTACGTCTATATATAGATGAAGGTATATTTTCACATCTTCTATACATAGATGATATAAAATTTTTTCTTACGTTTTTTAAGTCATGAATTCGTAAGAAAGCGCGACATTATTAAATAAATTAGTAATAAATATTTATTTATAAACACATTAAAAAATTAACATTAATTTTAAAATAATTTATTTTTCATCTTTTATAAAAGAAGCTATATATAGATGATGTCAGATATTCCGCGATTAATTAAACATTGTTTAAATCCTGAATGGGTTAAACTTCAATTTAAAAATGAAGATTGCGAATTATTAAATGAATATGAAAGCCAAAATAAGCTAATGAGGTATAAATATAATGATAAAGAATATTTAATTTCATGGAATCAATGGAGTCATAATCAAAGACCTCATAAACGAGAAGAAGAAATTAGAAATAATTATTTTCATGAATGAAAAATAAACTTTAAAAATTCAATGTCTTACATTTTTGAATAATTTATGAAATCAATTATTTGATTCATTCTTTCTTCAATCTCTTCTATTCTTTTTGTTAAATCATCAATTTTCATTAATGAGGTGATTCTTGATTGAGGAATAGATTTCAAACTAATCACCCCTTTTATTTTTGAAATTTTGAATCCATCAACTTTAAACATTTTATTCAATTTACACGTTGTCAATTCTTCAAATAATTTTTTATTATTAACATAATAGTCATTAAATTCTTCAACAGATGAAAAAATTTTTGTTTCAGTAATTGGTTTAACAATGTTTATTTTTTGTTTATCATCTTTACTTTCATTAATTTCTTCCTCCTCTGTTTCATTTATTTTTAAAATCGGTTTCATTTATCATTAAATAAAAATTAGAATATAAGTGATGAAATATATTTTTTAATTAATATTAAATCAACTATGGCGGCAGGATTCTTTAAAAAATTATGGGAAGGAATTAAGAAAGCTGCGGGTTGGGTTCATAAAAATATTATTAAACCCGTTGCAAACTTTTTGGCACCAGTAGCGAAAACGGCAGGAACTATCATAGGTGGAGTATTAGGTACTAAAGCAGGTAATCCGGCGATGGGAGCACAAGCAGGTAACGCAGTTGGTGGAATTGCTGAAGGAATACTTAATAAAATAGGAGGTAGATAGTGGAAAAATAAATTATTTTTATCTTAGTATCGGTTGAAGTCTTTGATAAACTTTTTCTCCTTTATTTAATATTTCTCTTATTGGGGCAGCTTTTGGTGTTATTGATTCAGCAATGTCACTAATTGCTTCTTTATTCTTAAATATCCAATTTGCTCCTTTCTTCATTGTTTCCCAAACTTTATGCGCTCCTCTTTTTACTTTATCCCACAGTTTTTAAATATCCTGCAGCCATAGTTGATTATTTCATTAAAATTAAAAATTCATTTTCATCTTTTAATTTTGATTTTTTATTTAATAATAAATGACGACTAACTATTTGGTGCCAAACACTAAACCGATTAATGGAAATGTGTTTCATTCATTCGAAAAGATAAATGAAATATTCGCAAAGAATGACGGTAGAAGATATTATAGAGAACTTGAAAGTTCATGCTATGACTCTGATGCTCCATATTTTGATGATAAACAAACTCATTTAAGAATTACAAATCCGGCTCATGATGTGAACCAATTAGGTGACACATATATTAAACGCAAAGTTAAAGCAACTCTAGTTTCAAATAAAGCTTTCACATGTGATGCCGCTTTTAAATGCATGCGTTTATTCGTTGGTTACAAATCATCAAATCAAAGCTTTAAACAATTAGAAGTAGAAACCGAAAGAGGTGATGCCGGTTATCTTCAGATGGATTGCCCGTGAATCTTTCGCATTTGCAACATATAAACCAAAATCAGAAAGGAAAGTTAAAAAGTTTGTTCATTCGTTATATAATAATGTTCAAAAATATGATAACTCAGTATGTGGTAAATATATTGACCCTTCAGAAGTTTTCAAGAAAGCAAATGAAGAAGTTGATGTCACTTTTGATATGATTATTCCGGTAAATGATTTGTTAGCATTTCAGGCGTTCGATGATTATCCTAAATCATTTGGTGAAATCATTCTTAAATATTATGTTTTCAGGGATACTTTAGTATTTTGTCAGGTTGACCCGTTAAGAGTTGCTGATTTACAAAATTACGTTTATGAAAAGATAACTGATGAAAATTATGAAAAGATTATGAATCATGTTTATAAATATGATCGCAAATTCCAACAAATCGGACTTCCTGCCAAATTAATTACAAGCTTAGCCGCTACATCTGCTGACGCAACAGTTGATGACGTTATTATTTCATGCACAAAGATGGAAGTTTTAGAGGATAAATGCATTACACCAGGATACGGTTTAATTGAAGAATCAGTTAAAGCAATACCACGTTTATTCAGTAAGGAAGATCCATTCATGATTCCAGCTCAACATATTGACGTTCGTTCACTAAATGGAGGTTGCATCACTCCTGAAGGTATTAGCTCAGATTTCTCATACGCTCTTCATAATGTTACAGATGTTGTGTTAACATTTCCGAAGAATGCAATGCAAAGAACGGTTTTAGAAAATCCAATGCTTCGAGGTCTTCAGGTCACTATAGATTCCAGAAACTTCCCCGATCAAGCGATGACCACAGTGGGTGACATATTCTTTACACGTATGCTTCAAGCTTCTGATTTAGATGGAGTGAATGAATGCACAGAAGAATACGAGGACTCATTAACTAGACCACTGAATGATGATAATGGCACGCCATTAGCTAGAACATGGAAAGACCAAACTTCATTCTTATGCACTATTCCAGTTCAACGTGATGGAGCGGGTATATTCTTTGATGGATTAGAAACTTTCAACTCACAAGTTACAGTACAAGTGAAAGCTTATCCAATCATTCAGGGTGAAAATGACACTTACTGTTCAAAGGTGACAAATCCTCCTCAGGTTTGGTTTACTAGGACTACATATTGGACATGGACACCGGATGAAGGTTTGAAATATCATCCAACAGGTACACCACCACAGTATAGAAGTTCATATGATGAAATATTGATGAATAGAAATGTTTAAAATTATAAATTTATTTTTGATTAAATGGATTTAAATTCATCCACCCCTTATGAAGAATTAGCGGGAGTATATAATACATACGTAGATGATATGATTAATGAAGCATTGAGTGATAATAGAAATGCTCTATCTAAGGAAAAATTAATGAAAATTCCATATTCTGAATGTTACTTAAATTCAATCACTGCAGCAATTGGTAAACAAAATAAAGGTAAAACATTAACGATATTAAAACAAATTATCATTATTGCTAACACTTCCCCCTATTCACATGTGTTAATTTATATCAACCGTTCAGGTTCACCTTCAGATGATACATTTGAATCTTTAAAGCATTTAATCAAAATTCCAATTATTTATTTATCACAAGAAGAAGCAGAAGATTATTTAAAAAACTTTTTAATGTATAAAGAATTATATAATACAATCAAGAAGCAAGGATTAGAGGATAAAATTATTGATAAACAACGGGATGAATTATTTGAAACACTTTCTATTTCAAATTTTGATAGAGAATTTTTGCATTCACTCATTTTTCTAGATGATGCAGTGAAATCAAAACTAATAACAAATGAGAAATCATATTTTAATCAGTTATTAACTCAATGTCGACACATTCAGTGTTCATTCTTTATGGCTGTTCAATACTTCAAAGCATTAAGCACAAACATTAAATCAAATCTATCAACCCTTTTCATTTTCAGTGGGTTTAGTCGTCAACAGTTGAACGTTATGCTTTATCAAGTGAATTTACCAATGAGCATTAATGAACTTTACACACAATATCAGCAATTAGGTGAACATGGAAAAATAATAGTTGATTTAAATAAAGGAAGTGTTAAATTTGATTAACTTTTTATAATTAATTTTTATTTTTTATTTATAATTAAACATGACAGAAATAGCAAATCTTCTACAGGTTCCATTAAAACAAGGGACAAACAAAAAGGGTGCATATAATAGAACTATGAAAGTTCCTGATGGAATGAAAGAATTAGTTCATATTGTTGCTGGTCTTCAAAAAGATGTTAAACAAATGAGAAACGTTTTAACATTACCAGAAGCTCAAGCATATGCCAAACGTCATGGTCCAAATTGGGAAGCACACGAAGCAGACATTACGGGTCCAAATGGAAAACCTGATGGTATAAATGAAGTTTTCGTTACTGATGGTCAAGGTAATATTAAAGTCATAAATGGTTATAAATTAACTATGTCTGATTATCCTAAACGTAAATATATAATGAACGTTATCCTATGCAATTTGATGAAAATGGAAAAGCTGTTAAACAATACATTGGAGAAGGTGAAAATGGTCCAATTAATTCATACCGTCATAATCCATATTCTTATTTCAATGAAGAATTAAATGCTATTGAAGAGGGACCGGATGGATTACCACGATATTCTAACCAGTTTGATGGTCAATATGCAAATATTAGACCTGAAATTTCAGCTAAGAAATTCTTTAAAGTTGCTTTATTCGATCCAGTTTTCGCAAATGTTAAAGATGAACTTAAACAGCAATTCCAACCAATTATAGTAGCAAGAATTGCATCAGGTGCTTTATCTCAAGCATTCAAAGATTTAATTAAGAAACCATTATATCAGCAACGAGGTTTAACTTATGATTTAGTTAAGGAATCAGATAAAAGAAAATTTGAGAAATCAGATGATTATAAGAATGCAATTAATGAATATATTCGGTCTATTAATTTCGATGAAAATGCTAAAAATCAACTTCATGAACAAATACAGGGAATAATAGATTCAAAAGTTCCAGCAAAATAAAAGTTTAAATATATTTTTTTTATTCGATTATAAATGAGAAGACGTTTCACTAGTCAAAAGAACACTAACGCAAAAGCAGAGATTACGGTTGGTTATAACGTAAATGATGATAAATCACGAATTATTCAAAATGTTAAAGTTAATGTTAGCCCGAATTAACAAGGTCAGCAACTCAACCAAATTTATTAACTCGTGACTTACCGAAAAAGGGGAGAAGCAAAATAAAGAAGATGGAGACCCAATCATTTTATCTGAACCGGTAAAGAACCTGTTGAAATTCCCACTTATCCAACATACCCCCACCTCTTTCATCAAACATCGAGAACCCATATAAAATAGACATTAATTCTGAATTAATGAAAATTTACCGTGATATAATAATTAATAATTATGATTCAATAATAAATTTAATTGACCAATCCGGTTTAATTATTTTACCTTATGAATCATTAATTCACATTATCGCCATTCTTTGTGATGTTCAAGATTCAGACGTTAAGATTCAATTTTTCATAGATGATGAGGTTTCATGCTGCGGAACAGTTGCAAAAATAAATCCTATAAAGGATATTAGCACAATTAAGATATCAAAGAACGGAACAACAACTGAACTTCATTTAACATATAATGATATTTATAATAAAATAGTTGATGAATATAAAATATCACTTGAAAAATTCTTTGTTAAGGCTATTTAATATTCAAGCATTAACATTATCGAATAATAATCCTTTGAATCATAATCGATAATAATTGACCTTTCACCAGTTTCTATCGTTTGTTTTATTTCTTTTTGTTCCCCACTATCTGGATCGGTCATTGTAATTGTTTTTGTTATAGTATCAGCTTTATCTTTAACTTCAATCTTTTTTCCATCGGGATATTTAAACCAAAATTCCAAAAATTCGATATTGTCAATCTGTTCATATTTTAATCTATCAATTACATTTTTAATACCATCTGAAAATCTTATGAAATGGTCATTATATGGGTTTGATTGAACTAAATTTGAATGAAGTGAAATATAACCTGTTGATGAATATGACATTGACTCATATTTTCTGAAAACACTAAAATTTATAACATGAATGAATTTCTTATTCGTTGAATTTATGAATTCTTGAGGTAATCTTATTCTAGTTTTATTTATCACTGGAAAATAACGCTTTACCATATTTTTAATCGTAATAAAAATGTCAATTATCAATATTATTTCGAATAATAAGCTGTGAATTAAATTTAACAGTTAGCGGAATTTATAATGTTACTCTCGTTTCTGTGAGTGGTAAATTTAATCCCATTCTTTTAGACCCTTCAGATTATATATCATTTATTAAAGATGACCATGAAAAAACGTATGATATGTATATAAATAATGTGATAGCGAAATGGGATATTAACATGATTTTAAGTTATTTAAATGAATCATTTATCGTATGGTATGAAGAAAATTTTAAATCAAAACCTGATAAACTTTTTGAACTTGATGAAATAAATAACCTTATTAAATTCCGCTGAAAATTAAATTTTGTACTCCTCATCTTCGGTCATTGTTGGGGATATTAAATTTTGAAAAAGATGTTGGGGATGTTTTGTATTCTGACACTGGTTCCAATTTCATTTTAATCAAATGTGATAAAGTTAATACCCCAATGAGATTTTCACACCAAACATTAGACCCTAACTCTTACCCATCAATACAAAACATTTTATCCATCAACTTAAACACATTTTCTTTATCATATCCGTTTCAATTATCCGGGAATTCATTTATTCTTCATTCAAAAGATTTATCAAATATTAAATTTAGAATAACTGACCTATTTGATTGTGATTTAGAATTTATGAATGAAATATTATGGCAATTTCAAATAGAAAAAATAGCTGATGAGATAACGGATTAAATATTTATTTTTAAATCATAATAAATGATTAAACAACAGCAACCACAACAACTTAAGGCGCAAAGCACCCAGGTCCTTCAGACCATTACATACGCCATATATGCATATAATTCAAAGACGGCAGAACAAACGCAAAGGTTGAAATATGGAGATTTGGAGATAGTATTGAAAAATGAACATTTCGAATTCGTTTGCAAAGGTGGTGCAGTGATATCAAATATAAAAGAAATTTTATTTATGAATTCTAAAATTAAAGGTATAACGGATGATATAACATCAATTCCACCAGAAGAACAGAGATATTACGCATTAAATGCATTTCCTAAAGTTTTGAAGATTGGAAGATTTAATTTAAATGAGGAATTCATAGAAGGTTTCCTAAATGACATAATGAAGAAGGTGGATAAGGAATATGTGGATAGTGAGTTAGAGAAGAAGGCAAATTTGGTTTATGTTGATGAAAAAGATAATGAAATTAAAGAAAAGGTTGAATGGTATCATGAATGGACATCGGAGACTTTTAAAGTTAAAGCTGATACAGAATGGGTTTCAGGATGTTTAGACCTTAAGGCGGATAAGAACCATACACATAACTCCTTCTCAACTGTTGCTATAGAAAGTATTGAAGGAACGGTTGGCGGAACTGATGGGGATGCATTATATTATAATCCTCCTAACTTTCCACAAGGTTTAACATCGAATGAAAACATAACAACGAAGAAAAAAATTAGATGTAAAAATGTTTATGTCATGGATGATGAAAATAAAGTTAAATTCACTGCTCAAGATTTATATGATAAGAAAGCAGACAAAACAGAGCTTCAAACATTAAAGACTGAAATTCTTCAAACATTATATCCTGTTGGTTCTATTTATACATCAATGAACTCAACAAATCCATCAACAGTTTTAGGTTTTGGTACGTGGAAGCAGATTGTAGATAAATTCTTATACTGTGCTAGATATTCAAAGCAAACAGGAGGTTCGAAGAAAATTAAAGAAGCAAACCTTCCACCGCACACTCATACAGGAACTACAAACACAACAGGTAATCATTCACATTCAATAACAAAAAGAGGTTATACAAATCTTGCAGCAGGTTCGGATAGATGGGGAATGAATAGATATGATATCACAACTGACCCAGTAGATTCAAGCACAGGTATTTTCTGTGGAACCGCAGGAAATCATTCACACACTTTCACAACAAATCCAACAGGCTCGGGTAAAGATTACATGCCACCATTTGTGACTGTATTCGCATGGTACCGCGTTCAATAAACACACTTAACCCAAAGGGTTTAGGCTTACCGAATGAACTAAATATATTTTATGTCTGTAATTAATTAGGTAATGAAGTAGCGGATGAACTACAGAAATAAATGTTTACGTTAAGTGACTCAAAGAGTCCGGAGACAAAGTCTCATGTTTACGTTAATGTTTTCAGGTTATTCAATAATTAATTATTTTTGAAGAACTGAAGGTGCTACCATGTTACCATGTCACTCGGTTAATTAACTTCTCTGAAAAAATGAGACAACATGACATTTAGACAACAGTCGGGGAAATAAATGTTTACGTTAATGTTTTGTCATGATTTTATCGTTAATGTTTTGTCATGATTTTATCGTTAATGTTTTCAGGTTCTTCAATAATTAATTATTTTTGAAGAACTGAAGGTGTCACTATGTCACCATGTGCTACCAGGTTAATTAACTTCTCTGAAAAAATGAGACAACATGACATTTTGACAACAGTCCTGGAAATGTTTTGTCATGACTTCATCGTAATGAGTGTAAATCAGACAAAAATATATTTTAGGTGAAGAGGTGAGATTTCACCAGTTTTTTCACCTCCTTTTTCACCCTCACCGCTTAGCGGCTCAGATTGCTTTTGCTTTCTCGTGAATTTTCATGAATTTCCTTAAGACAGAAGAAATAAAGTTAGTTTTATTTTTATTTTTTTATTTTGTATAAAAGATATGATTTCAACAATCGGCACAACAACAATTCAAACAACTACAGCACCAAACTCGCTAGTCATGAATCCTACGTCAATGTTGGTAGAGATGAAAAACTTCATTCCTTCTTCATATACTTTTGAGACAGAAATACAAAGAATTAAGCAAGAACTTTTAACAAGTAATTTAGACTGTAGTGCGAAAGATGAAACAAATGGAGAGGAGCTATATGAAATGCAAGATATCATAGACCATTTGCCTAAATTACCGGAAGTTCAGCAACAAAAACTAACTATTCCTGAATTCGATGAAATAGAAGTTAAAGTTACTGATTCAGTAGAAATAAAGAAATTCATACGTAAAGTAAATTATGAATTCCTTGGTTTTCATTGCAACCATAAAGTTATGGACAAAGATTGCGACATGGTTTATAAAAACATTTCTGACATATATAAATCTGAGGAGTTTAAGACTTACGATAACTTTGTTTCATTAGTTGCTGAATGTGTATGGCAGATAAGAAATAAAGATAAAAGATGTAAAATATGGAATGGACAAATAAAACCAACAACTTTTGAGTTAAAGAAAACCATTGACGCCTTAGTTGTTCTAGCAGGTCAAATTTCAATGTATAACGCAAAAATGAATCCGCAATGTTCAAAATGTAAAGCAGCAATGAGGAAATATAACTACTCCGTCAAAGAGATAGAACGTATGCGAAACGACTATGCTGACTTAAAGAAAGAAGTAGAGAAACCAGCAGAAGATAAAATGGACATGTTAGCATTTCTGAACAAAAACTATCCAACAGCTGACGATTTCCTTCTATCTGACGTCAAGAAGAAGTATAAAGAAACTTTCGGCATTGTTAAAACTTTTGACATACTGACAGAAGAAATAGAAGCTACGAAATTGTTTAGAATTTCAAATATACATCGTACAATTCATGTAAAACGCTTATAAAATAACTGGGGTGAAAAATTAGGTGAGAAAACTGGTGAAATCTCACCTCTTCACCTAAAATATATTTTTATTTATTTTTTTATTTTGTATGTAAAGACAGTAATGACAAACATTGAGTTTGAAACAGTTAGAAAGATTGACAATGACACCAAAGTGGTTAGAATAGGTGATTTAAACGTAAGATACTCAAAGAAATACAACAAATATTCTTTGTCAGACATTATAACACCATCTGGAAAGAAAACAAAGGACTGGGTTAGAATTGCTTCTACTCAGAAAATTTTGACAAGAAATCCTGAGCTTATGATATCAGTAGCATTTCATGGAACAAGAGCATATCTTATAGACAAAAGTCTTATACCAATAGTTTGTTATGGTTAGACCCAGTTGTTGGATATAACTTCATAACTTATGGTTCATTCGATACGGAACGTTGCAGTGAAGGCTTACTTTACATCGTTCAGAAACCGAAGGACTTCAATACAAAGAGATATAAGATAGGAAGGACATATAATATAACTCAAAGATATGACAGTACAGTCAATAGAGTCAAGGTTGTGTTCGTTAATGATATGAGAGCTGCTGAAACAGAACTACTTGAAAAGTTTGAGAAAAGGTATGGTGCTCCCATGAAAGGTAAAGAAACGTTTGAAGTAGATGAGATAGATAGTGCTATAAAATTATTTGACGAAGTTGCTGAAAAATACATGTAAAGCGTTTATTTTTGGTCTTTTGTGAAAGTCAGAAAATAACGTTAGTTTTAAAATTATTTTTATTTTGTATGAAATGACAGTAATGTCAACATCAGAGAACACAACAACTGCTATCGTTCATGAAGCCATAAATGAAGAATACGAGTACATACAATATAACAAACAATTGAGACTCATTCGTTCGGTCAAAGACGATATGTACCAAATGCAAAGTATAATGAATGCTCTTCGTTCTACAAAGCAAGCATATCATTGGTTTGAAAACCAACAGACAAAAGAACTTTTAGAAGAATTTCTTCATATGATTGCTTCCCTCGGAAAACCGAGAGAAGAGATTCCGTATGAAAATCGCAAGAGGGTAGAAATGAGGTTAGAAATGAGGTTATTCGAAAATAATTCATAACTGCCTTCCCCTGCTGTGTTGTCAAAATGTCATGTTGTCTCATTTTTTCAGAGAAGTTAATTAACCCGGTGACCTGGTGACCTGGTGACACCTTCAGTTATTCGAGATGTTGTCAAAGAGAAATAAAAATTAAATTTGGATTGAGTTTAAAAATTCATCTTTATTAAATTCATCTCTTCCAACCAATTTATTTATTCTATTAAATTCTTTTATTTTTGCTTCACTCAGTTTAATGATTGAACGATAAGTTTCTAATTTTTCAATTATTTCTTTCCTCTCTTCATCGTTTTCAATTACTTTAGTTTTATAGGCATCAACCCCACCACATTGCGGCTTCTTTTTATAATAGCATATTTTTGATTTAATTCTGTTTAGTTTCTTTTTATATTCATCGTCAGGACTCTTGGCTTCTTTGTTGTCACTCATTTCTTACGAAATAAAAAAAATTAAATATTATTTAAATATAATGGAGTAATAAAATAAATCGGAATTTCTATTAATTTATTGTCAACTTCAACTAATGCATTACCGTTAATATATCTAACAAATTCAGCTATTGTGTCAAATCTTCGTCTTCTTTTTGTCATTGATTTATCAGTTTTTCCATAATCGAGATGAATCAAAACTTTATCCCCTTGTTTAAAATTCATGAGCCCCGAATTAATTTGTTCACGTTTAACATCATTCAACTTTTCCATTTGCTTTCTATTATATTCCCATTCTTTTGAAATATCATTTTTCATTTCCACTGGTTTCATGTTTATTGTTCTATGCCATGTATTATTATAATAATATACTAACTGTTGTATGATGGAGTCATGATTTCCATCCCAGTATATCTGACCGTTAACCCCTAACGCATCTCTAAGAGTTCTCATTACCGCATCAACTATTTTATTATGAAATGTATATGGAGAGGATGAGAAGAAAAAATTAATTTGTGGGAAATAATGAGTCATAGCTGCCTGAAATCCTTTATCACCATCACCCCTGATATTATCTACTCTTTCATGATCTAGTAAGTATTGTATAGCTCTTCTTGTTTCCTGTTCTGTTTTCCCTTTCACCGGAATGCAATATAAATATCTAGTGTTAATGTTAATGGCAAATAAATAAGTAACGTTTCCTTTTGAATATTCTAAATGATCTATTTCGTATGAATATGGATATGGAGCAAATGAAGGTCGACTAAATTTTTCCTTTAATGGTTGAATTTTTGGGTCAATTAGTTTATTTAATATCTTGAAATCCTTTTTAAAATCTTTTTGCTTCTTTAATGTTTGAAATGGATATAATAAAGTGAATGATGAAGGATTAACTGAAGGAGGAGGAGGTACTGTCGTTGGAGGTTTTGGTGTTGCAAGTGGTTTAATTTTATCTGCTTTGATTTTGGATTTCATTCCCCCCTTCATTAATTCTGGATGTATTCTATTCATTTGTTTTAAATATGCTGTATATAAAGGTTTGATATACTTTCCTGCTTCGAGTTTATGTTGAAGGATGAATTCCAAAAGTTGATCTTCATTTAAAAGTCGGGCTGAATATGGTTTAACTAATGAATCATAAATTAAAGCTTGTGCTTCATTTATGGTCTGAAGGACCTGGGTGTTTTGTTCCTTTTGTTTTTGTTCCTTTAGCTGTTGAACATTTGCTACTTTAGACCTCGGCTTTGGTTTTTGCGGCTCAGGATTATATAAATTATATAATTCATCAATATCTTCTTCTGTTAATACTTTATTTTTGAAATCTTTCAATTGTTTAAGTTGTGATTTAGTTTTTCCCTTTGAATATTCATTATTTTTAATTTTGTCTTTAATTTTAGAAATTATTTTATTATGATATTTCAAAACTTCATTTTCATAATATGAATAATAATATCCCATATCATCACCCGTTATATTGTTATCATGTTTTTGGAGATATGATTTTAATTCATAATAACTAAGAAAATTTTGATTAAATACTAAATCATCAATTAAAATTTTTAAATCTGTGTTATCCATTTATGATAAAAATAAAATAAGTGTTTTAAGGGTGCCCACCTCTTTGAATCATAGTATCAAAACCATTTGGTTCCTTTTGTCTCTTCTGTGGCATTTCATTAAAAATAAAATTTTAAATTGTATTAAATAAATGGCATACAACATCCATTTTCACAACATACAGCCTTAGTGTGTGCTCCTGTTAATGCAGTCTTACCAATTGTTAAGCGAGTCATTGACCCGTTTTTAAGTTGTAAATTAATATTCTGACCATCAAATATCAATTTATCATTTATTATATCCAAATAATTTTTAGGTGTTAATTGCTTATTTTGTCTTAAACTAACACCCTTCATTTTTTGTGCAATCTTTTTAAAATCACTCCCATCAATTGAACCGTTGAATGATGTATAACACTTAGGACATAAAGCAACCATGTTATCACCTTGTTTCTCAATTGCTAAACCCAATAACTTCTTCTCATGTGCTTTTTCTTCAGCTTTATTCTTTAATTTAGGTTTAAATTTCTCATCAAAACAGAAGAAATCAAATGGTGCGAATTTGAAAATGTTTTTATCATAAAATTGTTTATCGGTTACAATCGCTTGAAATGCTTGAGTGTTAGGAAGACTTGGATCGCCAGCAATAGCCCAATAAGATGAATCAGTATCACCTTCAATGAAATGAAAACGATTAACATCCATGCATTTATACATAAAATCATAAATGAAAACCAAATACCAGTATTTAGCATTATCTAAAGTGAAGAATGCCTCTTGTAAACATGTATCACATCTATAAAATCTATCTTTGAGCATCACTTGATATGTATCTTCACCTATTTCTCTTATGTTTTTAAACTTATTTGACATACATGCAACGCGTGCCTTCTGTGCATTCATTATTTTAGTCTTTGCGTAATTTTGTGTATTCATTGCATCGTAACCATATGATCCATTAAGTGAAATCTTGCAAAATAAACTTTTTCCTTTATTTCCTTCTAATTCAGCCTTTTGTCTTTCGTTCATAAATTTGTTCGCAAATTCATTAAAACAAGTGTTTTTCGTAAATGTTAAAATTGATTGAATATCATCAATGATAAAATGAAATCTGTCTATTAGATACCAAAGATAATAAGAAGAAAATGGTTGATATTGGTTGTGTGTTGATGCTAACTGAGTTAATTTTCTCTGTTTCTGGTCAACTGGTAGATTGTTTGATTTCATGTAATTATACATAAAACTGCCAATTGTTTTTTCATCTGTGATAATATCTAAGTTTCTTATTATCGGTAAAAAGTTTATGTAATCATTAATGTATTTTTCATCAATGTGACCCTTTACTTCAGCCACGAATAAAGTATTTTTCTTCTTAATTATTCCCAGTGCTTTTGCTTTCTTTGTTGCTGTATCACAAATGATAACACCATTCAATCTTCCCGGCATATACATTTTATGGTCAGTATATTGAATGAAATCATGAGGATTAGATGAAAATGATGAAGGATATAATGAATTAAAGTCAACACCAACGAAATGAGTCATAATGTTGGTGGTGTCCTCATTTGATACAGTTTTAGTTTCTGGATTATATGAAAGTTTATTAATGTGCGTGATTCCTTTAAGATTTACTCTATGTTGAACATTTGATAAACCACCAGTAATTCCATTACGGAGAATGTGATAAGCTTCAACTGAATCTAAAGTTCATTGGTAAATTATTTTTTAATGCATAATTTCTTAAATTGATTCTTAAACGTTGAACATCTTCATCTTTATTTGATTTTACGACATTGCAATAACAACACATTAACTGACAATTTTCTTTGGTATGTGGTTTTTCATTATCGATTCTATCCAATGTTGGTTTATTTGCATATGTAAACGCTTTACCACACATTTTGCATTTAGATGAAAGGATTAAATCGTGATAGTATTGAAAATCATCCATTGAAACATTATTTTTAGTATCCCTTTCTGCTTTTTCATCTTGTTTCTTATATGATTCAATTTTATATTTCCAATACTTTTTCGTTAATTCAAAACTTGATTCTATCTCTTCCTCAGGATATTTTTCATTAGGATTAAAGTCTTTATATGCTAAAGCGTAACGAATCATTGAAGCATTCGATGATAAAGAAAGATTATGAAGCGTGTCAATTTTATAAACAAATGTTTCTTCAATAATTTTATCAATTGGGTCAATCATAATTTCAACATCTTTATTGCAATAATGAATAAAATATTCTAATCTATTCTTAAAGTTTTTAGCATCATTAAGATATATTTGATAATCACTATCTGATATAGTTTCTTGAGTTAATGCTGAATAAAATGAATCTTGAGTGAATGGTTCCTCTTTATATAATTCTTCTTCGTAATTTTCCCATGTGATAAATTGATAAGGGAAAAAGGATTTAACACGTGATTTATTGTTTCCGAAATCTTGAGTGAATTGGTCTAATGTCCCACCCGCTATATAATTTCTGATGTCAATAAATCTCAATTCATATGGAACGTTTGTTTTCTTTACAATGATTTGCTTAAATTGTGAAGATGAACCTAGCATTGATTTTATTTTCCATTTTGCAGTGTTTAAATCACGAAGAATTAAATTTAAATCAAACTTTCCCGAATTAAAACCTATGATATTCACTTTATTGAATTCCTCATCTAGAAGTTCTTTAAATGCTTCCTTCTGTTTTTCATTTAATGTATGAGACAAAGTCCCCGCCGTTTGGTCCGTTTGCGACTTCATTAATTCTTCATATTGTTCAATAGTTGATTTAGCAACTAATGAACAGGTTGAAAATAAAAACTCAATCCAGTCAGAAATAAAAGAATCACTCGAAGTTAAGCAAAAATTCCTCGTATATGTTTTATCGTTTAATTTAACCGTTGATGATACCATGAATGGTTTTAAGTAAGCGTTCAAAGTTGCACACTCAGAAAGTTGTAATTCTTCTTTAGTCTCTAATGTTTCGAAGTCAAAAGTAATATAATATCTTGTCGGTTTATAATATTCTGCAAATTGTGAGCTAATAACCACTGATATATCTTCTGTTTCGTAATATGTGGTGCATATGGTTGCTGGTCTTTTGCAACTGAACGTCTTGAATTAATCTCCCATTATTTTCTTTACATTTCTCACAATGCTTTGAAAATCTTCTTTGGTTTTTCCTTTCTGGATCATCACGGATAGAATAAACTTCTTCTTTACAATATGGACAAACTCTATAGCCGGTGAGTGCTTCAACGTCTGTTATTCTGTCAGCGTGAAGTTTTCCACATGGACTCTGTGTTAATAAAATATTTATTGTTTCAAATTCTGGATCTATCATTATTGATTCCACTAATGGAAAGTCTACCTTATTTATGTCCACGTCTTCTGGTTGAGGATCACAATAATAGAAATCAATATTAACATTTAACATTCTCGCTAATCTCTCACTTTCTGATGAAATGTCAAACCCTTCATATGAATCTATTGCTTCATTTAAATAGCTTCTACGAGTTTTAGGATTAACACCATCAGGAATGTTATAGAAGCGTTTAAATAACCTTCTACCTTCTGCTCTAATTTGATTATCATTCATTTTAGCTGTTCCATTTTTGTTCATTTATGTAAGAATAAAAATTAAAAAATAAAAATAAAGTTTATTTTTTAAAGCCCATAAAATGAATTAAGAACACATAAATTTTTATCATCTGCAACGTGACGAATACATTTTAATTTACTCAAGAATGCGTACCCTGATACATTAAATCTAATTCCTGTCTTATTTAATTTCACAACTTTGAAAAGGAATGTATGAATAGCTATAAAATGATGAGAAGATGTTTTATGGGTTGCTTCCATTTTTTCTGAAATAAATGAATAAATATAATGCTTATACGTTTTCATATCTTTTATATTCTTAATAACGAATGGTATAGACCTTTCCACTTCATCTTCCTTCGGTGCTGTTCTTTCATATGAAACATTATTGGTATCTTCAATAATGAAACCACAATCACACAAAATTTTATAGGTCCAATGGTTTCTTTTGATATTTTATCTAATAAATCAAAAACTTTATCAACACCTGTGCATTTATTTAAATAATAATTTGTGTAAATATCATGGTCTTCTTTCTTAATTGTATTAGTTGCATATGTCACGTTTTTAAGAGCTTTTTTGAATTTCTCAGAATCGAGAGGGGTGAAAGTAAGATACAAGGGTATTCTTCATTATCAATAAATTGTAACTTATGTTTACGTATAAATTTAGTACCTTCTTCTGAAAGTGTTTCATCTATTTCGCCATCTAATAAATTTTGTGTTGATTCTGAGACATAATTTTTATATCTTTCTTCATGAGATTTCTGAACTGCTGATTCTGAAGCTGGGATATTCATTAAACCCTCTACTTCATTTTCATTATATTTTTCAACTTCTCGTAATTCCTTAATTTTTTCATCTATTTCATCTCTTATTTTTTCCAGTCTTTCAATTTCATCGTATTCATCATCATTAATCCGTTCTTCATAATATTCAGGGAAAACATCAGGTTCTTTAGGTTTTTCTTCTTCAGATGTAGGATATAAGAAATTTATAACATCATCTTTATTCATTTTTCCATCATAATCTAAATCATTTAATAACTCGGCAAATTTTTGACAATTTCTTAAATAATATTTACTAACTTCATAACACATCTCATCTAATATATCCTTTATTTCCTCATTTGTGAATCCCAATTTTTTAACGTCGTTAGTCTTGACGCTCATTTCATACAAAATAAAAATAAATTATTCAAAAATGTAAGACATTGAATTTTTAAAGTTTATTTTTCATTCATGAAAATAATTATTTCTAATTTCTTTTACTCTCTCGTATATACTAGATTTAAAGAATTCAGAACATTTCCCATAATCTCCTAAATGTTTTCTTATCCCTAACGTGTGCCAGTTATTATATGAAACTGAATAAACTTTATCTTTATCTTTACACCTTTCATCACTTCCAATATATTTATATCTCAGTTTTGATTTAGCATTTTCATATTCATTAGCGTTTAATAATTCACAGTCTTCCTTTTTAAATAAATGTTTAAGATATTCAGGATTTAATACTCTACGTTTATATGCTCCTAACTTAGTTCTAAAGGTTTTTCTACAAAATTTAGGAATTCCATCCTCTTTAATGTCATCAATGATTTCCATTTCATTATTTCTAATTTCTTCTTCTCGTTTATGAGGTCTTTGATTATGACTCCATTGATTCCATGAAATTAAATATTCTTTATCATTATATTTATACCTCATTAGCTTATTTTGGCTTTCATATTCATTTAATAATTCGCAATCTTCATTTTTAAATTGAAGTTTAACCCATTCAGGATTTAAACAATGTTTAATTAATCGCGGAATATCTGACATCATCTATATATAGCTTCTTTTATAAAAGATAAAAAATAAATTATTTTAAAATTAATGTTAATTTTTTTAAAATGTGTTTAGTATATAATATTTATTACTAATTTATTTAATAATGTCGCGCTTTCTTACGAATTCATGACTTAAAAAACGTAAGAAAAAATTTTATATCATCTATGTATAGAAGATGTGAAAATATACCTTCATCTATATATAGACGTAACAAAAAAAGTCACACAACCCTTCCTATCCTACTACTTAATTTGTTGATCAAAAATGACCTCACAATGTTTGATCATAAGTGAAGTCATCTTCATGGGTATTTAGAAATTCCAAGAGAAATTGCTTATTTCTCGCAGATGTAATATCTGAGAAAATCGAATTTAAATATTCATAGAAACCCAAATCATTCTCCGGTTCGAATAATTCATCTGTTGCTTTTTCTGTTTTTTCTATGAATTTTAATAATTTGATTAATAAATCTTCATCAGGAAGAATTATTGCTGCATTTGTGATAAAATTCCATATTGAGGTAATATGGCAATAATTACATTTATAAAATGTAATTTTATCCAAAATTTTTTGGCAAATTCGCATAATAGCATTAATATTTGAAGCTGAGATTAAACCTGTGATTACTTCTGTAACTTTTGGAAAATCATCGCAATTTAATATCTCTTTATATTGAATTGAGAAATAAAAAAAATCAAATGGATTCATTTCTTCAATTTCAAGGAGATTGTAAAAATTGATAGAAGTGTTATTGCAACAAATTGTATTTGCAGCAAAAAATATCATTTGCTCGATTCCATTTTTGGAATAAATTTGCTGGAACAATGTTAAATTAAAACAGTTGCTTAATTTTTCTTCATTGTTTTCATAAAAAAGTAACAAGTTTGCAACTGAAATTTCAAAATTTTGATAATTGCCAGTTATTTCAGTAAATATATATATTTGCTTTTCTTCATCTAAAAATGGCAAATATTGATTTGCAATATTAACTAAAGTTTGGGATAAATTGTTCCAGTTTGATTTTACAATTTGTGAGCACATTATGTAATATGTAAATTTATCCGCTTTGTAGGAATTTAAAATTGTTTGTTGTTCTGTTTCAGTTAAATTACTGAATTTTTCAAGATTAATATTGTGATAAAAAATAGAATCCTTGAAACATTCTGATATCTTTTCAATGTTTAAAACGGATGCTAAAAAATGTAAAAGAACTTCATCAGTCACTGTGATTTTTTTGAAAAATTTATCCCAATTCAAGCATCCAATTGATCTTTCTGTCATTGTACTTATGCATTGATAAAGTTGATTTAATGAATCCGAAGAATAATCATTATGCTTGACTAGTTGAGTTAGTTGATACAGACTGTCGTCAGCCATTTTAAAAAAATGAATAAAATTGTATAGTAAATTATATTTGTGAAATTTGTGACGCTACATTCAATCTAAGACCAATATCTCAAAGAATTCCTCATTTAAGTATTACTTTTCATTGTTTTTTAAAAAATATCTTTGCTTATTTGTTCACTTTTTTGACATTTATTATATGCTTTTTATCATATTTCCGATGATATGAATATATATTCTATATAAGAATGACGCTACATTCAATCTAAGACCAATATCTCAAAGAATTCCTCATTTAAGTATTACTTTTCATTTTTGATTCAATTTTCGAACGGTTTTCGTAAATTTTGCATCATTTCATTTTTTAATGGGAAAATCATCTATATTTAATCAAAAAAGAGCAAACTTTACAGACGAAAATAAAATATTTATCAGGGAACAATCTGATAAATACCAAAAATCAACATCGAGAGATGAAAAAACGAATATAATCAAACAAGTTCTTCAATATTTTAATATTAAATACGCCGAAAATGAATCTAAAGCTGTCAGAAGATATTTTAGTTATATTGCAGTTAAAAATATTCCCGCAGTTACTGGAAAATATCCTGATACAATTGTTCGCAAAGATATGCTTTATTCGCATGATCATACAAATATTATTAATTCAAATAATATTGAACGTTACTACCGTTGCATCGATCATTCTTGTCAAGCACGTTATTTAGTTAAAATTGAGAACAGTTCAGTTTCCGAAGATTTACAAAAGGAACATATACCCGAATGCAGACAATTTAAAAAGTTACAAAATGAAAAAAATGATCTTCATAAATCAATGACTCTGACAGAAATATACAATAAGGCAATGGCAAAATTTTCTGAAGACAACGGCACTTTTCAGCAGATTAAAAAATTTATGACAGAACTTGCTGTTGGTACTGATGAAAACCCATTAATTAAAGATTCATTGGTCAGGGAAGTTTATAATAAGTCCAGAAAATTTTCTGTTGGAGAAAAAATTACAGACGATGAAATTGCTAATTTTTGTTTAATAAATGGCGAGCAGTTTTTCATTGGCCATGATTTTCAAGCAAATTGTGAGACGATGTTTTTTGGTTTTGAGAAGGCAATTCAATTTGCAAAAGAAGCCACAGATTTATTTTGCGATGGAACTTTTAAAATTACACCAAAACATTTTCAAAAAGGACAGATGCTAACAATTATGATTTGTGAACCTTCAACAAATCAATATCTACCACTTTTATTTATATTCATGAAAAACCGCACATTTGAATCTTATAAGAAGGCATTTGAATATATTTTTACTGTCAAGGGTATTCAATTTTCAAAGCTAATTCAAATTCATTGTGATTTTGAAAAGGGAATGATAGAGGCACTTCAACAAATTTTCCCTAAAGTCCGTATAATTGGATGCCTATTTCATTTCAAACAAGCTTTACACAGGAAACTTGTAGCACTTTATACAAAAAATTTCAATACTTTACAAAATTCTTTATTTAAGCTATATTCTATTACTCCATTCATGTCTCATGAAGAATTTGTACTTACAATGCATATAATTAATCAAAATAAAGTTGATTCGATCAAAGATTATATTGATTATTTCAACAAAGTTTGGTTGCCGCACTACAATTTAATATCTCAATATAATAATGCAACTGCAATATTCACTAATGATTGCCTCGAGAGTATGCATTCAGAATTTTCTTCGTTAAAACATCCAAACATTTATGAAGCTATTAAGAAGATATCTCAAATCCAATTAGATAAATATAACGCCATCAAAAATAACCAGAAGATCGAGCGCCATATAAAAACCGTTATCACTGATAGCTACAAAAATTATATTCTTGACTGCTTTCAAAAAGAACTTGAGAAAACAATTTTTTCTATCAAACAATACAACGTAAGTGATCTTTCTTTGGCTCAGAACGAGATTTCTCCATATGGTTCCATAGAATCGAGTTCATTGTTCGAAAATATTCAAGTTCATGATGCAGATATACTCAAATCGATCGATCTAACAGATAAAGATACAATGATCACTAAGTTTATTAATGAAAAAAGAGAAAAAATTATGGCATTATAGTTAGTATCCCTATCTTCAGTACTGTGGCACTGCGTTCCACCGTACCCAAGATAACGGCTTGACACTTTACAAAACCGCTAACGTATATTTTACAACAGAACCATAACACCAACTTAACCTTAAATATTCACTAACGACTTCACTAACGAATTCACTACCGTCCTCACTAAATAAAAAATAACCTTATTTTATTTATTTTCCAACTTTTTTATTTCATTGTAAAGGCATGTCTGACTACATTTACTATGACTCTTTCCCAGAACGTTTCCGTGAACTATTCAAAACTCAAGTAAAACTGAGGAACATGCATTTTAACAAAGACAGACCCATTGACGATGAAAGAAACCCTGAATATATTACAATCCCATATGACGCAAAGTTCATTGCATACATTCCTTATGGTCGCAGAGGAACGAAAACTATTTCAACAAAGAACAAAAATTATTTCTGGAGCGATGAAGAAAATTGCCTTATCTACATAAATGCATACTTAAATAAAGCTACATATTGTACAAAAGAAGGTTGGACTGGATTTGAGCTCTACATATACGACGACGATGGAAACAGACGTTGTGTATACCCATACGATAATATGTACCATTGTTTTCATCAAGCATTAAACGAATACATAGTCAGTAAGGGTCTCATTCCTGTTGAGTAGATATGCTTTATTTTTGTTCTGTCATTTATATAAAAATTAATGATATCACCACCCTCACGCGTATGAAAACATAGCACAAAAATAAATTTAGGTGAAGTGGTGAGATCTCACCTCTTTTTTCACCCTGTTGAATTCATTGCTTTATAACTCTCTTCCTTTCTCCAACTCTTCTAACTTCTTCTTAAGTTCAGCAATGTTGTCTTCATGTAATTTAATCTTTCTCAAAATTCCTTCTTTATCTAATGGTTGCTTTATCTTTCTAAACTGAACTCTACCATCTTTCATAGTATGAATGTAAAAAACCTTCTGGAATAGTTCCTGATTTAATGTATTCTACCAAAAACTTTTGTTTCATTGCTTCAGTGACTTTATTTGTCATTTCAATCAAAGGTGAAGCTAGCACAGCGATAATGGATTTCATGACTTTTTAGTATTTCATGCAATCTTAACAGATAGCCTTACAAGTACTTCCAGTGTCCCTAGCTGTCCCTCCTTTTTATATAACTCCATGACATTTATAATCTCGCGAAACTTAACAGGTAGCATAACAGATTAAAATCAGATGAGGTTTTGAACCAAAATTTCTAAGCAACGTTGTCAAGGATTTTGAGGAACTAGGGACAGAGTGTGGCAAAGTCCAAGATTTAATTTATCTTCATCTGTTTCATCAGCTATCTCATCTAATATGCCAATATTTTATTCATAACTCGTGGCAAACTCACTAACTTTCATTATGTTCATCTGCATGCTTCATCTGATAGAAAGTATGACTTTCATTAACTCTGTGAGATAATGAAAACTACTAGGGACAGAGACCATGGCAAAGTTTATGACTTTCATTAACTCTGTGAGATAATGAAAACTACTAGGGACAGAGACCATGGCAAAGTTTATGACCTCCTCACTGTTCTCATGAACTATTTCATTATTGCATGTATGACCTCCTCACTGTCTTTCATAAGCGTTTCAAAGTCTCCTTTACTTATTACTTCAATCTCATGCTGTTCACAATAGTATATGATAGATACAGAAAACAAGAGAGTAATCTTATTCATAAACAAATTCAAACGCTTGTACGGCTTCATGTAGGACAAACATTATTTTTCAACACTAACGCCAACACGTAGGACAAACATTCATGACTAACATTACTGTATAACATAAATGTTTTGTTATGACTTCGTCGTAAATGTTTTGTCAAACATAAACGTATATGTTTTGTCATGATTTCTTCGTAATGAACGTATATGCTTTGTCAAAACTTCATCGTAAATGTTTTGTCAAGACTTCATCGTACATGTTTTGTCAAGACTTCATCGTAAATGATTTGTCATGATTTCTTCGTAATGAACGTATATGTTTTGTCAAAACTTCATCGTACATGTTTTGTCAAGACCTCATCGTATATGTTTTGTCAAGACTTCTTCGTATATGTTTTGTCATGATTTAATCGTAAATGTTTTGTCATGATTTAATCGTATATGTTTTGTCATGATTTAATCGTAAATGTTTTGTCATGACCTCATCGTAAATGATTTGTCATGATTTCTTCATCGTAAATGTTTTGTCAAAACTTCATCGTACATGTTTTGTCATGATTTCATCGTAATGAACGTAAATGTTTTGTGAAGAATATAACAACCGCCTGAATTCAGACGGTTGCTTTTTATACAAAATTCACGCAGGAAAATTCTTGAGTTTTGGTTGAAAGAATACGGTGGAGCCAAAAGTGGCTCGACCTCAAAACAAACATTTTATGAGCTTACTAAGGCGTTATGAATGAATTCAAAGGTATTTGCATACATCCTGACCTCGTTCATTTTGTTGCTGAATGGTGCTCTGTAAAGTATGCATTTTATGTCAAAGATATTATGGACTCCATAGACAAGAAAGTTCATGAGAAGTTAGATGAAGAAGAACTCGAAGATACAGTAGAGAATGCAAAACATTTTTGACGAAGTGAAGATCTTCACTTCGTCAAAATGTGATGCAAAAACAAACATTTTATGATCTTACTAAGGCGTTATGAATGAATTCAAAGGTATTTGCATACATCCTGACCTCGTTCATTTTGTTGCTGAATTCAGCAAAAATAATGTTTACGTTAATGTTTTCACTGTTACCATGTGCTACCAGGTTAATTAACTTCTCTTAAAATTACTGACAACATGACATTTAGACAACAGTCCAGGAAATAAACTTCATCGTAAATGTTTTGTCATGACTTCTTCATCGTAAATGTTTTGTCAAACATGAACGTAAATGATTTGTCGAAACTTCTTCGTATATGTTTTGTTATGACTTCTTCATCGTATATGCTTTGTCAAGGTTTCATCGTATATGCTTTGTCATGACTTCTTCATCGTAATGAACGTAAATGTTTTGTCATGACTTCATCGTATATGCTTTGTCAAGGTTTCATCGTAAATGTTTTGTCATGACTTCTTCATCGTATATGTTTTGTCATGACTTCTTCATCGTATATGCTTTGTCATGACTTCTTCATCGTAATGAACGTATATGTTTTGTCATAACTTCTTCATCGTATATGTTTTGTCAAGGTTTCATCGTATATGCTTTGTCATGACTTCTTCATCGTAATGAACGTATATGTTTTGTCATAACTTCTTCATCGTATATGTTTTGTCATGATTTCATCGTATATGCTTTGTCATGACTTCTTCATCGTAATGAACGTAAATGTTTTGTCATGACTTCTTCATCGTAATGAACGTAAATGTTTTGTCATAACTTCATCATATATGCTTTGTCAAGGTTTCATCGTAAATGTTTTGTCATGACTTCTTCATCGTATATGTTTTGTCATGACTTCTTCATCGTATATGTTTTGTCATGACTTCTTCATCATAATGAGCGTAAATGACCCAAAATAATGTTTATGTTAGAATGTTAGATCTAACACGTTTTCTAACCCGATAACTAACCTGTTGAATTTTCATACGGAATCTCTTCTCTCGGTTTTCCGAGGGAAGCAATCATATGAGGAAATTCTTCTAAAAGTTCTTTTGTCTGTTGGTTTTCAAACCAATGATATGCTTGCTTTGTAGAACGAAGAGTATTATAAGGCATTTTGTGAGCTTACTAAGGCGTTATGAATGAATTCAAAGGTATTTACATACATCCTGACCTCGTTCATTTTGTTGCTGAATTCAGCAAAAATAATGTTTAGGGTAGATGGTTTTAGGTGCTACCAGGTTAATGAACTTCTCTGAAAAAATGAGACAACATGACATTTTGACAACACAGCAGGGGAAGGCAGTTATGAATTATTTTTGAAGAACTGAAGGTGTCACTATGTCACCATGTGTCACTCGGTTAATTAACTTCTCTGAAAAAATGAGACAACATGACATTTTGACAACAACACAGGAAATAAATGTTTACGTAAATGTTTTGTCATGATTTCATCGTAATGAGCGTAAATGACCCAAAAATAATGTTTAGGTGAAGTGGTGAGATCTCACCTCTTTTCTCACCTCATTGAATTTTCATGATTTCTTCATCGTATATGCTTTGTCAAACATGAACGTATATGCTTTGTCAAGACTTCTTCATCGTAATGAGCGTAAATGTTTTGTCATGATTTCATCGTATATGTTTTGTCAAACATGAACGTAAATGATTTGTCAAACATGAACGTAAATGATTTGTCAAACATGAACGTATATGCTTTGTCATGACTTCATCGTATATGCTTTGTCAAACATAAACGAAAGACTTTGTCATGACTTCATCGTATATGTTTTGTCATGACTTCATCGTACATGAATTTTCATGACTTCTTCATCGTAATGAATGTATATGTTTTGTCATGATTTCATCGTATATGCTTTGTCAAAACTTCTTCGTACATGTTTTGTCATGACTTCATCGTACATGCTTTGTCAAGACTTCTTCATCGTAATGAGCGTATATGTTTTGTCAAACATGAGCGTATATGTTTTGTCAAACATGAACGTATATGCTTTGTCAAGACTTCTTCATCGTAATGAGCGTACATGTTTTGTCATGATTTCTTCGTATATGTTTTGTCAAACATGAACGTAAATGATTTGTCATGACTTCATCGTATATGTTTTGTCATGATTTCATCGTATATGTTTTGTCATGATTTCTTCATCGTAATGAGTGTATATGCTTTGTCATGACTTCTTCATCGTAATGAACGTATATGCTTTGTCAAACATGAGCGTAAATGATTTGTCATGATTTCTTCATCGTATATGCTTTGTCAAGACTTCTTCATCGTAATGAACGTATATGCTTTGTCAAGACTTCTTCATCGTAATGAACGTATATGCTTTGTCAAGACTTCTTCGTAAATGTTTTGTCATGACTTCATCGTAAATGTTTTGTCATGATTTCTTCATCGTAATGAGTGTAAATGATCCAAAAATATATTTTAGGTGAAGAGGTGAGATCTAACCTCTTTTCTCACCTCTTTTCTCACCTCATGAATTTTCATGATTTCTTCATCGTATATGCTTTGTCAAACATGAGCGTAAATGATTTGTCATGATTTCTTCATCGTATATGCTTTGTCAAGACTTCTTCATCGTAATGAACGTAAATGTTTTGTCATGACTTCTTCGTAAATGATTTGTCATGATTTCTTCATCGTAATGAGCGTATATGCTTTGTCAAGACTTCTTCGTAAATGTTTTGTCATGATGATTTCATCGTAAACTCTATGTCAAACATGAACGTAAATGTTTTGTCATGATGATTTCATCGTATATATTTTGTCAAAACTTCATCGTAATGAGTGTAAATGATCCAAAAATAATGTTTAGGGTAGATGGTTTTTAGGTTATTCAATAATGAATTATTTTTGAAGAACTGAGGGTGTCACTACGTCACCATGTGTCACTCGGTTAATTAACTTCTCTGAAAAATGATGACAACATGACATTTTGACAACAGTCGGGGAAATAAATTTTATCGTTAATGTTTTGTCATGACTTCATCGTATATGTTTTGTCATGATTTCATCGTATATGTTTTGTCATGATTTCTTCATCGTAATGAGTGTATATGCTTTGTCATGACTTCTTCATCGTAATGAACGTATATGCTTTGTCAAACATGAGCGTAAATGATTTGTCATGATTTCTTCATCGTATATGCTTTGTCAAGACTTCTTCATCGTAATGAACGTATATGCTTTGTCAAGACTTCTTCATCGTAATGAACGTATATGCTTTGTCAAGACTTCTTCGTAAATGTTTTGTCATGACTTCATCGTAAATGTTTTGTCATGATTTCTTCATCGTAATGAGTGTAAATGATCCAAAAATATATTTTAGGTGAAGAGGTGAGATCTAACCTCTTTTCTCACCTCTTTTCTCACCTCATGAATTTTCATGATTTCTTCATCGTATATGCTTTGTCAAACATGAGCGTAAATGATTTGTCATGATTTCTTCATCGTATATGCTTTGTCAAGACTTCTTCATCGTAATGAACGTAAATGTTTTGTCATGACTTCTTCGTAAATGATTTGTCATGATTTCTTCATCGTAATGAGCGTATATGCTTTGTCAAGACTTCTTCGTAAATGTTTTGTCATGATGATTTCATCGTAAACTCTATGTCAAACATGAACGTAAATGTTTTGTCATGATGATTTCATCGTATATATTTTGTCAAAACTTCATCGTAATGAGTGTAAATGATCCAAAAATAATGTTTAGGGTAGATGGTTTTTAGGTTATTCAATAATGAATTATTTTTGAAGAACTGAGGGTGTCACTACGTCACCATGTGTCACTCGGTTAATTAACTTCTCTGAAAAATGATGACAACATGACATTTTGACAACAGTCGGGGAAATAAATTTTATCGTTAATGTTTTGTCATGACTTCATCGTATATGTTTTGTCATGATTTCATCGTATATGTTTTGTCATGATTTCTTCATCGTAATGAGTGTATATGCTTTGTCATGACTTCTTCATCGTAATGAACGTATATGCTTTGTCAAACATGAGCGTAAATGATTTGTCATGATTTCTTCATCGTATATGCTTTGTCAAGACTTCTTCATCGTAATGAACGTATATGCTTTGTCAAGACTTCTTCATCGTAATGAACGTATATGCTTTGTCAAGACTTCTTCGTAAATGTTTTGTCATGATTTCATCGTATATGTTTTGTCATGACTTCTTCATCGTAATGAGTGTATATGTTTTGTCAAACATGAACGTAAATGATTTGTCAAACATAAACGTAAATGATTTGTCGAAACTTCATCGTATATGTTTTGTCATGATTTCTTCATCGTAATGAGTGTATATGCTTTGTCATGACTTCTTCATCGTAATGAACGTATATGCTTTGTCAAACATGAGCGTAAATGATTTGTCATGATTTCTTCATCGTATATGCTTTGTCAAGACTTCTTCATCGTAATGAACGTATATGCTTTGTCAAGACTTCTTCATCGTAATGAACGTATATGCTTTGTCAAGACTTCTTCGTAAATGTTTTGTCATGACTTCATCGTAAATGTTTTGTCATGATTTCTTCATCGTAATGAGTGTAAATGATCCAAAAATATATTTTAGGTGAAGAGGTGAGATCTAACCTCTTTTCTCACCTCTTTTCTCACCTCATGAATTTTCATGATTTCTTCATCGTATATGCTTTGTCAAACATGAGCGTAAATGATTTGTCATGATTTCTTCATCGTATATGCTTTGTCAAGACTTCTTCATCGTAATGAACGTAAATGTTTTTGTCATGACTTCTTCGTAAATGATTTGTCATGATTTCTTCATCGTAATGAGCGTATATGCTTTGTCAAGACTTCTTCGTAAATGTTTTGTCATGATGATTTCATCGTAAACTCTATGTCAAACATGAACGTAAATGTTTTGTCATGATGATTTCATCGTATATATTTTGTCAAAACTTCATCGTAATGAGTGTAAATGATCCAAAAATAATGTTTAGGGTAGATGGTTTTTTAGGTTATTCAAATAATGAATTATTTTTGAAGAACTGAGGGTGTCACTACGTCACCATGTGTCACTCGGTTAATTAACTTCTCTGAAAAATGATGACAACATGACATTTTGACAACAGTCGGGGAAATAAATTTTATCGTTATGTTTTGTCATGACTTCATCGTATATGTTTTGTCATGATTTCATCGTATATGTTTTGTCATGATTTCTTCATCGTAATGAGTGTATATGCTTTGTCATGACTTCTTCATCGTAATGAACGTATATGCTTTGTCAAACATGAGCGTAAATGATTTGTCATGATTTCTTCATCGTATATGCTTTGTCAAGACTTCTTCATCGTAATGAACGTATATGCTTTGTCAAGACTTCTTCATCGTAATGAACGTATATGCTTTGTCAAGACTTCTTCGTAAATGTTTTGTCATGACTTCATCGTAAATGTTTTGTCATGATTTCTTCATCGTAATGAGTGTAAATGATCCAAAAATATATTTTAGGTGAAGAGGTGAGATCTAACCTCTTTTCTCACCTCTTTTCTCACCTCATGAATTTTCATGATTTCTTCATCGTATATGCTTTGTCAAACATGAGCGTAAATGATTTGTCATGATTTCTTCATCGTATATGCTTTGTCAAGACTTCTTCATCGTAATGAACGTAAATGTTTTGTCATGACTTCTTCGTAAATGATTTGTCATGATTTCTTCATCGTAATGAGCGTATATGCTTTGTCAAGACTTCTTCGTAAATGTTTTGTCATGATGATTTCATCGTAAACTCTATGTCAAACATGAACGTAAATGTTTTGTCATGATGATTTCATCGTATATATTTTGTCAAAACTTCATCGTAATGAGTGTAAATGATCCAAAAATAATGTTTAGGGTAGATGGTTTTTAGGTTATTCAATAATGAATTATTTTTGAAGAACTGAGGGTGTCACTACGTCACCATGTGTCACTCGGTTAATTAACTTCTCTGAAAAATGATGACAACATGACATTTTGACAACAGTCGGGGAAATAAATTTTATCGTTAATGTTTTGTCATGACTTCATCGTATATGTTTTGTCATGATTTCATCGTATATGTTTTGTCATGATTTCTTCATCGTAATGAGTGTATATGCTTTGTCATGACTTCTTCATCGTAATGAACGTATATGCTTTGTCAAACATGAGCGTAAATGATTTGTCATGATTTCTTCATCGTATATGCTTTGTCAAGACTTCTTCATCGTAATGAAGTATATGCTTTGTCAAGACTTCTTCATCGTAATGAACGTATATGCTTTGTCAAGACTTCTTCGTAAATGTTTTGTCATGATTTCATCGTATATGTTTTGTCATGACTTCTTCATCGTAATGAGTGTATATGTTTTGTCAAACATGAACGTAAATGATTTGTCAAACATAAACGTAATGATTTGTCGAAACTTCATCGTATATGTTTTGTCATGATTTCTTCATCGTAATGAGTGTATATGCTTTGTCATGACTTCTTCATCGTAATGAACGTATATGCTTTGTCAAACATGAGCGTAAATGATTTGTCATGATTTCTTCATCGTATATGCTTTGTCAAGACTTCTTCATCGTAATGAACGTATATGCTTTGGTCAAGACTTCTTCATCGTAATGAACGTATATGCTTTGTCAAGACTTCTTCGTAAATGTTTTGTCATGACTTCATCGTAAATGTTTTGTCATGATTTCTTCATCGTAATGAGTGTAAAAATGATCCAAAAATATATTTTAGGTGAAGAGGTGAGATCTAACCTCTTTTCTCACCTCTTTTCTCACCTCATGAATTTTCATGATTTCTTCATCGTATATGCTTTGTCAAACATGAGCGTAAATGAATTTGTCATGATTTCTTCATCGTATATGCTTTGTCAAGACTTCTTCATCGTATGAACGTAAATGTTTTTGTCATGACTTCTTTCGTAAATGATTTGTCATGATTTCTTCATCGTAATGAGCGTATATGCTTTGTCAAGACTTCTTCGTAAATGTTTTGTCATGATGATTTCATCGTAAACTCTATGTCAAACATGAACGTAAATGTTTTGTCATGATGATTCATCGTATATATTTTGTCAAAACTTCATCGTAATGAGTGTAAATGATCCAAAATAATGTTTTAGGGTAGATGGTTTTTAGGTTATTCAATAATGAATTATTTTTGAAGAACTGAGGGTGTCACTACGTCACCATGTGTCACTCGGTTAATTAACTTCTCTGAAAAATGATGACAACATGAACATTTTGACAACAGTCGGGGAAATAAATTTTATCGTTAATGTTTTGTCATGATTTCATCGTAAATGTTTTGTCAAAACTAAACGTAAACACTTTGTCAAACATGAACGTAAACTCTATGTCAAAACTAAACGTTAATGTTTTGTCATGACTTCATCGTAAATGTTTTGTGAAGAATATAGCAACCGCCGGAATTCAGACGGTTGTTTTTTTATACGAAATTCACGCAGGATTAATGAGGAAGGCACTTATGAATTATTTTTGAAGAACTGTGGGTGTCACCATGTCACCATGTCACCAGGTTAATTAACTTCTCTGAAAAAATGAGACAACATGACATTTTGACAACAACACAGGAAATAAATGTTTACGTAAATGTTTTGTCATGATTTTCATCGTAATGAGCGTAATGACCAAAAATAATGTTTAGGTGAAAAGGTGAGATCTCACCTCTTTTCTCACCTCATGAATTTTCATGATTTCTTCGTTTATGTTTTGTCATAATTTCAGCGTATATGCTTTGTCAAAACTTCATCGTATATGTTTTGTCATGATTTCTTCATCGTAATGAGTGTATATGTTTTGTCAAACATGAGCGTAAATGATTTGTCATGATTTCATCGTATATGCTTTGTCAAACATGAACGTAAATGATTTGTCGAAACTTCTTCATCGTAATGAGTGTAAATGTTTTGTCATGATTTCATCGTAAATGAGTGTAAATGATCCAAAATATATTTTAGGGTAGAATGTTAGATCTAACCTCTTTTCTCACCTCTTTTCTCACCTCATTGAATTTTCATGATTTCTTCATCGTATATGCTTTGTCAAACATGAACGTATATGCTTTGTCAAACATGAACGTAAATGTTTTGTCATGATTTCATCGTATATGTTTTGTCAAACATGAACGTATATGCTTTGTCAAGGTTTCATCGTAAATGCTTTGTCAAACATGAACGTATATGCTTTGTCAAACATGAACGTAAATGCTTTGTCAAGACTTCTTCATCGTAATGAGTGTAAATGTTTTGTCATGATTTCTTCGTATATGCTTTGTCAAACATGAACGTACATGTTTTGTCAAGACTTCTTCATCGTAATGAGTGTAAATGATCCAAAATATATTTTAGGGTAGAATGTTAGATCTAACCTCTTTTCTCACCTCTTTTCTCACCTCATTGAATTTTCATGATTTCTTCGTATATGCTTTGTCATGACTTCTTCATCGTAATGAGCGTAAATGTTTTGTCAAGGTTTCTTCGTAAATGTTTTGTCATGACTTCTTCTTCGTAAATGTTTTGTCATGATTTCTTCGTAAATGTTTTGTCATGACTTCTTCTTCGTATATGCTTTGTCAAACATGAGCGTAAATGATTTGTCAAACATGAACGTAAATGTTTTGTCATGACTTCTTCATCGTACATGTTTTGTCATGATTTCTTCATCGTAATGAGTGTAAATGATCCAAAAATAATGTTTATGTTAGAATGTTAGATCTAACCTCTTTTCTCACCTCTTTTCTCACCTCATTGAATTTTCATGATTTCTTCGTATATGCTTTGTCAAACATGAACGTATATGCTTTGTCATGATTTCTTCATCGTAATGAGCGTAAATGATCCAAAAATAATGTTTATGTTAGAATGTTAGATCTCACCTCTTTTCTAACATGTTTTCTCACCTCATTGAATTTTCATGATTTCTTCGTATATGCTTTGTCGAAACTTCTTCATCGTAATGAGCGTATATGTTTTGTCATGATTTCTTCATCGTATATGCTTTGTCAAACATGAACGTATATGCTTTGTCAAAACTTCTTCGTAAATGTTTTGTCATGATTTCTTCGTATATGTTTTGTCAAGACTTCTTCGTAAATGTTTTGTCATGATTTCTTCGTAAATGTTTTGTCACGGTTTCTTCGTTTATGTTTTGTCAAACATGAACGTAAATGTTTTGTCAAGACTTCTTCATCGTAATGAGTGTAAATGTTTTGTCATGATTTCTTCATCGTAATGAGTGTAAATGATCCAAAAATAATGTTTAGGTAGATGGTTTTTAGGTTATTCAATAATGACTTATTTTTGAAGAACTGAGGGTGTCACCATGTCACCATGTGTCACCAGGTCATTTAACTTCTCTGAAAAAATGTGACAACATGACATTTAGACAACAACAGGAGGAAGGTAGTTATGAATTATTTTTGAATAACTGAAGGTGTCACCAGGTCACCATGTAATTTAACTCATGACATTTTGACAACAACACAGGTTATTCAATAATGACTTATTTTTGAAGAACTGAGGGTGTCACCATGTCACCATGTGTCACCAGGTCATTTAACTTCTCTGAAAAAATGTGACAACATGACATTTTGACAACAACACAGGAGGAAGGTAGTTATGAATTATTTTTGAATAACTGAAGGTGTCACCAGGTCACCATGTAATTTAACTCATGACATTTTGACAACAACACAGGAAATAAATGTTTACGTAAATGTTTTGTCAAGACTTCTTCATCGTAATGAGTGTAAATGATCCAAAAATAATGTATAGGTGAAGAGGTGAGATCTCACCTCTTTTCTCACCTCATGAATTTTCATGATTTCTTCGTTTATGTTTTGTCAAACATGAACGTTTATGCTTTGTCAAACATGAACGTAAATGTTTTGTCAAGACTTCTTCATCGTAATGAGTGTAAATGTTTTGTCATGATTTCTTCGTATATGCTTTGTCAAACATGAACGTAAATGTTTTGTCATGATTTCTTCATCGTAATGAGTGTAAATGTTTTGTCATGATTTCTTCATCGTAATGAGTGTAAATGATCCAAAAATAATGTTTATGTTAGAATGTTAGATCTAACACCTTTTCTAACATGTTTTCTAACATGGAGGATTTCATTAGATATACACATTCTTCCTCCATTTCATTCTATACACAATTTACATCATAGACGATTTAATAGATATAATACTTTACTGTTTCATCTGATATAAACATTATTTGGTGAAAGTATCCTAAAAATATTTGATGGACTTTAACTAAAATAATGTTTAGGGAAGAATGTGTATATCTAATGAAATCCTCCATGTTAGAAAACATGTTAGAAAAGGTGTTAGATCTAACATTCTAACATAAACATTATTTTTGGATCATTTACACTCATTACGATGAAGAAATCATGACAAAACATTTACGTTCATGTTTGACAAAGCATATACGAAGAAATCATGACAAAACATTTACACTCATTACGATGAAGAAATCATGACAAAACATTTACGTTCATGTTTGACAAAACATAAACGAAGAAATCATGAAAATTCATGAGGTGAGAAAAGAGGTGAGAAAAGAGGTGAGATCTCACCTCTTCACCTAAACATTATTTTTGGATCATTTACACTCATTACGATGAAGAAGTCTTGACAAAACATTTACGTAAACATTTATTTCCTGTGTTGTTGTCAAAATGTCATGAGTTAAATTACATGGTGACCTGGTGACACCTTCAGTTATTCAAAAATAATTCATAACTACCTTCCTCCTGTGTTGTTGTCAAAATGTCATGTTGTCACATTTTTTCAGAGAAGTTAAATGACCTGGTGACACATGGTGACATGGTGACACCCTCAGTTCTTCAAAAATAAGTCATTATTGAATAACCTGTGTTTGTTGTCAAAATGTCATGAGTTAAATTACATGGTGACCTGGTGACACCTTCAGTTATTCAAAAATAATTCATAACTACCTTCCTCCTGTGTTGTTGTCAAATGTCATGTTGTCACATTTTTTCAGAGAAGTTAAATGACCTGGTGACACATGTGACATGGTGACACCCTCAGTTTTTCAAAAATAAGTCATTATTGAATAACCTGTGTTGTTGTCAAAATGTCATGAGTTAAATTACATGGTGACCTGGTGACACCTTCAGTTATTCAAAAATAATTCATAACTACCTTCCTCCTGTGTTGTTGTCAAAATGTCATGTTGTCACATTTTTTCAGAGAAGTTAAATGACCTGGTGACACATGGTGACATGGTGACACCCTCAGTTCTTCAAAATAAGTCATTATTGATAACCTGTGTTGTTGTCAAAATGTCATGAGTTAAATTACATGGTGACCTGGTGACACCTTCAGTTATTCAAAAATAATTCATAACTACCTTCCTCCTGTGTTGTTGTCAAAATGTCATGTTGTCACATTTTTTTCAGAGAAGTTAAATGACCTGGTGACACATGGTGACATGGTGACACCCTCAGTTCTTCAAAAATAAGTCATTATTGAATAACCTGTGTTGTTGTCAAAATGTCATGAGTTAAATTACATGGTGACCTGGTGACACCTTCAGTTATTCAAAAATAATTCATAACTACCTTCTCCTGTGTTGTTGTCAAAATGTCATGTTGTCACATTTTTTCAGAGAAGTTAAATGACCTGGTGACACATGGTGACATGGTGACACCCTCAGTTCTTCAAAAATAAGTCATTATTGAATAACCTGTGTTGTTGTCAAAATGTCATGAGTTAAATTACATGGTGACCTGGTGACACCTTCAGTTATTCAAAAATAATTCATAACTACCTTCCTCCTGTGTTGTTGTCTAAATGTCATGTTGTCACATTTTTTCAGAGAAGTTAAATGACCTGGTGACACATGGTGACATGGTGACACCCTCAGTTCTTCAAAAATAAGTCATTATTGAATAACCTAAAAACCATCTACCTAAACATTATTTTTGGATCATTTACACTCATTACGATGAAGAAATCATGACAAAACATTTACACTCATTACGATGAAGAAGTCTTGACAAAACATTTACGTTCATGTTTGACAAAACATAAACGAAGAAACCGTGACAAAACATTTACGAAGAAATCATGACAAAACATTTACGAAGAAGTCTTGACAAAAATATACGAAGAAATCATGACAAACATTTACGAAGAAGTTTTGACAAAGCATATACGTTCATGTTTGACAAAGCATATACGATGAAGAAATCATGACAAAACATATACGCTCATTACGATGAAGAAGTTTCGACAAAGCATATACGAAGAAATCATGAAAATTCAATGAGGTGAGAAAACATGTTAGAAAAGAGGTGAGATCTAACATTCTAACATAAACATTATTTTTGGATCATTTACGCTCATTACGATGAAGAAATCATGACAAAGCATATACGTTCATGTTTGACAAAGCATATACGAAGAAATCATGAAAATTCAATGAGGTGAGAAAAGAGGTGAGAAAAGAGGTTAGATCTAACATTCTACCCTAAAATATATTTTGGATCATTTACACTCATTACGATGAAGAAGTCTTGACAAAACATGTACGTTCATGTTTGACAAAGCATATACGAAGAAATCATGACAAAACATTTACACTCATTACGATGAAGAAGTCTTGACAAAGCATTTACGTTCATGTTTGACAAAGCATATACGTTCATGTTTGACAAAGCATTTACGATGAAACCTTGACAAAACATTTACGTTCATGTTTGACAAAGCATATACGTTCATGTTTGACAAAGCATATACGTTCATGTTTGACAAAACATATACGATGAAATCATGACAAAACATTTACGTTCATGTTTGACAAAGCATATACGTTCATGTTTGACAAAGCATATACGTTCATGTTTGACAAAGCATTTACGATGAAACCTTGACAAAGCATATACGTTCATGTTTGACAAAACATATACGATGAAATCATGACAAAACATTTACGTTCATGTTTGACAAAGCATATACGTTCATGTTTGACAAAGCATATACGATGAAGAAATCATGAAAATTCAATGAGGTGAGAAAAGAGGTGAGAAAAGAGGTTAGATCTAACATTCTACCCTAAAATATATTTTGGATCATTTACACTCATTTACGATGAAATCATGACAAAACATTTACACTCATTACGATGAAGAAGTTTCGACAAATCATTTACGTTCATGTTTGACAAAGCATATACGATGAAATCATGACAAATCATTTACGCTCATGTTTGACAAAACATATACACTCATTACGATGAAGAAATCATGACAAAACATATACGATGAAGTTTTGACAAAGCATATACGCTGAAATTATGACAAAACATAAACGAAGAAATCATGAAAATTCATGAGGTGAGAAAAGAGGTGAGATCTCACCTTTTCACCTAAACATTATTTTTGGGTCATTTACGCTCATTACGATGAAATCATGACAAAACATTTACGTAAACATTTATTTCCTGTGTTGTTGTCAAAATGTCATGTTGTCTCATTTTTTCAGAGAAGTTAATTAACCTGGTGACATGGTGACATGGTGACACCCACAGTTCTTCAAAAATAATTCATAAGTGCCTTCCTCATTAATCCTGCGTGAATTTCGTATAAAAAAACAACCGTCTGAATTCCGGCGGTTGCTATATTCTTCACAAAACATTTACGATGAAGTCATGACAAAACATTAACGTTTAGTTTTGACATAGAGTTTACGTTCATGTTTGACAAAGTGTTTACGTTTAGTTTTGACAAAACATTTACGATGAAATCATGACAAAACATTAACGATAAAATTTATTTCCCCGACTGTTGTCAAAATGTCATGTTGTCATCATTTTTCAGAGAAGTTAATTAACCGAGTGACACATGGTGACGTAGTGACACCCTCAGTTCTTCAAAAATAATTCATTATTGAATAACCTAAAAACCATCTACCCTAAACATTATTTTTGGATCATTTACACTCATTACGATGAAGTTTTGACAAAATATATACGATGAAATCATCATGACAAAACATTTACGTTCATGTTTGACATAGAGTTTACGATGAAATCATCATGACAAAACATTTACGAAGAAGTCTTGACAAAGCATATACGCTCATTACGATGAAGAAATCATGACAAATCATTTACGAAGAAGTCATGACAAAACATTTACGTTCATTACGATGAAGAAGTCTTGACAAAGCATATACGATGAAGAAATCATGACAAATCATTTACGCTCATGTTTGACAAAGCATATACGATGAAGAAATCATGAAAATTCATGAGGTGAGAAAAGAGGTTAGATCTCACCTCTTCACCTAAAATATATTTTTGGATCATTTACACTCATTACGATGAAGAAATCATGACAAAACATTTACGATGAAGTCATGACAAAACATTTACGAAGAAGTCTTGACAAAGCATATACGTTCATTACGATGAAGAAGTCTTGACAAAGCATATACGTTCATTACGATGAAGAAGTCTTGACAAAGCATATACGATGAAGAAATCATGACAAATCATTTACGCTCATGTTTGACAAAGCATATACGTTCATTACGATGAAGAAGTCATGACAAAGCATATACACTCATTACGATGAAGAAATCATGACAAAACATATACGATGAAGTTTCGACAAATCATTTACGTTTATGTTTGACAAATCATTTACGTTCATGTTTGACAAAACATATACACTCATTACGATGAAGAAGTCATGACAAAACATATACGATGAAATCATGACAAAACATATACGATGAAGTCATGACAAATCATTTACGTTCATGTTTGACAAAACATATACGAAGAAATCATGACAAAACATGTACGCTCATTACGATGAAGAAGTCTTGACAAAGCATATACGTTCATGTTTGACAAAACATATACGCTCATGTTTGACAAAACATATACGCTCATTACGATGAAGAAGTCTTGACAAAGCATGTACGATGAAGTCATGACAAAACATGTACGAAGAAGTTTTGACAAAGCATATACGATGAAATCATGACAAAACATATACATTCATTACGATGAAGAAGTCATGAAAATTCATGTACGATGAAGTCATGACAAAACATATACGATGAAGTCATGACAAAGTCTTTCGTTTATGTTTGACAAAGCATATACGATGAAGTCATGACAAAGCATATACGTTCATGTTTGACAAATCATTTACGTTCATGTTTGACAAATCATTTACGTTCATGTTTGACAAAACATATACGATGAAATCATGACAAAACATTTACGCTCATTACGATGAAGAAGTCTTGACAAAGCATATACGTTCATGTTTGACAAAGCATATACGATGAAGAAATCATGAAAATTCAATGAGGTGAGAAAAGAGGTGAGAAAAGAGGTGAGATCTCACCACTTCACCTAAACATTATTTTTGGGTCATTTACGCTCATTACGATGAAATCATGACAAAACATTTACGTAAACATTTATTTCCTGTGTTGTTGTCAAAATGTCATGTTGTCTCATTTTTTCAGAGAAGTTAATTAACCGAGTGACACATGGTGACATAGTGACACCTTCAGTTCTTCAAAAATAATTCATAACTGCCTTCCCCTGCTGTGTTGTCAAAATGTCATGTTGTCTCATTTTTTCAGAGAAGTTCATTAACCTGGTAGCACCTAAAACCATCTACCCTAAACATTATTTTTGCTGAATTCAGCAACAAAATGAACGAGGTCAGGATGTATGTAAATACCTTTGAATTCGTTCATAACGCCTTAGTAAGCTCACAAAATGCCTTATAATACTCTTCGTTCTACAAAGCAAGCATATCATTGGTTTGAAAACCAACAGACAAAAGAACTTTTAGAAGAATTTCCTCATATGATTGCTTCCCTCGGAAAACCGAGAGAAGAGATTCCGTATGAAAATTCAACAGGTTAGTTATCGGGTTAGAAAACGTGTTAGATCTAACATTCTAACATAAACATTATTTTGGGTCATTTACGCTCATTATGATGAAGAAGTCATGACAAAACATATACGATGAAGAAGTCATGACAAAACATTTACGATGAAACCTTGACAAAGCATATATGATGAAGTCATGACAAAACATTTACGTTCATTACGATGAAGAAGTCATGACAAAACATTTACGTTCATTACGATGAAGAAGTCATGACAAAGCATATACGATGAAACCTTGACAAAACATATACGATGAAGAAGTTATGACAAAACATATACGTTCATTACGATGAAGAAGTCATGACAAAGCATATACGATGAAACCTTGACAAAACATATACGATGAAGAAGTTATGACAAAACATATACGTTCATTACGATGAAGAAGTCATGACAAAGCATATACGATGAAGAAGTCATGACAAAACATATACGATGAAGAAGTCATGACAAAACATTTACGATGAAACCTTGACAAAGCATATACGATGAAGTCATGACAAAACATTTACGTTCATTACGATGAAGAAGTCATGACAAAGCATATACGATGAAACCTTGACAAAGCATATACGATGAAGAAGTCATAACAAAACATATACGAAGAAGTTTCGACAAATCATTTACGTTCATGTTTGACAAAACATTTACGATGAAGAAGTCATGACAAAACATTTACGATGAAGTTTATTTCCTGGACTGTTGTCTAAATGTCATGTTGTCAGTAATTTTAAGAGAAGTTAATTAACCTGGTAGCACATGGTAACAGTGAAAACATTAACGTAAACATTATTTTTGCTGAATTCAGCAACAAAATGAACGAGGTCAGGATGTATGCAAATACCTTTGAATTCATTCATAACGCCTTAGTAAGATCATAAAATGTTTGTTTTTGCATCACATTTTGACGAAGTGAAGATCTTCACTTCGTCAAAAATGTTTTGCATTCTCTACTGTATCTTCGAGTTCTTCTTCATCTAACTTCTCATGAACTTTCTTGTCTATGGAGTCCATAATATCTTTGACATAAAATGCATACTTTACAGAGCACCATTCAGCAACAAAATGAACGAGGTCAGGATGTATGCAAATACCTTTGAATTCATTCATAACGCCTTAGTAAGCTCATAAAATGTTTGTTTTGAGGTCGAGCCACTTTTGGCTCCACCGTATTCTTTCAACCAAAACTCAAGAATTTTCCTGCGTGAATTTTGTATAAAAAGCAACCGTCTGAATTCAGGCGGTTGTTATATTCTTCACAAAACATTTACGTTCATTACGATGAAATCATGACAAAACATGTACGATGAAGTTTTGACAAAACATTTACGATGAAGAAATCATGACAAATCATTTACGATGAGGTCATGACAAAACATTTACGATTAAATCATGACAAAACATATACGATTAAATCATGACAAAACATTTACGATTAAATCATGACAAAACATATACGAAGAAGTCTTGACAAAACATATACGATGAGGTCTTGACAAAACATGTACGATGAAGTTTTGACAAAACATATACGTTCATTACGAAGAAATCATGACAAATCATTTACGATGAAGTCTTGACAAAACATGTACGATGAAGTCTTGACAAAACATGTACGATGAAGTCTTGACAAAACATTTACGATGAAGTTTTGACAAAGCATATACGTTCATTACGAAGAAATCATGACAAAACATATACGTTTATGTTTGACAAAACATTTACGACGAAGTCATAACAAAACATTTATGTTATACAGTAATGTTAGTCATGAATGTTTGTCCTACGTGTTGGCGTTAGTGTTGAAAAATAATGTTTGTCCTACATGAAGCCGTACAAGCGTTTGAATTTGTTTATGAATAAGATTACTCTCTTGTTTTCTGTATCTATCATATACTATTGTGAACAGCATGAGATTGAAGTAATAAGTAAAGGAGACTTTGAAACGCTTATGAAAGACAGTGAGGAGGTCATACATGCAATAATGAAATAGTTCATGAGAACAGTGAGGAGGTCATAACTTTGCCATGGTCTCTGTCCCTAGTAGTTTTCATTATCTCACAGAGTTAATGAAGTCATAAACTTTGCCATGGTCTCTGTCCCTAGTAGTTTTCATTATTATCTCACAGAGTTAATGAAAGTCATACTTTCTATCAGATGAAGCATGCAGATGAACATAATGAAAGTTAGTGAGTTTGCCACGAGTTATGAATAAAATATTGGCATATTAGATGAGATAGCTGATGAAACAGATGAAGATAAATTAAATCTTGGACTTTGCCACACTCTGTCCCTAGTTCCTCAAAATCCTTGACAACGTTGCTTAGAAATTTTGGTTCAAAACCTCAATCTGATTTTAATCTGTTATGCTACCTGTTAAGTTTCGCGAGATTATAAATGTCATGGAGTTATATAAAAAGGAGGGACAGCTAGGGACACTGGAAGTACTTGTAAGGCTATCTGTTAAGATTGCATGAAATACTAAAAAGTCATGAAATCCATTATCGCTGTGCTAGCTTCACCTTTGATTGAAATGACAAATAAAGTCACTGAAGCAATGAAACAAAAGTTTTTGGTAGAATACATTAAATCAGGAACTATTCCAGAAGGTTTTTACATTCATACTATGAAAGATGGTAGAGTTCAGTTTAGAAAGATAAAGCAACCATTAGATAAAGAAGGAATTTTGAGAAAGATTAAATTACATGAAGACAACATTGCTGAACTTAAGAAGAAGTTAGAAGAGTTGGAGAAAGGAAGAGAGTTATAAAGCAATGAATTCAACAGGGTGAAAAAAGAGGTGAGATCTCACCACTTCACCTAAATTTATTTTTGTGCTATGTTTTCATACGCGTGAGGGTGGTGATATCATTAATTTTTATATAAATGACAGAACAAAAATAAAGCATATCTACTCAACAGGAATGAGACCCTTACTGACTATGTATTCGTTTAATGCTTGATGAAAACAATGGTACATATTATCGTATGGGTATACACAACGTCTGTTTCCATCGTCGTCGTATATGTAGAGCTCAAATCCAGTCCAACCTTCTTTTGTACAATATGTAGCTTTATTTAAGTATGCATTTATGTAGATAAGGCAATTTTCTTCATCGCTCCAGAAATAATTTTTGTTCTTTGTTGAAATAGTTTTCGTTCCTCTGCGACCATAAGGAATGTATGCAATGAACTTTGCGTCATATGGGATTGTAATATATTCAGGGTTTCTTTCATCGTCAATGGGTCTGTCTTTGTTAAAATGCATGTTCCTCAGTTTTATTTGAGTTTTGAATAGTTCACGGAAACGTTCTGGGAAAGAGTCATAGTAAATGTAGTCAGACATGCCTTTACAATGAAATAAAAAAGTTGGAAAATAAATAAAATAAGGTTATTTTTTATTTAGTGAGGACGGTAGTGAATTCGTTAGTGAAGTCGTTAGTGAATATTTAAGGTTAAGTTGGTGTTATGGTTCTGTTGTAAAATATACGTTAGCGGTTTTGTAAAGTGTCAAGCCGTTATCTTGGGTACGGTGGAACGCAGTGCCACAGTACTGAAGATAGGGATACTAACTATTATTTAATGAAACATTAAATCATCCAGATTTTAATTCATCCACTCCAATTCAAACTAATTTTGAGCAAGCCGATACAAATCAAGGTTCAGATGCTCCAATTCGCTCCGAAAATTCAAATATTGCAGACTCTACAGATTTAGAACCAGAAAATCAAAACCATCCTTCTACAAATCAAATGTCTAGTAATCTAGAACATAAGCTGGACCTTCTTGATCATATTGAAAAACAATTATCGAAAATGCGCTCGTTATTGGGAATTCTTCCTACTACAAATGCTATTGTTGGGCCGTCAAAACAAGTTTCAGTTAATAGCAAGCAAAATTCTGAAAAAAATAAGAAAAAATCTTCCATAACAACAAAATCAAACAATAAAAAACAAAATTCATCCGACAATCCTCCTAAACGTAAAGCTCCTATTTCGGAAAGGATTCTCAGCGATAATAACTTATATTTTCAAGTTCATCGAAAGAGATCGAAAAGCAAACGTTCCACATCTACAGAGAAAAAGAATTGATATATGAAGTCTAATTCCTTTTATAACTACTATATTTTTATTCTTATGACTAAAAAATAATATATTATTTAAGGGTGCACCCGTATGTACGTTTATTTGAGAGGAGGAGGATTACCCTCTCAATTTTGAGGGATTCGTTAGTTTATTTTCTCGATGAATATGCAATAAAATTTGATTTTTACCTTATCAATATACTTCATATAATATACACATGTTCATGTAAAAACTTTTTTCCAAAATCCTCAGGAATTAAGGGATTTTTGAATTTCAAGAATTTTTTTTGAATTTTTTCGAAAAAAAAATATTTTCAGAACAGCCTTAACGGCTAAGATTTAGGAACAATGTTAAGTATCAAAAAGAAAGGAGGTCTGATATAGACAACATATATCGTTGAAGGTTGAAAAAATCTCTAATATTTGAGCCCAAAATTTCAAATTTTAATTTTTTGAAAAAAGAGGCCACCCGTATGTACGTTTATTTGAGAGGAGGAGGATTATGTTTTTGAAAGGGTGAAACATTATGAATATGTTAATTATATAATAATATGTATTATTATAAAAAAGAAAAAATAAAGCACGTTAAAATTTTTCTTTCTTGATTTTTTACAAAATCTACTTAGAATTATGCAAAATATGACTAAATAATTATAAATTTCAAGTTAAATTTTAATTTTGATAAATAATTTAAATTTCAAAATATCAAGTTCAGTTCGACTATGTATGTAGTAATTCCTCAATAAAGTGCCAAAACCCTATTAAAATATATGAACATTTTCAACATTTTAATGTTTTTATTTAAAAATTTGTTGGAATATGAGCTTCAAACAATTATTATGTAAATAAAAATAATTAAATATATGTATTTATTCGTATTACAACCGTAGTAAGTCGATTCTTCCTTTCTTCTACTGAGGTTTGAATTTGATTTCGAATTGTAAAGAGATTCAAAGGGAAAATACTAGCGGATAAAAACTACCTCCATGAAAGGGTCATAATGGAGTCAAGTTGTATTTTTTGATATTTTTTGCTTTTCGAGCCTAAATAGGTAGCCAAGATAATGCCTAAAAATAAGGTTCTAAATTCTGAAGTTTACATGATCCTCTCGTGTGCACCCTTCACAATTTTCATTTTTTTCTTTTAACAATTTCGTTTTATTTCCATTTATTGTTAAATGATTTTTAGCATACACCTTTCTTTGTTCATCTTCTAAATACAATTTATTTTTTCTTAGATATAATTCTATTCATTCAATTCGATCGTCATTTTTCAGTACATGATCGTAATTTTCAATTATTGATCGCGATTTTACTTCAGAATTTGTTCGCAATATTGCTTATCAAAATTATATCTCTATTCTCTCATTTCTGTTTAGTCAATATCATTACACTCCTATTGTCTAATAACATGCTATTAATTTTCTTAAAATTAAAAAAAAAATATCAACTTTTAAAAACAGAAACTTAACATCCTTAGGTCAATGGATTTTGATGTGAGATACATTTAATCTGTTTTTCTTTTTTTATTTTAAATAATTGAATATTTATAGTTGTTATGGGTCTTACATCATGTAAAACGAATTTTCTTAAAGTAAATTTACTTTTTCTTCAATCTTTCTTACATATTTATTAAAAAAAAAATTATCCAAAAAAAGATGTTTTAGAATGAAAAAAAATAGAAAAATCTTCATTTATAGTCTTTCTTGAATGTATACGTTTTGATTTTTTTCTTTTTTAAAAAATTCAATTTCTAGAAAAATCGAGAAAGAATCATTTTCTTCTATTTTTTTAGGACGCCATACCCATTGAAATCTCCTCTCAGGACGCCATAAACTATTCAATTATGGTGTAAACTTCTCAAAAATTGAATAGTTTACATCAGGACGCCTTAGGACGCCAACCCTTTACGCGCCCAAAAAATGTTATAAGTCTGATTTTTCTACGACAAATGCATTCTAATGTGTATGGTAAAAACAAATTATTAATAATTAAGGCGAAAATTCTGATGTCGTCGAGACTAAAAAGTGACAGTATGATTGTACTTTGTACAATATTAGTAAATTATATATACAATTGATTTAGCATGGAAAAGTTTCTTAAGTATGATAGAGAGATTTTTCAAAACTTCGGAAGTTGATCAATGTCGGACAGCGAAGGAAATGATAATTCTCTTCGCCAAGAGATAGATCGTTGTTCGGCAAAGATTGATGCATTAAGCCATGATTTCCAAAATAGCTGGGAAACTCAAAATAATAAAATTGAAGAAATCAAAAGGCAATATAACACATTATACAACACAGCTAATCAAGTTATTGCAGATGCCGAAGATATTAAGAGATCAAAAGACAATATTGCAGAACACGAAAAGAAATTAAATCAGGTTGCCAAAAAATTGAAATTCCTGAAAGATGCTTCAGACGAACAAGCCCAACATATCACAGAACTCCAAAATACATCAAACGACCATAAAGAACGAATAGAAACACTAGAAGAGTTCAAAAATGGAGAAGAGAAGCGTCTTAGCGATCTTAAAAATGATATAATGGCACAGTTGCAAGCTGATTATAACACCAAGTTCCAACAACTCAAAGAAAACTTCGATCAAAAAATTAACGATGAAGTCGCAAAACTAAACACAACGATTAAACAAGTCCATGATGAGTTGAATGAGAAGCACGAAAGTAATGTTAAGCAAATTCAAGAACATACGTCGCAAATTGGAAAAATTAACGAATATTTACAACAAGTTGCAAATAAGATCAACAAACTTGACGCAAACATCAAAAGTATCGAAGAACATTTACACCAACACGATGAAAACCTGGAAAAACACGATTCTGAAATTAATAATAATACTGAACGAATTACAGCATTAGAAAAGCATTCAACCGATGTTGATGACTTAATTGAATCCATCGGAGGAGATATCGAAGGTCTACAACAAAAAACCGCCGAAATCGAAAAATATAATTCAGAAGATACTGAAGCGTGGAAGAAACGAACGGACAAAATCGAGCACAATGCAAAGAAATACACTAAATCAACCGCCAGCAACATAATGAAGCACGTAGAAGAGACAGACGCCAAACTTTCCGAATTAACCACCAATTTCACTGAATTTTCGACCTCTACGACCAAGAACTTCGACGAAATCAGGAAGGAAATACAGGAGCTTCACGCCGAGGACGAAGCTCTTGAAAAAGACTGTCATTCGACTTTGGACGAAATTAACAGGAAGAACAGCGAAATGAAGGCTGTGATCGAGCAATCCAATAAGAAACTGGAGGACATGAACAACAGGCTCATTTTCTTGCAGGGAGAAGAGAAAATTTCAATGACAGATTTAAGTGGTCAGATTCAAACCGTCAGAAAGACATTGAATGACTCTGTCGACGGATTTAACGATACCGTACAGAAAATCCGAAAAGAAACAAAGGAATCCCAGGCAAAGACAATTTCAACTGTTGATGCGAAAATTAATGAAGTTAATGGCAATTTCGATAAGCTCGTCGCTGAAATGAAGGCCGCCCTCGCAAAACAGAAGGAAACAATCACTGCAAAAATCGAATCTGGAGATAATCAAATTAATGAGAGACTCGAAATCGAAATCAAGAGGTTCGATGCGTTAGTCGGTGGCTCAAAGACTACGATAGAGGACATAACAAAGTCAATAGACCTTGTTAAGGAAGATATCTCAAATCAAAGCAACGAACTGAAGGAAGCTGATGCTAAAACTAACGCCGCTCTGCAGGCTTCCATCGAAGAAAATGAGTCAAAGCGTCAGAAACTCGACACAAAAATTGATCAGGTCAAATCTGAGACAAAAGCACAGTTGGAAACCCTCCAAACACAAGTATCTGAACGCCTTGATAGATACAAAGAGAGGATTTCGGGTATTTCCGCTAAAGTTGAAGACGCAAAAACAGAAATTTTGCAAAAAGTTGCAGAAAACCAAGATTTGAACAGCCAAGAACATGCGAAATTGGCTGCAAGTATCGAACAGATCAAGAACATCTCAGAAGAAATCGAATCTAAAGCTCATCAAGAAAATGATGAGTTAATTGCAGAAATCAGCGAAGACATCAGGAACAAAGTTGCAGAAGTCAACACCAACTGCCAGGAAATCAGAGGAATTCTCGCTACTTTGCAAGGAGAATCCACTTTAACTCTGGATGAAATCGAAAAGTCCATCAAGAAAGTAAAATCGAGGGCTGACGAGAAGATAAGTAACAACAAGCAGTTGATTGAACAGCGCGCGCAAGAGTTACAGACGCAAATGGAGACATATAATAACTCTACCGACGAAAGAATCAAATCTGTGACCGATGGATTTGCCGCTCTGACTGACAAGAACCGCCAGATGATAGACGATAGCACGAACAAGATCGAAAGCGACATAGAAAAGAACAAACAGGAATTGTTGGAAAAAATTTCACTGACACAAACAAATTTGGATAATTTTGTAGGGGGAGTCACCTCCACAATGCCACAGGTTTTGGAGAGAATGACGAATTTCGAGACAGAAACACAGAATACGTTCTCTTCCCAGAAGAAAGACATTAAAAAGATCAAAGATAAATTTGAAGAGTTATATAGCGTCGTTGAGAACAGCTTAGAAGAGAACAAAGAGAGAGTATTGAACACTGATGCGACATTAAACACGAAATTCGATGCATTGACCGCTCAAGTCAAAGATATCAAAGATAAAGAAATTAATGACAAAGCAGAGCTTACTAAACAGATTGAAGAGTCATCCAACAGAATCACTAAGTTCATTGAAGAAGGAAATGAGACTCAAAAGGCAAGAGATGCTAAGCAAGAAACAGATATCGAACAAATTCATCAAAATATCACTAATCTCGAGCAAAGAGTCACTGCAAATATCACAGTGACTGTTGAACAGACCGAGAAATCCTTAAACAACAGGATAAACAAGCTCAAAGGAAATATCCAATCATTAGACGACAAATTCAACTCATTAACTGGATCAGAAGACGCCTCCATCCCAGGAATGATGAAACGCATCTCTACTTTAGAAGAGAAACAGAAATCTTTCGATCCTTCTAAGACAGACAAAATCCAAGAAGAACTAAACACACTCATTCAAAATTTGAATGCAGAAATAATTGAGAAGGACTCTCAAATTCGAGAAACGATGAAACAGAACATTGATGAGCTCAAATCGAATAACGATCAATTAGTTCAGTCAATCAAAGACAAATTCTCTAAAATGAGCTCTTCAAACAAAGAACAGTTTTCATCACTTAATTCATCAATAGAATCAATCAGAGGAGGCTCCTCTGCATCGATAAACGACTTGTCCAAGAGGATTGAAGAGGTCTTCCACCAGATGGACTCGCAAATCACTGTCCACACAACAGAATTAACAAATCTGACTGAGAAAACGAACAAATTGACTAAGGAAGTATCAGATTCGGTCGTAAACACATTGCGCGTTGAGTTGACAGCAATGAAAGACGAATCCTCCCATCAACAAGAGTCAATTGAAAAAATCATTTCGAAGATCAACGAAATTCCAAGCAGAAAAGACTACAACAACATTGTAAATCGCCTCAACATCCTCCAAGGCGACTCCAAAGAGACAATTCCATTGATTTTGCAGCTGATTTCGGACGCAAGAAATCAAATTCAAGCCGGAGTTGACGAATGCAAGCAAGACTCGCGTTTGCTGTTGAAGACATTCACATCAGAGCGCGACGACATCCTCAACACCGCGAAAACAGCCTTCTTCGGTGCAACAATCACTCTTTCTCAGGCAGAACAAGAAATTTCGAAGATCAAAGACAGTTTGGCATCGAATTCCCAGAGATTTGATGACTTTTCTGGTGAAACAGTCAAGAAGATCAAAGAACTGTCATCGAACTACAAACAGTCATCAAATGAAAACCAGGCAAACTTCAACAAAATTCAAACTTTGTTGACTGATTTAAATCAAAAAGTGACACAAAATCAGAAATCGATTGAAAGTGAATTACAAAGTAATGTTGAAACAATTAGAAATGATCATGGCAAAGACAAGGCAGAGTTGAAGCAGTCTATATTAGATCTAACACAAGATGTAAAAGACAGAATCAAAATTATCTCAAACAAAGTAGATGAAGAAGACGTGAAATTCGAAACAATCAAAGACCAGATTAAGAAGAAAGTTTCATCAATTGAACAGACAATTTCAAACAACAGACAACTGCTGGATGACCACATTCTTCTGAATGAACAACAGGAGAAACAGAGACAGGAGCAGAACCAGAAAGATCTGCAGACGAAACACCAGGAAATCACTCAGGAAATAGACAGTCTGATCAAAGACTACAACAAACAACAGGAAGAAAACCAGTCCCAGTTCAACAACAAACTGATGAATGAAATAAATGACGTGAAGGACCAAATCAACCAGATTAAAGGTGGTGATCTGCAGACAGCAAATAATAAAATAGACCACTTGAAGTCAACAATGAAACAAGTGAATAAATCACTGTCAGAAAACATCGACCAATTAAACTCTGAATTATCTCAAAAAGTGACAGATTTGAATTCAGAATTTTCACAAAAAGTGAGTGAAATCAACGACAAAATCAAAGTTGTTGACGACAAGACAAACCAAGTAGAAGGGAAACTGAATGACTCCATTGCCAAGAAAGGAAATGATTTGAGCGTAATGATTTCTGCTTCTGAACAAAAGACAAAAGAATTAATTGAGAAAAATAATCAGAAACAAAATGAGGAATTGAAAGGTTTACAAAATACGTTACAAAATAACAGTAAACAGAATGATGACAATGTCAACAACATACAAAGTAAGCTGCAGGAACTGAAGAAAGCCTTGGACAACATTGAGAAAGAGCAGACAAACAGTTTGGACCAGTTTATGATTCAAGCCTCCAAAAAAGTTAAAGAACAAATTTCTCAGCAAATCCAAGAAAATAATCGAATTTTCGATAAAATCTCTGAGAAGTTTGATGCACAAAACAAGGCCAATGACAGTAGAATTGACCAGTTCAAGAAGGAAATCAGCGAAATCAAACAAACTGTTGATGCAAAACTCAATGAAACAAATCAGAATTTGTTGAATAATTCTAAAGAAAATAAGGAACGATTAAATTCAATTGAAAATAAGAATAAAGAAGTTTTGGATCAGTTCAAGCAGAGGATAAGCGAGAATGAGCAGAAAGTCATTGACATAAACGCAGGAGTCAACGAAATGAGTGATGATTTGAACCAGAGAATGAAGAAAGTTGAGAATTCTCTCAAAAATGTCAAAGAAGTAACTAAAAACAATTTGGACGAATTCTCCGCCAAAATTGATAAGGCAAACGAAGAATTCAACAACAAGCTGCAAAAGATTATTGACGATAACGATAAAATAAACAAAGAAATGTCAGAAAAAATTGAAAGTGAACTGAAATCAAATTCAGAAAATCTGACAAATAACTTTGACAAATTGTCAACAAAGATCAATGCGGACATGTCCAACATGCAGGCGAAGACAAGGAGCGACATCGGACAGGTCGAATCTTCTCTGAATTCCCTCAAAGAAATGGATAATTCTTTGTCAGAAAAATTGAAAGAATTAGAAAAAGTGACAGATTCAATGAACAGCAAATTTAACTCGGAAATTGGCAAAGTGCAGACGACAATGATCACTTTCACGAACCAGACAACTGAATCCATCAATTCCCTCAAACAAGAAACGACAAAAGTTTCTAAAAACTCAGAGAGATTGGAGAAACAGTTTAATGATGTGTCAGGCTGTTTTGACACTTTATTAAACGGCACCAATGCACTTCAGAGGCGCCGTGACACTGAGATAGATGCAATGAAAGGCGCTGTGGAGAAAGCGACGACAGACATTGCAAGTTTGCAGCACATTCACCGCCACAACGCTGATTTCGAGAAATTCAACATGAAATTCGAACAGACACTGGCGAGCATCAAAGATTTCGAGAACAGGATCTGCTCCATTCTCTTCCCATCTCTCCAATCTCTTCCTGCAATCAATTCCTCCGTTGTTTCTCCGGCGAAATCAACTGTTTCCAATTCCCAGAAAGTTCCAAGAGTTCCGAAGAAAGAAAGATTCGTTGTTCAGGCGAAAGACGGAGATGAAATCGGTCAGATCGCAAGAAGAGCTCTGACAGAACACCAGCACGTACAAATCCAAGTTTCTGCTCGTGCAAAAGTGACATGGCAAAAAGTGGTTTCTATTTCACCTCTATCGAGTTTGACAGTTGTTTGCGACGAAACAAACGCTGAAATGCAGATCAGCTCGACAGCGAAGATAGGCGAAATGGCGACACCGACAAGATGCATTGTTGATGGAACAGGAATTTTGAGAATTTTGGGAATAAGAGTGGTGGCTAAAACAAATTGTTCGGAATTGAAAGGTTTACAAGATTTTACATCATTATTTGTTTTGCGTTCGTTTGATGCAGCGGGTCCAAGTGTTTGCACGTTCAGGCAGTGCGATATAGAGAGCGATGTTTCTATTGTAAATGCTGGTGGAAGTGCAAACGCTCATGTAGAATTTAGTTCTTGCAGGATTTCGAGTTCTTCGAGAAATAAAAATGTCGTCAACCCTGTCACTGCAAACTGCGGCGGATTCGAACAGGGATTCGCGTACGTGTCGACAAACGATATGAAGATCACTGATAGACAGATTGTTTGGGCTGATAGCGAATTCATTTTCAACGAAACACTTGAAAGATAAAATAAATATTTGTTATAGTTAAAAAATAAAAATATTTTCATATATAAATAATGCTTGAAATGCTATGATTGATCTTAACTTTTTCACATTACTAGATGAAAATGAAAACCCAATTGGATTAAATACTGTCTCTCATGTATTGGTAATAAATGAATGATTCTTAGTAAATTGAATCCATATTTAAAAAAATCAAATTGTTTTGAAATATGATAAGATTTGTATTTCGAGTGTTTAAAATTTTTATGCTTTTTGTGAGAAATAATTGATGAGTTTAAAATTGAGAGATATTCAATTTTGATGCGACTCTTATTTTAATTTTTTGAATGAAAAAAAGATTAATAGTGGTTAATAACTCAATTTAATAATGCGAAACCCCAATGGGAGAAATTATATGAATACCCATGCGATTCAACTACATCATGCCATCCAATCTATGTCGAAATTAAACCAGGAATATATAAAATTGAAGTGTGGGGTGCTTCAGGCGGGAATACTACAGATACGTCTCATAAACTTTTCCATACAGGAGGTTTAGGAGGATACACAAAAGGAGTTTTCTTGTTAAATCGAACTACATTAATATTAAATATTGGAGGTCATGGAGAAAATGATAGAACTGATATTGCCATTGGTGGATATAATGGTGGAGGAATTGGGAATATAGGTAGTTTTGCCCTAAATACTTCTAGTGGCGGTGGGGCGACCGATGTCAGAATCGAAAGTGAGACTTTACAAAACCGCCTTATCGTTGCGGGCGATGGAGGGGGTCTTCAATAACCAATTCTTTTAATAATATAGGAGGATTTTGTGGACATGGAGGAGGAATTACTGGAGGAAATAGCACCGGAATTGAGGCTGTAAAAGATTCTTTTAATACATATGGAGCCACCCAAAATTCTGGTGGATATAATCTAAAACCACAGAATTGTCAAGATAAATTTTCAACTGGAATCCTAGGATTTGGAGGAAATGGAAGCAGAACATGTTTCGAAAGCTCATCTAGTGGTGGTGGAGGGGGTTATTATGGAGGTGGTGGAGGCTTTGCATCTGGTGGATCAGGAGGTAGTGCTTTTGTTCATGAAATGGCAATTTACCAAGAATTGATCAGCGGAAGTGAAGTCATGCCTTCACCATACGGAGAAACTGAAATTGGTCATTTAGGAAATGGTTTTGTGAAAATTTCATTCATTTCATCCTATTATATTAAGTCTTGTATGCCAACTTTAAATTTTAATTTTATGATAAGTTTTGGAATATATATGATATTAAAATAAAAAATATTGCATAAAAAATTACTTTTTGATGCTTATTTTGTGCCTAGGATGATTGCCATTGTCGCTTCACCGCACTGGTTGTTCTTATTATTTATTATTCGGACGTATTCATCTTATCCGAAATCAGAACCCCATGAATTGCAGATGATCTAATAATAGGCTGTTCCCTTTCTTCCATGCCCAATGATTATTCAGTATGCATCATATTTTTCAAGTGAGCGCCATATTCACTTCAAAAAAATATTGTTTTACATATTTCAAGTTTGATCCTTATGTTAAATGCAATCAAAAAAATTGTGTGTGTTTAAAAAAATCATTTGAGATGAAAATTGAGTTTTTCTGGCACAAAAATGCCACGATATCAATAACTATGAAATACCAAAAAAAATGTTTTAAGTGTCAGAAAGTTTACAAATGAATACTTTTTGACAAACATTAACCAGAGTCTTGGGTTAATCCAACCTAATAATCAAAATCATTATAAACATTTGACGAGGAATACGGGGCAATTCAATGAAAATTTTAGCCTAAAAAATTCTCATGAAGAAAGTTGTAATTGTTATTTGCACAAGTTGTGATTCGTAAAAGGATGAAGTTATGCGAGAACATATACTGTATTGTATGTGAGAAATACATGCATTATATTAAAACGTGATTTTACTAAATTCGTTTAAGATCATGAAATCTCTCGTTGGAAAAAAATTTCAACGCATGACACAACACGATGTGCATGCACATTCTGTGTAGTATTAGTGCAGTTGATGCACTGCTTAGGGAACTCAAGCTTTACTTGGTGAGTCTCTGGAGATGTAAAAACAAATTTTCACTGAGGGTTTTTTTGATGAAACTATATGTATGGATAGGCATGAATTACTAAATGTGAGCATGTGTACTATAGTGTACTATAGTGTATTAGTGTGCATAGTATATGAATTACTATGTATGACTCAGAGATTGCACCTTCTCACAGTAATTATCAAAATGTTGAATTTTGAAATTTCGTCATAGATATCCAGAGACCCACCGAGTAAAGCTTGAGTTCCCTAAGCAGTGCATCAACTGCACTAATACTACACAGAATGTGCATGCACATCGTGTTGTGTCATGCGTTGAAATTTTTTTCCAACGAGAGATTTCATGATCTTAAACGAATTTAGTAAAATCACGTTTTAATATAATGCATGTATTTCTCACATACAATACAGTATATGTTCTCGCATAACTTCATCCTTTTACGAATCACAACTTGTGCAAATAACAATTACAACTTTCTTCATGAGAATTTTTTAGGGTAAAATTTTCATTGAATTGCCCCGTATTCTTCGTCTATAGCCTAACGCATGTAAACTATTCAATAGATTTGTGTTTGAAAAGGTGGAAAAAATACCAAGATGATATTTTTTTGAGTCGATAATTGAATAAATCATAAGCACGACAATGATTAAACCATAGGTCAGACATCGAATAAATCCATTGTGTAAATTATAAGTCAACTATACAGTAGATCATATTCAAACCCTTAGGTAAATCAGAAGAGAAGCATTAGATAAATCCTTTTATAAAAAAATTCTATATTCATCTCTTGAATATAATGGTTTCTATATATCAGTTATCATTTTCAACTAAATTATGAACATAACGATAAAATATTTTTTTGCGAATTCGCATTTTTAATTAACAATAAAAACATAGAATAAGCATATGTTCAATTTAGTTGCAGTTATACAATATATTAACCGAACTTTTAATGCTTTTTGTAAAAATTTTTATAATCAAAATTATTTTCTGAATGAAAATCATTGATCAGTCAGAACAACTACTTCTTTCAAAAAGGTGTACCAAAAAACTTGATTTTTAATAATCTTAAATTAATTGATAAAAAAAATACCATTTTTTAATAAATTAAAGTCTTCAATAATTAATTTAAGTTACGTGGTTCATACAATTAATCATTTTACTTTCAACCTAAAAGAAATTAAGTTTTTCTTTGCGATTTCGAAAAAGTACCCATCATTCAAATTTTTTATTTTTTGGCTGAAATATAGAAAAATTTTGAGATGAATAGAATAAGAATATATTCAAAAACACATTTATCGAGTTTTTAAATTCGTAATAATTGAAATACTGAGATATGTTTCAAAAGTTCACAAAATTCTTTGACAGATTCTGTTTCAATTTAAAATATCTTTTTCAATTTTCTGAATCATCATTAATACTAATGGTAGACCAGGCCGATGACGCAATCCAAAAACTACTCGTTGAGTTGCGCAATGATACAAAGTCATATAAAAGTGAAGCAGAATACAGGAACATATTAACTTCAATTGAAAAACTCAAAAATGTTCGAGGCGATGATTTTAGAAAATATTTAAAAGAGACATATGGTAGACTACCACCATATAAGAATATATTCGAATTAATGCAATTCTTATCTCTATTTAATATCGTTAATGCACTTCCAAGAATTGCAGATCGTCAAAGCATCATTTTATACGCTTCAATGCAAGAACAATGGGATAGAAAAATCAAATACATCTTCCCAGGAAAAGTTTTCTTTATTTGTATGAAAAAAATGGAAGAATTTCATGAATTTTGCAAAAATAAATATTCAAGCGAAGATGAATTAAAGGATTGCTTTATGAATGTAGTCAATATGATGAATACTTGCAAAAGAAATGTCAAAGAAATTGCAAAATATATTGCAAAATTCGAACAAGAAGTTGTAAGCTATGTAACTCTCTTTGCATTTGATGGTTACACTGGAGCTATTACATATAAAAAAGATTCGAGATCAAAAAATATTATAATGCATAAAATGATGTTCGATGGAGAGAAATTATCAATATATGTAGTCAGTGGGAAAGATAAACCAATTCAATGCTTACTTTTCAACATCCAATTGAAAGAATATTCTTCACCAAATGAATCTGATTATTTTGACCTTTTCGATAATTTCCACGATATCGATATATACTGAATGTATTTAGTTTACTTTTATTTTGCATTAAATTCTTCTCTGATATGTAAAAAACACTTTTTTTTCCATTTTCTATAAAATCAAAAAAAAAGTTTTGGTATTTCTTCCACTTAAGGATACCCTTACATTGCGTAGTTAGAAAGAGAATATGATATTGTCATGATTGCTAAAGTTTTAGGCTCCAGAAATGAATATACATCAAACTGAAACAATTGATAAATTGAATGAACTTTTGAGAGGTTCTCAAATAAAAAAATTATCTAATTTTTTACAATATTACTATTATTTTATCCACATATGTATATATAGTAATTTGAGAAAACTTTTAGGAAAAAATAAGTTTAATAAAAATCTGAATTTTACTTGTTGTGGGATTGTTATTAATTGACACTCCAGACGTATTACTAATAGTTATGCGTATGCAATTAAAGTATTTCTGATGGACAAAATGTGAGATTTATATCAGATAATTCATTTCTACTATTAAGTTATTCATTTATGAGTTTGCACTTATTCGCACTAAATAAATAACTATTAAAAATTGTTTTAATTAATTGACACCATATAATAGAGTGAATTTTGTTTGATCAAACAACAATAGATGATAGATATAAAGCCAAGAAACTTGCTATTAATATGCTCTACTTGCTATTTCAATGTAAGTATGATATTTTCTAAATGTTTCGTTCAGATATTAGATATATTAGTCAAAATTTGAAATTTTAATAGCACATATATTAAAAATAATTATTATTCATAAAAGATTAATGAAATAGTAAAAAAATCAATCAAATTATAAAAATACAACATTTAGAAGAATTCTTATTATCCTTCAAAAAGTCAGTATTTCTGCTGTAATTTTCTACAACATTGTAGTTATTGCACTTTGTCTATGGATTTGTATATATGTTATATATAAATTATATATCTAAACTGCCCATAAGTGCAATTTTTATATAAATTGTTTATTTCTTTAACAATTTCATATGAAATATGCTTTTTTAAGCGTATCAAAGCTGTGTTCTTAATGTGCATGGATATATCAAGAAAAATGTCGAAAAAAATGTGAATTCAAAAATTCACTGAATTTTCACCGTTTTTGAATTTTGCTACAGCACTAATATTAAATAATACTAAAATCTTCTGTCTTTGTAAAAGAATAAATTCTGACAAAAAGTGCTCGTTTAAATTTAATGATCATCTGTATGACTAAGTGGTAAAAATGTTTATGACCAAAAAGGGTTACATGCTTAGTCTATTTTTCTGACAGGATACTCTAGATTTACATGATCTCTATTTCATATCTCCGTTTTTAGATTCTTCGACAGATTTTATGATAGAAAACCAAGATTAACAAATTTCCGGCATGTTAATGAAGAAATCTGCAGCTGCCCTCAATATTATTTCAATAATCAGTATCGTTTCTCTTACAATTTATTTTTTTCTCAATAATTTAACAAGAAATAACAATACACACTTGGTTTTACGTATAAAAGCTAAGTGTCGAACTTAATCAACTTTACTTACTTAGCAAATGAATATTTTTGTGGTTGCGAGTTCTGAATGCTGAAGTTTTAGATTTCTCTATAAATGATATCATTGCACTTACAATGTTGTTCCAGCCTATCGCATAAATCATAGAAAATCCAAAAAAAATAATATAAAGAAAATTCATGTCATGAAGTTCAAAAAATACCGTGTAACATTAAAATTTGTTATGCATAATACATTTTAGCTATTATTGATTTTTTTTTTAATTTTCGAGAAATTGAATGGTGAGTCCGATAGAGAAATTTTTAAAAATCCTAGTGCCTCATAGAAGTAATTTCCCTCGTCTCCCATACTTCCAAATGTATGCATATGACATAAACTTTTATGCATTACACAAGTGGCCAATAATATCTATAGAGTAAAAAATTAGAAATTTAATTTTTTTATATGATAGTTATATTTCAGATTTGCGAGCGTAACTTTTTTCTCCATGGCATACTTGTTTTAAGAGCAAATGATCAAAATCGTCCTTCAATTATTGAAGGAGCTGATATCTTTTGAAAATTGAATTGAAAGGGTATTCAATTTTCAAATTTCCTCTCAATTTTGGAAACATATCAACTCTATGAATTAACAATTATGTGCCTTCACAGTTTATCAGTCATATAAGGTGCTTATAAAGAAAAAAGTTACGCTCGCAAAATATGTTTTTATATAGATTTCACATAAAATAATTATGTAATTTCTAAAAAGAATATTTTTGTTCTTGAATATTAAAGTGTATTGTAGTTTAAAAAGTTTTAAATATGTTGCTAAAATTTCAGGTTTATAGCTCATGTCTAGCATGACTTCTTCGTATGCGCAAAAAATCTGACACGTAAGGGTATCCTTAATGGTCTATCGTACTCTTTAATATCGATTGAATTTTATCCTTTAGAAACCAGTGCAGACAAGCATATGTCTTAGATATGTTTCAGCAAAGGAGTGAAACAAAATTTTAGCCTAAAAAATTCTCATGAAGAAAGTTGTAATTGTTATTTGCACAAGTTGTGATTCGTAAAAGGATGAAGTTATGCGAGAACATATACTGTATTGTATGTGAGAAATACATGCATTATATTAAAACGTGATTTTACTAAATTCGTTTAAGATCATGAAATCTCTCGTTGGAAAAAAATTTCAACGCATGACACAACACGATGTGCATGCACATTCTGTGTAGTATTAGTGCAGTTGATGCACTGCTTAGGGAACTCAAGCTTTACTCGGTGGGTCTCTGGATATCTATGACGAAATTTCAAAATTCAACATTTTGATAATTACTGTGAGAAGGTGCAATCTCTGAGTCATACATAGTAATTCATATACTATGCACACTAATACACTATAGTACACTATAGTACACATGCTCACATTTAGTAATTCATGCCTATCCATACATATAGTTTCATCAAAAAAACCCTCAGTGAAAATTTGTTTTTACATCTCCAGAGACTCACCAAGTAAAGCTTGAGTTCCCTAAGCAGTGCATCAACTGCACTAATACTACACAGAATGTGCATGCACATCGTGTTGTGTCATGCGTTGAAATTTTTTTCCAACGAGAGATTTCATGATCTTAAACGAATTTAGTAAAATCACGTTTTAATATAATGCATGTATTTCTCACATACAATACAGTATATGTTCTCGCATAACTTCATCCTTTTACGAATCACAACTTGTGCAAATAGGAATCAAAACTCTCTTTTATTCTTGCTAATAAGCATCAGTAAAAGTATAGTCATAATCTTAGTGTTATAATCCTTAGGAATACTTTTTGAAATACAAAATCTTCCTAAATAATTTCAAGGTTTATCATCCATAAGCATTTCCAATATGGGAAATCGAATATATAAGTTGAATATCGTCAGTCTTAATTTCAATTAAAATTTGATTAATCCGAACAAACAACCATTAAAATAAATATCATATTTGAAAGGGCTCATAGAATTTATATTTACAAAAAAAATAGCAAAACTGTCTTTTTGTAGTTTCTATTGTTGAGATTAAGAATATATGAATTGTCAGATTTTCACAAAAAATTATTTCGGAAAAGTAAATCATTTCTGTAACCAGGGAATTATGGGGAAGAAAGACTATAGCGATAAGCTTCCACGTTTCTTCGAAATCCTTAGTGAAACTGATAAGGAGGCGTATCACCAGCTGCGAAAAGCCTTGAATTCTCCCAATTGTAAAAATCGAAGGAATAAATCGATTCAGACATTTCGTGAAATTATCACATCAATCAAGAATTACGTTATAAGAGGTGATTCTGAAGACAAAAATCGTTCTCTTGTCTGCGGTACAATTTGGTTGCATGAAGGAATTGCGATTAATACCCATCAGCTCCGTCTTCTTATGTCAAAATGTAAATCTTCCATCAATGGATCATTTCAAGCGATGGGTTATGAAACAATTCCAACTGGAGCTGACTCAGCTGGAGAGTTAATTAATTTATATCCTTTTATGAAGAATAATTTTATGGAGCTTCGACAGTGGACAGTTCGCTTTAAATCAGGAGGTAATGATTCCTTACTTTCTAGTTCTAAAACAGAAAAGAAATCTGATAAACGGGGTCACAGTTCTAAAACTAGCGAATTGCGACAAATCTCACCACCGCCAGATATCATTGATACTGATGAAGTCTCCTCTCTAGAAATTCACGAACCAAAGGCTACATTAGAAGTTGATGATCTTGGATTCGCTCCGAAAGAAGATTATGGCTATTTTCCAATTGATACATTGGAAGACTCGGCAATGCAGCATACTTTTGATCCGGTAGACACTCCTGATTGGAAAGATGATATTCAAGACAAAAATCACTCTTTTGATGTATTGTTATAATGTTAAGAAATTGATTTAATTAAATGTTCATGATTTTTATGTACAATTTTAAATTTTTTATAATTTTGAATGAAATAGCGTTATCCATTCATTGTTGGAACTTTTAGGAAATGGTTTTATGATTTGTTCCTTCAGTGATAAGGAAAACTCAAAGAAATTTCACTAACCAAAAAAATATAATCTTGAAAAGCAAAAAGGATTAGAAAATATTGTGCACAATCCTGTATATTCTTCGTAGGTTCCTTGATATTAAAGAAAAAAGTACAATTTATTCGATTCTCATTGTGGCTTATTGCTATTTACAGGGGAACCCTATAGTGTTCATCATACTGATGCGATAATAATTCAAATTCTCATACGCGAATTGCAATAAAGAAATTTGAATTCTTTTTACGGACCAACGAATCCAAAGGAAAAAACGTTGTGAATGTAATAAACAGAAATTCATCAAAAGTGACAGCTCTCAATTTTTTGACATTTGTAAATTCTAAATTGAATGAGAAAAATGAAATAATACTAAGCATAATACAATATTCTAGATTTAATTATAATTAGGAAAAAGTTAGTTTTGAGAGTACTTTTCATAGGCATATAGAATGAAATCTTCTGAAAAATAATATCACATAAACTCATATTATTTTCTAATATATAACTATTTTATATAAAAATCAAATTCAATGATCTTAAAAGCGAAGGATAAACCTCAAAATTTACGAATATAATGAGTGGGAATATAATGCTTATCTATCATAAAACCATATGAAATATCAATTTTTGCTTTACGCCTAATTTTTGACGACAATTAGCAAAAAAATGTTAAATGTTAACACTCAGTCCATTTGAATATGAAAAATAAAATTGACTTTGATTAAATGTTTTTATTTATCATGCAATTCTTCTTGCGACCAAAGATTTGAATAAAATTTCAAAAAAAAAGATAGCTTAAAAAATAATATACGGTAGTGTTTACTAATAGATGAATAGTATATAAATTCTATTAAAATGGATTTGATCCAAAAAAATATATAAAATTTGATCATAAATAAAATCGTTTTAAATTACTTCTTCATTTAAATTATAACAATTATTTTTGGTTTTATATTTTTTTGGATCAAATCCATTTTAATAGAATTTATATACTATTCATCTATTAGTAAACACTACCGTATATTATTTTTAAGCTATCTTTTTTTTTGAAATTTTATTCAAATCTTTGGTCGCAAGAAGAATTGCATGATAAATAAAAACATTTAATCAAAGTCAATTTTATTTTTCATATTCAAATGGACTGAGTGTTAACATTTAACATTTTTTGCTAATTGTCGTCAAAAATTAGGCGTAAAGCAAAATTGATATTTCATATGGTTTTATGATAGATAAGCATTATATTCCCACTCATTATATTCGTAAATTTTGAGGTTTATCCTTCGCTTTTAAGATCATTGAATTTGATTTTTATATAAAATAGTTATATATTAGAAAATAATATGAGTTTATGTGATATTATTTTTCAGAAGATTTTGTGTTCTTCTTCAAAATTTTATTTTTTTATTAAAAAGAATCTTTACAAAATATACATTTACTTTAATTAATATTTAAAAACGTGCTCTATCAAAAGTTCCAAAAATTCAATATTTTAGCTTTTCTGGGGTGTCACTTTTGATGAATTTCTGTTTACAACATGAAAAGTATGTACTCATATAGGACTTAAATATATAAGGAAATGGACATTATTCGTCGGAATGATAATTGCTCATGAACGATAGAGGATAAGAAAAAAATGGAAAAGAGTCATCAACGCCCTATCCTAAGCTTTGGAAAAATCGTTGGTAAATACACGATAATTAAATGTATTGGGCAAGGTGGATTCGGAGATATATACCTTGTTTGCGATAGCGAGTCAGATCAAGCGTTTGCAATGAAGCTTGAAATCAGCGAAGCAAGAAAGCAAAGTCTTCATCAAGAGTATACATTTATGTGTGGACTTCAAGGTTCACCCCATTTTCCTCATATGATTGAATACGGAGAAGATGCGAGAAATCGGTATCTTGTTCAAGAACTCTTAGGTCCATCACTTTCTGCTCTTAGAAGATGTTTCCCTGGTGGAAAGCTTTCTCTTCCAACTGTACTCTGCATCGCACAAGAAATGTTACGTATATTAAAAGAGTTCCACGGAAGAGGTTTCATACATAATGATGTTAAGCCATCAAACTTCTTAATTCGTCTGGGCTCTCCGAATTTCCTAGTTCTCATTGATTTTGGACTTTCAAAAACATATATTGATCCAAAAACAGGACAACCAATTAAAGTACGCCAATTTTCTGGATTCAAAGGTACAAAGAAATACGCATCGCCAAATGCCCATATTGGCTTCGATTTAACAGTTAGAGACGATATGTATTCATGGTTTTACACAATTGTCGAACTCGCATACGGTGTTCTTCCATGGAGTCATGAGAAAGAAAAAGTTGCAATTATGAAAGGAAAGAGAGGAATCAGGAATTCCCCTGCTTTCCAAATTCTTCCACCAAGATTGCAGAACTTACACGCCAAGATAGAAGATCTCGGACTCTTTACAAAGCCTGATTACGATGGCTGGATCGAAGAAATCGAAAAATCCTTTGAAGAAACAGGATTAGTTAAGCCAACAACATTTGATTGGGAAACCTTGGATACAATGTCTGTTATGAGGATTTCAGCAATCCCTCTCAAGGTTGAAGAAGGAAAATACGCTATTGAACCCGATTTATACGGCTTGGCTACAGATGAACAAGGTCATATTACAATTGGAATGGCTGAAGGCAATATTATCTCCAAGAAATTCCATCCTGTATCAAAGGCTTGTAATATTGCTTAATTTACACTTTTTTTATCCTATATTGTTGTGTGTTTTTGGTTGTATTGATAAAAATATTAAATTGCTCTGTCTTGTCTTTAGAAAAAAAAATACAATTCTCAAAATGATAAATAATTTTTGTCACTTTTTTGCAGAAATGAATGAAATTCCGCAAAAATTCAATAGTATGGATCAAATGAATCAAGTTTTTAATCCGAATCAACAAACAATACCGCCAGCTCAGCAACAATTTCCTCAAGCAGTAAATATTCCTGTTTCGACTCCAAAAATAAATCCTGAACCAGCTCCTTCATCAGAAATCCAGATTTTTCCATTGACAACTGTAAATAGCATCATATTTACTGATTCCTTTTGTAGTGCTGTTGTTCGTTTGCCCCAAAATTTATTAAAATCAAGAAGTGATTGTGTCGAATTATTATCATACAGAGAATTTAATCATATAGTTTCAACTCTAGGTATGAAAAATATGAAAAATAGGACAAAACAAGAAATGCTGAATGCAATTATCTTTCGAACTGGTAGTTTATGGCCTGAAATACATAGTAGATGCCAGCAATTGATAAAAATCATTGACCCACCGCCAGAGGCTCCAAAGAAAGAATCCAAAAGTAAAAAAGCTCAAAATCAAATTCAAATTCCTCGTCAACCGAGAACTCCATTCGATCCTCGACTTGCACAAATTCTCTCCGACTTATACATGTCTCCCACAGAAAGCTGGAATGATTTTCTTGTTACTTCAAACCCTGATGAAACAAAAAGTCTTATTGATGCAATTAAGTCGATAAGATCAGAAGAAGTTGAATTATCTAACACAACGTTCCCTACGGATAGTTTTATCCTTCAATATATCTCGGGCCAATCTCGAATTACAAATTCTTATCTGAACCAGTTTAAAGCTGATGCTGAAGATCTGAACAACATAGTATATAACCTCACAAGGAACGATCAGCCGGATCAATCAGCCAATGTAAGAAACAAAGTTAAAATCTAACCAATATGTTTATATTTTTATATGTTAGTATCAAATAAAAGTGTATATTATATGATTTAACTATTTATTTTGAGTCATGTAGCTCTTGTCTATCAATTTATCAATATCAATATCCATTTGTAATCCGATTTCGTCGTATATGCATTGCTTGACCTTATTTCCATCTTCAACTTTGGCTGGATCAAACCAAAATGCGTAGCTAATCTTAGTGCGATCTTTAACAATGATGTAAAGTCCTCTAAAACCTTCTCCAACTTTATGATCGAATTCTCCACCAACAGAAAATGCAATTAACTTGTAAAATAGTTCTGGGTCACGATTATCAAGTCTGATCGTGAAAATTCTTGTATTAATATCATCATAATGAGGCTTAAATGGATCTTTGAAAAATGCTATATTATATCCTGAAATTTTATCAAGTGTTGGGAGTTTTCTAACAATTTCCCATAAATCTTCAACGTTTTCGATAGGAATATTGCAGAGCATTTCATCGTAATACCTGTCTCTGATAGCAATTGAGAAGAAAGACCATTTTTGATTTAATGGATGTAACTTAATTTCTTCAGTAGTCATGAAAACTTAAAAATTCTAAGGATGTCACTTTTACAATTCACATAAACTAAACATGGTTAATAACTGTTGCAAATTTATTAAAACATAATTCCTTTCATTATATGGTCAGAAACGACAAAATTTGAAGAAGGGATTATCGCTGTAAAGACTGAATAGAAGGCCAATTGCATAATACATATTCTTAAATACTCTTACTTATATGAATGCTGGTTACAAACCTTATTTAATTCATCAAATAATAAATATATCACTTACTTTTATATGTATATTGAGTTTCAATTCATATGCCAAAACTCACTAAGAGAATACATAGCGATGTAGAAACTTAGAACCCATAGCTCATGATATCGAATCAAGATATATCTTAATTTAAGTTGATTTATTAATAATTCCTATCAAAAAGGAGTAAACGTGTGAACTTGAACTCAATTAATGTATTACGCACATTTAGGAACAAATGTTTTTGGAGAATGAGGTTGACATCCCGAAAAAAATTCAGTTTGGTCAATTATTATTCATAGGTTTTTGAAAGTCTATAATGCCGAAATAACATATAATCTCGAGATTTTAAAAGATTTATGATTAGCACTTTTTCAACCGTTTTGTTAGTCTGAAATGAGTGCCCAAACCCAACCCGATAGGGGTCAGGTGCTCATTGATCCATCGACTCCGGCGGAAAATGGTGGTCTTGATAACATTAATTTTGAGCTTATTCTATATGAGAATTCTCAAATTCAAGACCCTGCCGATCAAATTTACACAGTTGTTGGGAAACTCGGTGAAGGAAGGTGGGGGCAAGTCTACGAAGTATCCTTGCCAAATCCTTCTGGAGGGGATCCTTTATTATATGCGATGAAAATCTCGAAATCGACAAGAGATTCATTGGAACAGTTTCAATATGAAACGCAAGCTCTTGCATACGTATGTTTCTTACAAGCATGTGTTCTTCGCAATATCGAAATTTTGCGAAGAAAACGTGTTTGAAAAAAAAAATTAAATTTTACTAACACACAGATTAAAGCCAACTCTTCAGACGAGGACTTACAATATGTATCGGATGTTCACGCATACTTCCAATACCAAGGCCATATTTGTATTGTGCTTGACAAATGTGGTCCGTCAACTCTTTCGTTTTTGCAGGCAATAGAATACAGCGGTCTACCTCTCAACCTCGTGCAATCAGTTCTCCGAGACGTTCTTACTGCTTTAAAAAACCTAGCGAATCTTTCAATTATTCATTGCGATGTTAAGCCAGAGAATATATGCGCTTTGAACGACACTTCATCCCACGTCAAGCTAGTTGATTTCGGAAGCTGTGTCGTCGTTAATACAATACAAAACACGTACACGCAATCAAGATATTATCGAGCCCCAGAAGTAGCACTACATTTAGAATATGATACTAAAGCAGATGTCTGGTCGACCGGATGCGTGGCGGCTGAGCTCATGCTTGGCCTCCCACTGTTTCCAGCAGAATCTGAACGTCATCTCATTTGTTTGATTGCACAGATGCTCGGACCATATCCGGCGAACATGAGAGAACAGACAGAGCGTCATGATGAGCTATTCATGCCAGATGAAACTCTGAAATCCGCTGAAATTCTTTGTCTAGAAAATGACGAGAATTTCGTCAATTACCAGCCTTACTTTATACACGAGCACCTTGACGACATCATTATGAACTACGCGTACCCAGATGATATGACGGACGAGCAAATCTCCGTAGAAATGGAACACAGGAGAGTATTTATAGACCTTTTACAGCAAATGCTACAAATAGACCCAGCACTGCGTATCACTGCTGACGTGGCGCTGCAACATCCTTTCTTATCTTTGCCTCTATAATTATATTATGTTCTGATATAGATATTGGATATATATTGGAACATTAGTGATATATATGTATTATAGAAAATAGAAATTCCACGATTCTCTCCGTTTAAGTTGATTTCTCGTTCTGAAAATCAAATCTACTTGATTTCATGCGACAAGATCGTGAATGCGGGTTTATTTCCGCCTACTTTCAAACAAGCATACTATACTTTTCAAATATATAAATAAAAAAATAAATTTTTTTTTTTCTTCTCTAAATCAAAGAAGTTTTAGTATCATATCTAACGTGTCTATCAATATGTAAATGTAGGTACATAAAGATTTATTCCGTTGAAAGGTTTTCAATCGAGATATATGTTTGGTAATAAATGTTCGATGTAAATATCGGAAAAGCTATTTCTGCCAGAAAACAAACCAAAATTCATGTTCTTTAATAAGATTTTAATAAAATAATATCAATTTTCTGAATCAAACAGTATTAATAGTATTTAACTCAATGTGAATTTATTGTTATGCCGAAATTAAATAGTATCCATATGTTACACACCTCATTTTAACGTATTATGAAAATATATCATTAAAATAAGAAATTTTATAGTACTTAATATAATGAAATAGATAATATATGAATATTATTGCATCATTGGCTATTTATAATTCTGTTTTAATGATTATTATTCATGAAAATCTAAAATCAAATATCCAATTTTCCAAAAAAATTTTGGAATTATAAAAATAAATGGAAGATTCTAAGGAAAGCACTTGATATTCCTTATTTTGAAAAAAATTTGGAAATACAAAGTCTTCTTAAAATCGTCCATACGTACCTGTGAGACCGTATTTATTGTCCAGTTTCAATGAAAAGAGATTACCCTCAATTTTTAACTTTTGCAACTCCAAAAACCAGGTGTTTTTCCAGAACTACCATCTAGGATGAGTCCTAGGAGCTATAATTCTAGGGTTAGATGATACCCACTTAGTACTTTTATTTGTATATGTTTTAATGGAATTTGGTGAGGGGTCATGAAATTCGTATCTAATTTGCTATCATCTAAGCTGGTAAAAGTTAGAGAAAGCTATTTACTGGTTGTATATTACAAATATACCTTGTAATAGAAAATATAAGTGTTTGTGATTTAAATTCGCTCAATTAGCTCGAAAATTTGTTTTATATCAATGACAAACTAACACAATCCTATTTATGTGATTTCCAATCTGTTCCCAAAATATATCAGCATGAATATATATATATTGATATTATTTGCAATTTCATCATTAAATAGTACTTTTTCCCCTATTTTTAATTTAGAAATAGTATATTTATATGATAGCGACACAATATTTTAATTAAAAAATATATGTTATCGATCATCACACTCAAATTGAATTTCAAAAATTTTAGAATTTTTCAATTTCAATATTGAAAATATATTTCTTATATCATAGCGATTCATGTTATAATAATATGGAGAAAATATTGTTTTAAATCTAAAATTTAAAATGAATGATTGGGCATTACATTATTCCAATTTATTGTTTATTTGTTAATCTAGTGGAAACTGTAATAAACAGAAATTCATCAAAAGTGACAGCTCTCAATTTTTTGACATTTGTAAATTCTAAATTGAATGAGAAAAATGAAATAATACTAAGCATAATACAATATTCTAGATTTAATTATAATTAGGAAAAAGTTAGTTTTGAGAGTACTTTTCATAGGCATATAGAATGAAATCTTCTGAAAAATAATATCACATAAACTCATATTATTTTCTAATATATAACTATTTTATATAAAAATCAAATTCAATGATCTTAAAAGCGAAGGATAAACCTCAAAATTTACGAATATAATGAGTGGGAATATAATGCTTATCTATCATAAAACCATATGAAATATCAATTTTTGCTTTACGCCTAATTTTTGACGACAATTAGCAAAAAATGTTAAATGTTAACACTCAGTTCATTTGAATATGAAAAATAAAATTGACTTTGATTAAATGTTTTTATTTATCATGCAATTCTTCTTGCGACCAAAGATTTGAATAAAATTTCAAAAAAAAAGATAGCTTAAAAAATAATATACGGTAGTGTTTACTAATAGATGAATAGTATATAAATTCTATTAAAATGGATTTGATCCAAAAAAATATACCCTACTTTCCCAACATTTAGAATAAGGTTATTGCCCTAAAATTCAGTTATAGACACTTAGGAGAGCATTTAAGCCATGATATTTTGGCATATGATAGAGAAACATCTTATAAACATTTTCAGTATGTTTTCCTATAAAATAACGATCTCACATGAAATTACTAAAATATCAAATTTTGATTTTCACTTTAAAGTTGGGAGAATACTCTACAGTGACAGGGTATACAATTTTAACCTTTGTTTTGATTATAAATAAAGTATTGATAGAGATATGAGTTGTACAGAATTATACACGTGTGTTTAATCAAATGTAAGTTGTGCAACAATAATGATTAGCTAGATAGTATATTAAGGAACTGTGATTTATGATCTAATTCAATAAGATGTAAATGATATTCAAATATATTAAATAAATGCGAATGTTCAAGATGTGAAATCAGTTAGTTAATTGTTGTATATAGATATTTTACTGTGATTAATGAATTTTTTAACAATTTAAAATTATCAAATTTCAAAATATGCGCAATGAGATAATTTGAGAGTATTTTGAGAACTGAAGACTTATGATTTAGTGTTTTTGAATAAGCACATCAATATAAAGATAGAAAATAAATTGAGATATAATTTTTTTGAAGGTATTATAAGGGTGGAGGTAGTAGGATAAATTTTTAATGTTCTATACTTTCATGGCAAATAATTAAATAGAAGTAAAACTTTGTTTTAAGAATTGAAAATTTTAAATAAAAAAGGAATGTTAGTAATGCTAATTTATTTGATTCCGGGGGACACCCCGGTTATCAAATATATTTATTAAAATGGAAAATCTCTCACTTTTCGAAAAAATCGAAACTGCAAGGATCTCCGATTCTCGATATGATAATTTATTTGATTCCGGGGGACGCCCCGGTTATCAAATATATTTATTAGAACGGAAAATCTCTCACTTTTCGAAAAAATCGAAACTGCAAGGATCTCCGATTCTCGATATGATAATTTATTTGATTCCGGGGGACACCCCGGTTATCAAATATATTTATTAGAACGGAAAATCTCTCACTTTTCGAAAAAATCGAAACTGCAAGGATCTCCGATTCTCGATATGATAATTTATTTGATTCCGGGGGACGCCCCGGTTATCAAATATATTTATTAGAACGGAAAATCTCTCACTTTTCGAAATTTTTTTTAACAAAAATATGGCATTCTTAAATTATAGTTACATGTTATTTCACAATCATTATCATTAAAAAATTCAATTATTCAAGTTGTTTTGTCCCGACGGTTTTTACGGTTATAAAAATGGTTGCGAACTCAATCCATCAGCAAAATGTCGGTTGGGGTGCCCTTCTTGGCCTCCTGAGTACTCACCAAGATACCCCCAGCTCCCGCAAAACACCTCCCTTAGGTGAGCATTAACTGATGACATGAGTTAACAATTCTACAAAATCATCAAGCATGAAGGTTTATGATTTATAAATCAAAATCTCAGAAACTGCTTGACTTTGCAAGTTGCTGTCTTTACCGGTTACTCTGCTGCAATCTCTTTTCTGATTGCAGGCAGAGTTCTGCATCCTGAGGACTTTGCCTTGCAGATATGCTTGTAATCACTACGTGAGCAACTTGGTGTTGCAAGTTGCTGTCTTTACCGGTTACTCTGCTGCAATCTCTTTTCTGATTGCAGGCAAAGTTCTGCATCCTGAGGACTTTGCCTTGCAGATATGCTTGTAATCACTACGTGAGCAACTTGGTGTTGCAAGTTGCTGTCTTTACCGGTTAGCTTTTTTTGAAGTTTCTTCGCATCTTATATAAGCTCTAGATCAATATTTATCATCAGAATTTGCATCTCATAAAGCACAATATTAATCAAATAGGCAGATTTCATTCGGAGTCTCTCATTAAATGAGAAACTCCGAATGAGATTTGCTCTAAGGTAATGTACTTGTTATGCTTGGCCTAGAAGCAAGGAGGAAACATGTATATGGTTTGTTTATACTGAAGTTATCTGGAATTCTCTCAATTGAGGATTCAAATCCAGATAACAGCAGTATAAGTTAATATTGTTGTGCACCTCAGGTTGTTTATAGGCCCGAGAACGAGAAAAGAATTTATGGTGTGAATTGGCTCGATATATACCTACGCTCTGTAAAAAATACGTTATATTTTCTTTCATATGAGAAAAATGTTTTTCTTTTTTATAATACTATGTGCTTTGTTACTTCATAAATTGTCTATTTTTCTTATTAAAACCTATTTTTTCCGTGTGATTCGGAATCTACGCATTCAAAAAATGCGTTTTCCGCTCTCAGAACGCGAAAATATGAACTACATGACGAGATAAATCGATTTATTATGTTCCTAAATATTCTCATTTTTCAATCTTGCTCAATACTCAAAAATAAGCAGACTCTCAAATAGAGAACATAAAATAACTCATATTTATCATATTAAAATTTTGAAAAAGTCTCCCGAAAAAAATCATATTTCGAAAATTTCAAAAAAATAAGTACATTTTTCGCCAAAGAAAAAAGAAAAATGTTTTTTTTTTGAATTTTTGATGATAATATGCACTCCTGACGGTCGCAGTGTCTCATTCCGGGAGACATTGCCTGTGCATGTCTCCCAGAATGGCATACTGTTCCGCATTCATAACTTGAATGCGGAACTTTGACCGACAAGAGTGCATTGTGCACTCTTGTTGGTCTGCATGTGTCATTCCGGGAGACATTGCCTGTGCATGTCTCCCAGAACGAGACAATTTATTGCAATCAGAATACGATTGCAAAACTTTGACCGACAAGAGTGCATTGTGCACTCTTGTTTGTCATCCACTATGATACTTAGAGAAAATACTTTACTTACATTATTTAAAATATTAATTTCCCTATTTAATATTTATTTATTATTTTTTGTGCTTTATATTCCCTATGGCATGTACTGAACTATTTTATAGACTCTACCGAGCTATCTCCACATATAAACATTTGACAATAACACATATATACTCTCTTCATATTCTAGTCTCATGACATATTATTGCAAAAGCTATATTTATACAGCATACCTCATAAAGTCTCATTATATCCCTATCTAAGCGTTCAAAACCTATTTTCCCCACGTAATCTGATTCTTCAGGCTCCGCTGATTCGATTTCTGCTGTCAGATCGTGAAAATATGAATCACATAACAAGATAAACACAAATCCAAAATAATAATGTTTTCTTCAAATTGACTCTTCCACGATATTCATATATTTGTTATTAATTCCGTTTTCCCTTACAAATGTATTTAATTTTCTGAATAATACGTATTATAAAATGAATATCTCAAAAACTAAATTAAAAAATTAATACTGGGTAATAACTAGATATATTGTGACTTTTTGAATTCACACACTTTTGGAAAAAATTGAATTTTTCTAAAATGATGTTGTTTGAACATGAACTTAAAGAGTTTTTTTACCGAAAATATCAAGTTGGGTAACATGTGTTTATCTTGTTATGTGATTCATATTTTCACGATCTGACAGCAGAAATCGAATCAGCGGAGCCTGAAGAATCAGATTACGTGGGGAAAATAGGTTTTGAACGCTTAGATAGGGATATAATGAGACTTTATGAGGTATGCTGTATAAATATAGCTTTTGCAATAATATGTCATGAGACTAGAATATGAAGAGAGTATATATGTGTTATTGTCAAATGTTTATATGTGGAGATAGCTCGGTAGAGTCTATAAAATAGTTCAGTACATGCCATAGGGAATATAAAGCACAAAAAAATAATAAATATTAAATAGGGAAATTAATATTTTAAATAATGTAAGTAAAGTATTTTCTCTAAGTATCATAGTGGATGACAAACAAGAGTGCACAATGCACTCTTGTCGGTCAAAGTTTTGCAATCGTATTCTGATTGCAATAAATTGTCTCGTTCTGGGAGACATGCACAGGCAATGTCTCCCGGAATGACACATGCAGACCAACAAGAGTGCACAATGCACTCTTGTCGGTCAAAGTTCCGCATTCAAGTTATGAATGCGGAACAGTATGCCATTCTGGGAGACATGCACAGGCAATGTCTCCCGGAATGACACATGCAGACCAACAAGAGTGCACAATACACTCTTGTCGGTCAAAGTTTTGCAATCGTATTCTGATTGCAATAAATTGTCTCGTTCTGGGAGACATGCACAGGCAATGTCTCCCGGAATGACACATGCAGACCAACAAGAGTGCACAATGCACTCTTGTCGGTCAAAGTTCCGCATTCAAGTTATGAATGCGGAACAGTATGCCATTCTGGGAGACATGCACAGGCAATGTCTCCCGGAATGACACATGCAGACCAACAAGAGTGAACAATCCGCTTTCTCCTTTGAAATCCAACATTCTAATCACATCTACATTAATAAATTGTTATAAAATACTAATCAAAGATCCAATACAATTCTACTATCTTATTCACACATTACCAATGTTAACACCTCTTATAACTTAAATTATTTCATAAAATTTGTTTTTATATCTTATTATTTTCTCATAATGCTTCTAATACATCTCTAATTTCTTACATTCAAACACCAATATCGTCATACTATCATAAGCACTTAATTTTTTCAAAATTTTAGACTTAAATTTGAGCTACATTTTCATCATCATTTTTAGCCTTAAGCTTCTATAAGGTTATAATACATTATCGTAATATTCTAATATTTATGATTCTTACTACTCAATTCAATATAATCATATAAGTCACTCATAATCAGGAGCATAATTTAAAAATCTATAGCTCATATTTTGACAATTATATATATAGATGATGCATATTGCAATTCCGGTTTCAACACGATCAAATGTCAAACCATGATAAAATATATATCAATTTACAAAATATCGATTAACATTAGAATCCATATCTAATTCCATCAATGCACAAGTTGTAAATGCTTAATTCATCTTTGAGAAACGTGAATAGCACAATTTTATAAGATTATTTGTTGAATATTTAAAATATAAGCCAAATCGAATCTGCTGTATATTACTTTAGTTTATCATTGAATGTTAAATGTGTTCATATAAATATTTGAGTCAGATATCGCATTTTCTAATTTCAAAATTTATCTCATGAAGTTAGAATTTATTTGATCATACAACATCATATTAGTCAAACTAGAGTTCAATCGCGATTCCAAAATGGAACAATTGCTTGTTTTATCAAAATGTTAAAATATTAATCTAAAAAACTTAATATCTAACCAAAACATTCTAGAAATATCATATACAGGTATATGCAATCTAAATGCACACGAAATACTGAAAATTAAAAAGAATATTTATGAGATTATTAAATCTTATGCATTTCAATGAAGAGTCGATAATTATCATCTCTATAGGTTATATATCAACATATGAGTTTTTGGATTGACCACTACTATACTAATGTGATCAAATTAATCTGATTTCTTGAATTTTCATTTGAAGCATTCGCAGTAGTAGGAGTACCTTCATATATTAACATATTAAAAAATTGCGCCCAGATTCGCAGTTTAATCATGATTTTAAGATTGCATTAGATTTCGAAATGCAGAAAAAAATCACTTTAGATTTCCTTCAAACTCTAAGCATAAGCATGTCTCTATATGAGGAAACTATTTGAGCTATTCATTTGGCGGCCCAAAAACTCATGTTGCCTGAGCGCAGAAAATACCAATTTTTGGACCCTGGGTAGGGGGTCATGCATGTTTTCTAAATGTTGGAAAAGTAGGGTATAAAATTTGATCATAAATAAAATCGTTTTAAATTACTTCTTCATTTAAATTATAACAATTATTTTTGGTTTTATATTTTTTTGGATCAAATCCATTTTAATAGAATTTATATACTATTCATCTATTAGTAAACACTACCGTATATTATTTTTTAAGCTATCTTTTTTTTTGAAATTTTATTCAAATCTTTGGTCGCAAGAAGAATTGCATGATAAATAAAAACATTTAATCAAAGTCAATTTTATTTTTCATATTCAAATGGACTGAGTGTTAACATTTAACATTTTTTGCTAATTGTCGTCAAAAATTAGGCGTAAAGCAAAAATTGATATTTCATATGGTTTTATGATAGATAAGCATTATATTCCCACTCATTATATTCGTAAATTTTGAGGTTTATCCTTCGCTTTTAAGATCATTGAATTTGATTTTTATATAAAATAGTTATATATTAGAAAATAATATGAGTTTATGTGATATTATTTTTCAGAAGATTTTGTGTTCTTCTTCAAAATTTTATTTTTTTATTAAAAAGAATCTTTACAAAATATACATTTACTTTAATTAATATTTAAAAACGTGCTCTATCAAAAGTTCCAAAAATTCAATATTTTAGCTTTTCTGGGGTGTCACTTTTGATGAATTTCTGTTGACAACAAAACAATTAATATTTTGGGGCGGAGGTTTTTGTGATATGGAAAAATGTTAGTTGCTCAATTATCTCACTATTGGATGGACTTTTATCGAGCGAAATTTTGGCTGTAAAGACAATTCTGATATTGGTAACATGGTGATAAGAACAAATAGTCAGTTTGCATGGTTTATGATGAGATAATTTCGATTTAAAAAAAAACATAAAAATTGATTTTAATGAGCGATTATATTTGAATATGCTCTCCTAATTTGAAGGAACTGGTTAAATCATGAATTGATCATGAATAATTTTTTTTCAAAATAACAATTATAATTTCATATTCATTATAAGTTGAAAATATATCATAAAGACTTTATGAATGATAAATTCCTAAAAAACAAGTTAGTTTGTTTCTGAAAATAATAATAATAAAAACCAATTTAGACCCAATAATTTTTGGCGGGATAATTGAGATGTTACGATTGAATTAAAAAAAAGCGGTAATACATTTTTATAATGATGAAGAGGCTGGCAACCTCTGAGTCAAAGCACTTGTTAATGCAATGATGAAGAGGCTGGCAACCTCTGAGTCAAAGCACTTGTTAATGCAATGATGAAGAGGCTGGCAACCTCTGAGTCAAAGCACTTGTTAATGCAATGATGAAGAGGCTGGCAACCTCTGAGTCAAAGCACTTGTTAATGCAATGATGAAGAGGCTGGCAACCTCTGAGTCAAAGCACTTGTTAATGCAATGATGAAGAGGCTGGCAACCTCTGAGTCAAAGCACTTGTTAATGCAATGATGAAGAGGCTGGCAACCTCTGAGTCAAAGCACTTGTTAATGCAATGATGAAGAGGCTGGCAACATCTGAGTTAAAATACTTTTTCCAGTGTGGGAGTAATTTGAAAAAAAAAAATTTAGTTCATATATTGAAAAAAAAAAATCACCTATCAATATTGCACTTTGCCTGTCAAAAGTTCTTCGCATCTCTTGAGGTGTGAGGAAGTTTCTCGACAGAGGAAACTTTCATATCGAATGTTGCCTCTGTCGAGATGTATGTGACAGGCAAAGTGCAATCACCTATCAATATTGCACTTTGCCTGTCAAAAGTTCTTCGCATCTCTTGAGGTGTGAGGAAGTTTCTCGACAGAGGAAACTTTCATATCGAATGTTGCCTCTGTCGAGATGTATGTGACAGGCAAAGTGCAATCACCTATCAATATTGCACTTTGCCTGTCAAAAGTTCTTCGCATCTCTTGAGGTGTGAGGAAGTTTCTCGACAGAGGAAACTTTCATATCGAATGTTGCCTCTGTCGAGATGTATGTGACAGGCAAAGTGCAATCACCTATCAATATTGCACTTTGCCTGTCAAAAGTTCTTCGCATCTCTTGAGGTGTGAGGAAGTTTCTCGACAGAGGAAACTTTCATATCGAATGTTGCCTCTGTCGAGATGTATGTGACAGGCAAAGTGCAATCACCTATCAATATTGCACTTTGCCTGTCAAAAGTTCTTCGCATCTCTTGAGGTGTGAGGAAGTTTCTCGACAGAGGAAACTTTCATATCGAATGTTGCCTCTGTCGAGATGTATGTGACAGGCAAAGTGCAATCACCTATCAATATTGCACTTTGCCTGTCAAAAGTTCTTCGCATCTCTTGAGGTGTGAGGAAGTTTCTCGACAGAGGAAACTTTCATATCGAATGTTGCCTCTGTCGAGATGTATGTGACAGGCAAAGTGCAATCACCTATCAATATTGCACTTTGCCTGTCAAAAGTTCTTCGCATCTCTTGAGGTGTGAGGAAGTTTCTCGACAGAGGAAACTTTCATATCGAATGTTGCCTCTGTCGAGATGTATGTGACAGGCAAAGTGCAATCACCTATCAATATTGCACTTTGCCTGTCAAAAGTTCTTCGCATCTCTTGAGGTGTGAGGAAGTTTCTCGACAGAGGAAACTTTCATATCGAATGTTGCCTCTGTCGAGATGTATGTGACAGGCAAAGTGCAATCACCTATCAATATTGCACTTTGCCTGTCAAAAGTTCTTCGCATCTCTTGAGGTGTGAGGAAGTTTCTCGACAGAGGAAACTTTCATATCGAATGTTGCCTCTGTCGAGATGTATGTGACAGGCAAAGTGCAATCACCTATCAATATTGCACTTTGCCTGTCAAAAGTTCTTCGCATCTCTTGAGGTGTGAGGAAGTTTCTCGACAGAGGAAACTTTCATATCGAATGTTGCCTCTGTCGAGATGTATGTGACAGGCAAAGTGCAATATTGATAGGTGATTGCACTTTGGCTCTCCAAACTCTCAAATATGCTTCTCACCATACATCAAACGGGCAAATTTCTCCTTAAATTTCTCTTTATTTGAAAGGTTTTCAACAAAGCTATACCTTAAAAATCTGTGCTTGTTATATCTGATCATTTGTGTGTTAGGGGAGGTAAATTTATTCCACTAGAGCAAATTTTTTCCGAGGTTTCTCATCGAATGAGAAACCTCGGAACAACTCTTCAATAGTGTAATGAATTTGTGGTATTTGTCCTGCAAACAGCGAGAGAACTTGTCTGTAATTCGTTTATGATGAAGTTATCTGGATGTCTCTCAGATGAGGAAGGAAGTCCAGAAAACTTCACCATAAGTTAATACTTGTGTATTTCTATGACTCTCTTCACGTCAGAGAATGTAAATTTACTCGAATAGGGCAAAGTTCTGCTCAAGTTTCTCATTTGATGAGAAACCTCGGAAGAACTTTGCCCTAAGGTAATGTATATGTGATTGTTGGCCCGCAGAGAAACAAGGAATCTGTTTGTATTTCGTTTATGGTGAAGTTCTCGGATGTTCTCTCAAATTATATGGAAAATCAAGATAACTTCACCATAATTTGTTGTAGTTGTGATTCTCTGGCTCTTTGCCGGCCAGAAAACTAGAAAATAGTTTATAGTGGGAGTATGCTCGATGAATACCTACTCACTAAAAATATACGTTATTTTTTGTTTTCCTATGGGAAAATAGTTTTGATTTTTATACTATCGTATGCTTTGTTATTGCATGAATTGTCTATTTTCTTAATAAAAACTCATTTTTCCGTGTGATTCTGAATCAATGCATTCCAAAAAAGCGTTTTCCGCCTTTGAAACGTGAAAACACACATTGCATGAAGAATCAGAGAAGATTTTCTAACTCGAAGAATTCCAAAAAAAACCAATTATAGTTTTTTTATCGTGAAAAATTTACTTTTTAACTACGAAATTTTTAAAACGCGATTTTTTTGGAGATTTTTAGAAAATTCAAATATGATAGGCATGTGTTATTTTATGTGCTCTATGAGTTTATCAGCTTAATTTGGAGTTATTATCAAATTTCAATAAGTCTAAAAAATTGAAAGATAGAAAATCTTCTCTGATTCTTCATGCAATGTGTGTTTTCACGTTTCAAAGGCGGAAAACGCTTTTTTGGAATGCATTGATTCAGAATCACACGGAAAAATGAGTTTTTATTAAGAAAATAGACAATTCATGCAATAACAAAGCATACGATAGTATAAAAATCAAAACTATTTTCCCATAGGAAAACAAAAAATAACGTATATTTTTAGTGAGTAGGTATTCATCGAGCATACTCCCACTATAAACTATTTTCTAGTTTTCTGGCCGGCAAAGAGCCAGAGAATCACAACTACAACAAATTATGGTGAAGTTATCTTGATTTTCCATATAATTTGAGAGAACATCCGAGAACTTCACCATAAACGAAATACAAACAGATTCCTTGTTTCTCTGCGGGCCAACAATCACATATACATTACCTTAGGGCAAAGTTCTTCCGAGGTTTCTCATCAAATGAGAAACTTGAGCAGAACTTTGCCCTATTCGAGTAAATTTACATTCTCTGACGTGAAGAGAGTCATAGAAATACACAAGTATTAACTTATGGTGAAGTTTTCTGGACTTCCTTCCTCATCTGAGAGACATCCAGATAACTTCATCATAAACGAATTACAGACAAGTTCTCTCGCTGTTTGCAGGACAAATACCACAAATTCATTACACTATTGAAGAGTTGTTCCGAGGTTTCTCATTCGATGAGAAACCTCGGAAAAAATTTGCTCTAGTGGAATAAATTTACCTCCCCTAACACACAAATGATCAGATATAACAAGCACAGATTTTTAAGGTATAGCTTTGTTGAAAACCTTTCAACGAATGAGAAAGTTAGGAAAAACTCTACCTTATAAGATCAACTATAGAATTCATAGCTCTTTGAATACTAGGAAACATTAATGCAGTAGTTTAAGGCAAAGTTTTTCCGAGATCTACGAAGGATAGAGAGATCTCGGAAGAACTTTGCTCTGCACAAGTAATTTCAGAATCTATGGTCCTCTAAGGACCAGAGGACGGTAATGTAAAAGAATGATGTCAATAGCAGATAAATAATAGCCTTAGAAGTTCAATACGTGCACAGTTTGACTACATTGCCCTAGTAGTTAGACTGTACAGGTATTGTACTTCTGGCCTAAAAAATCCTCATTGAAGACAATAGGTAGAAACTCAAATTGTTGATAAATATCCCAAAATATCATAAGAGAGCCCATTATTGTTACCTGGCTCCTTCCTGGCTTTCAAAGTCTGTAAACGAGAAGTCTTGGCTCTTGTGGTAATTGCTTCCAAGAGGTTTACTCAATTCGAGTAAAACTATAAACCCTGTAACTGACATGTACTTCCTTGAATGGGCATTAAAAGTAATTTAACCTAACGAATAGTAACATGACTCTCGTAAACGAAAAAGAGAATTTGACGCAGTCAAATCCTCTCTCTCAAAAAGTGGACTTTACATGGCAAATTTCAAATGCATGTAAGGTCCACTTTGATCAGTTTCAGGATGGAATTGGAGGCCATGAGGTACTGACATTGCATCAGTATCTCATAGCCTCCAATCCCTTCAAAAAATGGGAGAAACTTTGGTCGAATAATTTAACATTCGGCCAAAGTTTCTCCCATAATTAATGAGAATGAAAGGGTAAGAGGCATATAGGGTCACTATATACCTCTTACCCTTTCATTTTCATTTGGAGGTCAACAAACCCGGAGTTAATTGCAAACAATTAACTCCAAATTTGTTTATGTTAAGGAAGGAATTGGAGGGTAAGAGGTACATAGTATGAATATGTACCTCTTACCCTGCAATTCCTTCTAGAAAGTTCCAAAACTTTGGGTTAATTGCAAACTATTAACCCAAAGTTTTGGAACTTTCAAGTGGAGATGGAAGGCTTTGGGGTATATATTAATATAATATACCTCAAAGCCTTCCATCTCCACTACAAATGGAGAAACTTTGTCCGAATAGTTTAACATTCGGACAAAGTTTCTCCCATCTTTCAATGTAATTGCTACCTGTGAGGTACTGACTTGAAGTCAGTGCTTCACAGGTAGCAATATCCAAAAATTTAAAAACATTTTATCAGTTCGTTAGAGAACTAGAGCCTCCTAGGTACTGAACCAGAATCAGTGCCTAGGGGACTCTAGTGATCTATATAAATCTGAGAAACTTTGAGGAAATTGTTCGACATTTCCTCAAAGTTTCTCAGCAATTTAGCGAGGAATGTTCGTTATCGTGTAGATATTTATAATATATACATGATAACAAACATTCCCCGCTAAAAGATGTAAAATCTTATAAGAAATAATTGCAAAAGAATAACAAATTGCAACAAATTTTATATGAAACTGAACCTTATGAGGTAGTGATTCAAGATCACCGCCTCATAAGATTCAGTTTCAATCTCAAGTATCTCAAAAGTAAGGCTCTATTTTTTGCCATGTAAAGTGTCACTTTACTGTCAAGCCGTTTTTATCGTTTTCGTTTACAACATGACCACTATTTTGATGACTAAGAAATGTAATTCATCAAATTGGCAGTTCGATGAATAATACCATGCAATCAACAACTGGTTTGTTACAATTTGGCTTGATTCATCAAATTGGCGGTTTGATGAACCGAATATTGTAATCCAGACTAGGTCAGTTACAATTTGGCTTGATTCATCAAATTGGCGGTTTGATGAACCGAATATTGTAATCCAGACTAGGTCAGTTGCTTGTTGGTCATAGATAATAATGACACCTTTCAGTTTTTGTTAAACATCTCAATTATCCCGCCAAAAATTATTGGGTCTAAATTGGTTTTTATTATTATTATTTTCAGAAACAAACTAACTTGTTTTTTAGGAATTTATCATTCATAAAGTCTTTATGATATATTTTCAACTTATAATGAATATGAAATTATAATTGTTATTTTGAAAAAAAATTATTCATGATCAATTCATGATTTAACCAGTTCCTTCAAATTAGGAGAGCATATTCAAATATAATCGCTCATTAAAATCAATTTTTATGTTTTTTTTTAAATCGAAATTATCTCATCATAAACCATGCAAACTGACTATTTGTTCTTATCACCATGTTACCAATATCAGAATTGTCTTTACAGCCAAAATTTCGCTCGATAAAAGTCCATCCAATAGTGAGATAATTGAGCAACTAACATTTTTCCATATCACAAAAAACCTCCCCATATTTTGGAGAAACAAAAATTTGAAATTTGAAATTTTGAAAAAAATGCATGAATCGGTAATTAAACATTGATTTATTAATTTATTAGCCATGTCTTTGATGTTGGTCTTATTCATAAGCCGATTTAAAGAATTAATTTTTCCAAATCGTGTTTGACATTAACACATATAGATATATCAGGAAAAAAGGTATCACTTATCAAGTTATTGGTTTTTATGTATCTCCTAACTTTGCCTCGTTCTGAATACAATTCTAGTTAACGGATTTTAAATAACTATATGAAGAATACATCATTTTGGTTTTATTATTATTAAAATGATATATATTAGCTATGGATATGCTTGTAAGAATATTATTCCGTGAATTGGAAACAGAAAAAATAAATTTAGACAGAAAATGCATATCTTTAAAAAATAATATGAAATTTAGCTTTTATATTATTATCCGATAAAATATGCATGATAATTACTCCGCAAATAAAATTTAGGAAGCAAGTTGTGACGGTTTGAGCGGTTTTTAATGGCTCACAAGGAAGGAAGTATCGTTTTATCAGGCAACAAGAGGTCTTGAAATGAGTAAAGGACTGATCACCCTTGAAAGGTTCAAACTTGCTTGCGCGCCACAGTCTTAAAAATGATATGTTTCACTTCTGGTCGAAAATTTCAACCTCTATGACAGTTGTTGGATGAACAATTGTGTAGCGGGATGAAATCTGAGTGCGGCCTGGGGCTGCAGCGTCAATCTTCCCGGCATCTTTACCGCAATCATCTCTTAGATTGCACACAAAGTTGCGAACGAGCAGCTTTCTATGCGGTAAAGATGTCGGAAAGAGAGAGTCGATGTGAGGTTCTTTTCGAGGTCTCGTAGAATGATAGAAAGTTCCGCATTCATAACTTGAATGTGGAACTTTGACCGACAAGAGTGTATTGTGCACTCTTGTCGGTCGCAGTGTCTCATTCTGGGAGACATTGCCTCTGCATGTATCCCAGAATGGAACAATCTTTTGCAATCAGAATGTGATTGCAAAACTTTGACCGACAAGAGTGTATTGTGCACTCTTGTCGGTCGCAGTGTCTCATTCTGGGAGACATTGCCTCTGCATGTATCCCAGAATGATAGAAAGTTCCGCATTCATAACTTGAATGTGGAACTTTGACCGACAAGAGTGTATTGTGCACTCTTGTCGGTCGCAGTGTCTCATTCTGGGAGACATTGCCTCTGCATGTATCCCAGAATGGAACAATCTTTTGCAATCAGAATGTGATTGCAAAACTTTGACCGACAAGAGTGTATTGTGCATCCCCTTTGTCAATTAACTATGTTTTATAGAGACATCCCCTCACACATATTTTTTCTAATATAATTTTACCTTTTTAATATTTATTTTTTATTTTTTGTGCTTTATATAACTTATGGTGTGTACCGAACTATCTTACAGACTCTACTGAGCTATTTCCACATATAAACATGTGACAATAACGCATACATACTCCCTTCGTATTCTGATCTCATGACATATTATCGCAAAAACTATATTTATACAACACACCTCATAAAGTCTCATTTTAGCCCTATCTAAGCGTTCAAAACCTATTTTCCCCGCGTAATCTGATTCTTCAGGCTCCGCTGATTCGATTTCTGCTGTCAGATCGTGAAAATATGCATCACATAACAAGATAAACCCAAATTACTTAACTTAATATTTTCCTTAAAATTTCCTATTCCTCGCTATGGGAATATTTATTATATCTTCCGTTTCCCTCACAAATATATTTAATTTTCTGAATAATACGTATAATAAAATGAATAACTCAAAAACTAAAATACAATATTAATATTGGGTAATGACTCGATATGATCAAAACTTTTGAATTCATACATTTTTTGAAAAATTTGGATTTTTCAAAAATGATTTTGTTTGAGCATGAACGTGAAGCGATATTTTAAGGAAAATATTAAGTTAAGTAATTTGGGTTTATCTTGTTATGTGATGCATATTTTCACGATCTGACAGCAGAAATCGAATCAGCGGAGCCTGAAGAATCAGATTACGCGGGGAAAATAGGTTTTGAACGCTTAGATAGGGCTAAAATGAGACTTTATGAGGTGTGTTGTATAAATATAGTTTTTGCGATAATATGTCATGAGATCAGAATACGAAGGGAGTATGTATGCGTTATTGTCACATGTTTATATGTGGAAATAGCTCAGTAGAGTCTGTAAGATAGTTCGGTACACACCATAAGTTATATAAAGCACAAAAAATAAAAAATAAATATTAAAAAGGTAAAATTATATTAGAAAAAATATGTGTGAGGGGATGTCTCTATAAAACATAGTTAATTGACAAAGGGGATGCACAATACACTCTTGTCGGTCAAAGTTTTGCAATCACATTCTGATTGCAAAAGATTGTTCCATTCTGGGATACATGCAGAGGCAATGTCTCCCAGAATGAGACACTGCGACCGACAAGAGTGCACAATACACTCTTGTCGGTCAAAGTTCCACATTCAAGTTATGAATGCGGAACTTTCTATCATTCTGGGATACATGCAGAGGCAATGTCTCCAGAATGAGACACTGCGACCGACAAGAGTGCACAATACACTCTTGTCGGTCAAAGTTTTGCAATCACATTCTGATTGCAAAAGATTGTTCCATTCTGGGATACATGCAGAGGCAATGTCTCCCAGAATGAGACACTGCGACCGACAAGAGTGCACAATACACTCTTGTCGGTCAAAGTTCCACATTCAAGTTATGAATGCGGAACTTTCTATCATTCTACGAGACCTCGAAAAGAACCTCACATCGACTCTCTCTTTCCGACATCTTTACCGCATAGAAAGCTGCTCGTTCGCAACTTTGTGTGCAATCTAAGAGATGATTGCGGTAAAGATGCCGGGAAGATTGACGCTGCAGCCCCAGGCCGCACTCAGATTTCATCCCGCTACACAATTGTTCATCCAACAACTGTCATAGAGGTTGAAATTTTCGACCAGAAGTGAAACATATCATTTTTAAGACTGTGGCGCGCAAGCAAGTTTGAACCTTTCAAGGGTGATCAGTCCTTTACTCATTTCAAGACCTCTTGTTGCCTGATAAAACGATACTTCCTTCCTTGTGAGCCATTAAAAACCGCTCAAACCGTCACAACTTGCTTCCTAAATTTTATTTGCGGAGTAATTATCATGCATATTTTATCGGATAATAATATAAAAGCTAAATTTCATATTATTTTTTAAAGATATGCATTTTCTGTCTAAATTTATTTTTTCTGTTTCCAATTCACGGAATAATATTCTTACAAGCATATCCATAGCTAATATATATCATTTTAATAATAATAAAACCAAAATGATGTATTCTTCATATAGTTATTTAAAATCCGTTAACTAGAATTGTATTCAGAACGAGGCAAAGTTAGGAGATACATAAAAACCAATAACTTGATAAGTGATACCTTTTTTCCTGATATATCTATATGTGTTAATGTCAAACACGATTTGGAAAAATTAATTCTTTAAATCGGCTTATGAATAAGACCAACATCAAAGACATGGCTAATAAATTAATAAATCAATGTTTAATTACCGATTCATGCATTTTTTTCAAAATTTCAAATTTCAAATTTTTGTTTCTCCAAAATATTAATTGTTTTGTTGTCAACAGAAATTCATCAAAAGTGACACCCCAGAAAAGCTAAAATATTGAATTTTTGGAACTTTTGATAGAGCACGTTTTTAAATATTAATTAAAGTAAATGTATATTTTGTAAAGATTCTTTTTAATAAAAAAATAAAATTTTGAAGAAGAACACAAAATCTTCTGAAAAATAATATCACATAAACTCATATTATTTTCTAATATATAACTATTTTATATAAAAATCAAATTCAATGATCTTAAAAGCGAAGGATAAACCTCAAAATTTACGAATATAATGAGTGGGAATATAATGCTTATCTATCATAAAACCATATGAAATATCAATTTTTGCTTTACGCCTAATTTTTGACGACAATTAGCAAAAAATGTTAAATGTTAACACTCAGTCCATTTGAATATGAAAAATAAAATTGACTTTGATTAAATGTTTTTATTTATCATGCAATTCTTCTTGCGACCAAAGATTTGAATAAAATTTCAAAAAAAAAGATAGCTTAAAAAATAATATACGGTAGTGTTTACTAATAGATGAATAGTATATAAATTCTATTAAAATGGATTTGATCCAAAAAAATATAAAACCAAAAATAATTGTTATAATTTAAATGAAGAAGTAATTTAAAACGATTTTATTTATGATCAAATTTTATATATTTTTTTGGATCAAATCCATTTTAATAGAATTTATATACTATTCATCTATTAGTAAACACTACCGTATATTATTTTTTAAGCTATCTTTTTTTTTGAAATTTTATTCAAATCTTTGGTCGCAAGAAGAATTGCATGATAAATAAAAACATTTAATCAAAGTCAATTTTATTTTTCATATTCAAATGAACTGAGTGTTAACATTTAACATTTTTTGCTAATTGTCGTCAAAAATTAGGCGTAAAGCAAAAATTGATATTTCATATGGTTTTATGATAGATAAGCATTATATTCCCACTCATTATATTCGTAAATTTTGAGGTTTATCCTTCGCTTTTAAGATCATTGAATTTGATTTTTATATAAAATAGTTATATATTAGAAAATAATATGAGTTTATGTGATATTATTTTTCAGAAGATTTCATTCTATATGCCTATGAAAAGTACTCTCAAAACTAACTTTTTCCTAATTATAATTAAATCTAGAATATTGTATTATGCTTAGTATTATTTCATTTTCTCATTCAATTTAGAATTTACAAATGTCAAAAAATTGAGAGCTGTCACTTTTGATGAATTTCTGTTTATTACAGTTTCCACTAGATTAACAAATAAACAATAAATTGGAATAATGTAATGCCCAATCATTCATTTTAAATTTTAGATTTAAAACAATATTTTCTCCATATTATTATAACATGAATCGCTATGATATAAGAAATATATTTTCAATATTGAAATTGAAAAATTCTAAAATTTTTGAAATTCAATTTGAGTGTGATGATCGATAACATATATTTTTAATTAAAATATTGTGTCGCTATCATATAAATATACTATTTCTAAATTAAAAATAGGGGAAAAAGTACTATTTAATGATGAAATTGCAAATAATATCAATATATATATATTCATGCTGATATATTTTGGGAACAGATTGGAAATCACATAAATAGGATTGTGTTAGTTTGTCATTGATATAAAACAAATTTTCGAGCTAATTGAGCGAATTCAACACAAACACTTATATTTTCTATTACAAGGTATATTTGTAATATACAACCAGTAAATAGCTTTCTCTAACTTTTACCAGCTTAGATGATAGCAAATTAGATACGAATTTCATGACCCCTCACCAAATTCCATTAAAACATATACAAATAAAAGTACTAAGTGGGTATCATCTAACCCTAGAATTATAGCTCCTAGGACTCATCCTAGATGGTAGTTCTGGAAAAACACCTGGTTTTTGGAGTTGCAAAAGTTAAAAATTGAGGGTAATTCAAAACTTTACAAAATAAATTGAAAATGGAATTAAAGTTGCTATATCAACAACCATGTTGTATTATTAATAAATATTAATATTAAGAAATGTTCGTTTCAATAAAAATTGTGAAGAAGAACATTGGAGAGTTAACATTGGATCTGCTTAATTTTTTAAGATACAGCATGGAGAGCAACAACATTTTCGATTTTTTCATTTCTCTTTGGGCAAATTCTTGCGCTAACATTGAAGAAGTACTTGTTTTGGATAATTGCTTTCAATAATTCAAAATTTTTCATCTCGATTTATTTTCTGTCTTTGGTCAAAGCTGTCTCCTATAGCGATGAAAAGCGTGTCACACAATATCCAGAACCAAATAAGTGAGTTCATGGACTTTAAACTGCAGCAGATGATATATTATTAGCCTTCGGATGTATTTTTCAAACTAAACTTAATTTTTTTGCTGATATGGCTTTTTAGTTGATACGCTTAGATCCTAAAACAATGAAACCTTGTGATATACATGATACTAAAGATGCAATCACAAGTTGGAGAGTTTTCTATGTTTTGGACGTCATTAAATTTGATTGAGATTTGGATAATCATATGTTTATTATATTTTAATGTATTTTACAATTAATACCAGATGATCTAATGAATGAAAATCCTACATTATTATTATTTAGAAAAATATACAACAGGCGAAAATAAAGCAGTATTTTCAGAGAATTACATGCTGCATCTAAAATCTAATGCATACAAATAAAGCATATTATATCTCTAATCCAAAAGGAGTAACTAATGGTAAAAATATTTATTTGAATTCTAAAAAAAACTTACCCATTTGTATGCATTTCCCAACAGAAGCCATCAGCTCCGTGATTTCTTGGTTTTGCATGTGCAATCTTAATCACATCTCGATAAAGTAGAACTGTCTCAAAAGATTTAGAATTAACGCAATAGATTTTAAATTGAATAGGATGTCACTTTTGTGAGATAATTTTAATGTTCAATAAGATAACCTAAGAATTGGGATTATTTTTTATTGAATGAGTAGAAATAATTTATTCAAAAGTTTATTTTATTCTATGAATTATTCACAAGAGCTCGAAACTCTTCGAAGAGAACACTTAGCAGCAGTGGATGATTTTGATTTTAAGCTTGCTCAAGATCTCAGTATTAGAATTAAAAAGTTAGAGCAGGGTTTGAAAAAATCAAGTTCTAAATCAAATATAGAATTTCTCGAAACCTCGAGAAAAATCCGCTCGCTAGCCGATTACGAAACTCATCAGTATGAAACCGATCGTCTTGAGATCGAAGATAGATATAACGAACGCATTAATCATCTTCTTGACCAGCAACGTCAACAACTCATTGATCTTGAAAATTCTTATCAGTTAAATAAGCAGAGGGAACTTAATCGACCTGTATACGAAGTTGAATTAAAAAAGAATCAATCTAAAAAATTCGGAATTAATCATGATTACTACATGGCTAATGCTTTATATCAAGAAGCATCCAGAATTGAAAAGAATTACCGCGATAAAAGACTCAACGATTGCTATGAATTATATATTCGCCAAAAAATCAAACTAGAAAAGAAGCACAAAAAGGAAATTTCTTTTTTGGAAGAAAAACGAAAGCTGGAACTTCAAGAACTCGAACAAAATCATGAACGTGAACAAAACCGATTCGAAAACTCTCAGATTGTTGCAAAAGTTAGGTCTAGTCTTTATACTAGGGAGTTTCCAAAGGTAACTAGATATATGAAACCTTCCAAGCGATCAATTTCTTCCCTAACAATGTAGCAAAGAGTTAAAATAAGAGTTATGTATTGTTAATTCGCGCCATATGATTATGTTTGTAAATGTTATTTTTCATGATTTTATAGAAGAAAATTTTTTTGATATTTTTTTTTCAAAACATTCATGCTCGATTTTTTTGATCTCTTGCTAAAATGATTTTCAGTATCGTATGCAAAAATTATTCATTTATAATTTTTGTTATTTACAGAATTAATATAAATTCCATTCATTTTAATGAAATAAATATAAAAGGTAAATAAATATAAATTTTACATGCTAATCTCTATATTAAAAACAAGGAATAACGATCTGAAGTTATGAATTAAATAAGTTCATCAATTGAATCCATAGGAGAGTAGAAGAGATTAAATATCTCTTCTTGAGAAACTGTTGATAAGAACTGCATTATTTTGGAATTCGAATCCTTGCAAGTATTATCATTCTTCTTAACTTTAAGACCATTTTTAATAATTTTAGTATCTTTTTTGGACTTCTTTCTGAGAGCTCTTCGTTGACGTAATTTAAATCTATTTCTGATGCAATTGCCAGATCTTGTTGGGAAAAATTCAGCAATTTTATGCCAACGGGAACCAAACTCTTGATAAAGCTCATCAAGCATTTTATCTTCCTCGTCTGTCCATGGATCATTCCTGAGCTCTGGGGATAGATAATTAATCCATCGCTCACGGCATTGCCTAGCATTCTTAGTTTTCATTTCTTGGCTAACAAGATCCCAGTTTTCTGTACCTAATCTTTCAACAATTGTGGTTAAGCGTTCATCATCCTCATGAGTAAATTTAATCTTCGGGATTGCCACTTTAGCCATAGCCGATTGATAATTTGAAGTAAATTCAGTATATTTTACATCTACTTTCAATTTGAAAAAAAATTATGATAGTACATGAAAAAACGTGCTTTTGGTTAAATAGGAATAATATTATTTATTAAAGCAGTGAGCACAGTAGTGTATATTTTTAATCTGAGTTCATTAAAGTTTTATTAGAATTGAATTGATTGAATGGATTAAAAAAGGTATTGAAAAGTTAAAATATTTAAAATGTATTACGGAAATAAGGAGAACAAAAAATGATTTTTCAATAATTTGTATAAATATTCACAATAATTGTTTTGAGGTAGCAAATTTTTGAAAGTAAGAAGTCTCAGAAAAAATAACTATCAGCATTAGAAGAACGCTTACATAAAATAATTGCAGAGTATAGATCTTTCACCCATTCCAAAAAACCTATTGAAAAAAATGAATTACTATTAAAATATAATTTTAAAATTTGATGGATATTCTCTAAATTTGTATCGATAAATTTTAATCTGTATAGTTCAAATTTTGAAAGCTGCTTTCAATTTTATGTCAAAACAACTAGAGCTAACAAAATATGATTAATTTTTGAATATCAAAAAAAAATTAAGTTTAATAAAAATATGAATGATTTATATTTCATAATTGATAATAACTTGAATTAATTATTTTAATTTAGTTATAATTTTGATTTTTTTTACAATCGGAATGCATTATTTTTAAATCAATTTAGTAATTTATTTGAATTTCAATGTATTTTAAAATGTGATTTACCCTACTTTTCCAACATTTAGAAAACATGCATGACCCCCTACCCAGGGTCCAAAAATTGGTATTTTCTGCGCTCAGGCAACATGAGTTTTTGGGCCGCCAAATGAATAGCTCAAATAGTTTCCTCATATAGAGACATGCTTATGCTTAGAGTTTGAAGGGAATCTAAAGTGATTTTTTTCTGCATTTCGAAATCTAATGCAATCTTAAAATCATGATTAAACTGCGAATCTGGGCGCAATTTTTTAATATGTTAATATATGAAGGTACTCCTACTACTGCGAATGCTTCAAATGAAAATTCAAGAAATCAGATTAATTTGATCACATTAGTATAGTAGTGGTCAATCCAAAAACTCATATGTTGATATATAACCTATAGAGATGATAATTATCGACTCTTCATTGAAATGCATAAGATTTAATAATCTCATAAATATTCTTTTTAATTTTCAGTATTTCGTGTGCATTTAGATTGCATATACCTGTATATGATATTTCTAGAATGTTTTGGTTAGATATTAAGTTTTTTAGATTAATATTTTAACATTTTGATAAAACAAGCAATTGTTCCATTTTGGAATCGCGATTGAACTCTAGTTTGACTAATATGATGTTGTATGATCAAATAAATTCTAACTTCATGAGATAAATTTTGAAATTAGAAAATGCGATATCTGACTCAAATATTTATATGAACACATTTAACATTCAATGATAAACTAAAGTAATATACAGCAGATTCGATTTGGCTTATATTTTAAATATTCAACAAATAATCTTATAAAATTGTGCTATTCACGTTTCTCAAAGATGAATTAAGCATTTACAACTTGTGCATTGATGGAATTAGATATGGATTCTAATGTTAATCGATATTTTGTAAATTGATATATATTTTATCATGGTTTGACATTTGATCGTGTTGAAACCGGAATTGCAATATGCATCATCTATATATATAATTGTCAAAATATGAGCTATAGATTTTTAAATTATGCTCCTGATTATGAGTGACTTATATGATTATATTGAATTGAGTAGTAAGAATCATAAATATTAGAATATTACGATAATGTATTATACCTTATAGAAGCTTAAGGCTAAAAATGATGATGAAAATGTAGCTCAAATTTAAGTCTAAAATTTTGAAAAAATTAAGTGCTTATGATAGTATGACGATATTGGTGTTTGAATGTAAGAAATTAGAGATGTATTAGAAGCATTATGAGAAAATAATAAGATATAAAAACAAATTTTATGAAATAATTTAAGTTTAAGAGGTGTTAACATTGGTAATGTGTGAATAAGATAGTAGAATTGTATTGGATCTTTGATTAGTATTTTATAACAATTTATTAATGTAGATGTGATTAGAATGTTGGATTTCAAAGGAGAAAGCGGATTGTTCACTCTTGTTGGTCTGCATGTGTCATTCCGGGAGACATTGCCTGTGCATGTCTCCCAGAATGGCATACTGTTCCGCATTCATAACTTGAATGCGGAACTTTGACCGACAAGAGTGCATTGTGCACTCTTGTTGGTCTGCATGTGTCATTCCGGGAGACATTGCCTGTGCATGTCTCCCAGAATGAAACAATTTATTGCAATCAGAATACGATTGCAAAACTTTGACCGACAAGAGTGCATTGTGCACTCTTGTTGGTCTGCATGTGTCATTCCGGGAGACATTGCCTGTGCATGTCTCCCAGAATGGCATACTGTTCCGCATTCATAACTTGAATGCGGAACTTTGACCGACAAGAGTGCATTGTGCACTCTTGTTGGTCTGCATGTGTCATTCCGGGAGACATTGCCTGTGCATGTCTCCCAGAACGAGACAATTTATTGCAATCAGAATACGATTGCAAAACTTTGACCGACAAGAGTGCATTGTGCACTCTTGTTGGTCTGCATGTGTCATTCCGGGAGACATTGCCTGTGCATGTCTCCCAGAATGAAACAATTTATTGCAATCAGAATACGATTGCAAAACTTTGACCGACAAGAGTGCATTGTGCACTCTTGTTGGTCTGCATGTGTCATTCCGGGAGACATTGCCTGTGCATGTCTCCCAGAATGGCATACTGTTCCGCATTCATAACTTGAATGCGGAACTTTGACCGACAAGAGTGCATTGTGCACTCTTGTTGGTCTGCATGTGTCATTCCGGGAGACATTGCCTGTGCATGTCTCCCAGAATGGCATACTGTTCCGCATTCATAACTTGAATGCGGAACTTTGACCGATAAGAGTGCATTGTGCACTCTTGTTGGTCTGCATGTGTCATTCCGGGAGACATTGCCTGTGCATGTCTCCCAGAATGAAACAATTTATTGCAATCAGAATACGATTGCAAAACTTTGACCGACAAGAGTGCATTGTGCACTCTTGTTTGTCATCCACTATGATACTTAGAGAAAATACTTTACTTACATTATTTAAAATATTAATTTCCCTATTTAATATTTATTTATTATTTTTTGTGCTTTATATTCCCTATGGCATGTACTGAACTATTTTATAGACTCTACCGAGCTATCTCCACATATAAACATTTGACAATAACACATATATACTCTCTTCATATTCTAGTCTCATGACATATTATTGCAAAAGCGTATTTATACAGCATACCTCATAAGTCTCATTATATCCCTATCTAAGCGTTCAAAACCTATTTTCCCCACGTAATCTGATTCTTCAGGCTCCGCTGATTCGATTTCTGCTGTCAGATCGTGAAAATATGAATCACATAACAAGATAAACACAAGTTACCCAACTTGATATTTTCGGTAAAAAAACTCTTTAAGTTCATGTTCAAACAACATCATTTTAGAAAAATTCAATTTTTTCCAAAAGTGTGTGAATTCAAAAAGTCACAATATATCTAGTTATTACCCAGTATTAATTTTTTAATTTAGTTTTGAGATATTCATTTTAAATACGTATTATTCAGAAAATTAAATACATTTGTAAGGGAAAACGGAATTAATAACAAATATATGAATATCGTGGAAGAGTCAATTTGAAGAAAACATTATTATTTTGGATTTGTGTTTATCTTGTTATGTGATTCATATTTCACGATCTGACAGCAGAAATCGAATCAGCGGAGCCTGAAGAATCAGATTACGTGGGGAAAATAGGTTTTGAACGCTTAGATAGGGATATAATGAGACTTTATGAGGTATGCTGTATAAATACAGCTTTTGCAATAATATGTCATGAGACTAGAATATGAAGAGAGTATATATGTGTTATTGTCAAATGTTTATATGTGGAGATAGCTCGGTAGAGTCTATAAAATAGTTCAGTACATGCCATAGGGAATATAAAGCACAAAAAATAATAAATAAATATTAAATAGGGAAATTAATATTTTAAATAATGTAAGTAAAGTATTTTCTCTAAGTATCATAGTGGATGACAAACAAGAGTGCACAATGCACTCTTGTCGGTCAAAGTTTTGCAATCGTATTCTGATTGCAATAAATTGTTTCATTCTGGGAGACATGCACAGGCAATGTCTCCCGGAATGACACATGCAGACCAACAAGAGTGCACAATGCACTCTTATCGGTCAAAGTTCCGCATTCAAGTTATGAATGCGGAACAGTATGCCATTCTGGGAGACATGCACAGGCAATGTCTCCCGGAATGACACATGCAGACCAACAAGAGTGCACAATGCACTCTTGTCGGTCAAAGTTCCGCATTCAAGTTATGAATGCGGAACAGTATGCCATTCTGGGAGACATGCACAGGCAATGTCTCCCGGAATGACACATGCAGACCAACAAGAGTGCACAATGCACTCTTGTCGGTCAAAGTTCCGCATTCATAACTTGAATGCGGAACAGTATGCCATTCTGGGAGACATGCACAGGCAATGTCTCCCAGAATGAGACACTGCGACCGTCAGGAGTGCATATTATCATCAAAAATTCAAAAAAAAAACATTTTTCTTTTTTCTTTGGCGAAAAATGTACTTATTTTTTTGAAATTTTCGAAATATGATTTTTTTCGGGAGACTTTTTCAAAATTTTAATATGATAAATATGAGTTATTTTATGTTCTCTATTTGAGAGTCTGCTTATTTTTGAGTATTGAGCAAGATTGAAAAATGAGAATATTTAGGAACATAATAAATCGATTTATCTCGTCATGTAGTTCATATTTTCGCGTTCTGAGAGCGGAAAACACATTTTTTGAATGCGTAGATTCCGAATCACACGGAAAAAAATAGGTTTTAATAAGAAAAATAGACAATTTATGAAGTAACAAAGCACATAGTATTATAAAAAAGAAAAACATTTTTCTCATATGAAAGAAAATATAACGTATTTTTTACAGAGCGTAGGTATATATCGAGCCAATTCACACCATAAATTCTTTTCTCGTTCTCGGGCCTATAAACAACCTGAGGTGCACAACAATATTAACTTATACTGCTGTTATCTGGATTTGAATCCTCAATTGAGAGAATTCCAGATAACTTCAGTATAAACAAACCATATACATGTTTCCTCCTTGCTTCTAGGCCAAGCATAACAAGTACATTACCTTAGAGCAAATCTCATTCGGAGTTTCTCATTTAATGAGAGACTCCGAATGAAATTTGCCTATTTGATTAATATCGTGCTTTATGAGATGCAAATTCTGATGATAAATATTGATCTAGAGGAAACAATAAGAATTACCGAAAAAGTGACAAAACATCAAAAACAGGGAGGGGGTCTCAATTTTTATTACTTATATTATTTTACAATATTTATATAAATACTCTTTATAATATATTTTACTATAAAATTATACCTCAAATTCAAATATTTAAAATATTATTTACATAATTATCTCAAAATTATATTTTTATATATTATTTTTCATATGTATAAATCATATAATCTATATCTATGCAAATCTCATCTAAAATTTTTTGAAACAAACCGCTACCATTTTATAATGGTCCATCTTAAATTCATCATAAATTCTGGTACATGTTAGTACCAGAGTCTTCAAATCTCAAACACTCTGGTACCAACATGTACCAGACGCGAGTTTCCAATGCCCTCGTACGATTTTCTATTAAGATCTTCTTGAATGAGAAGGTCTTCGTAGAAACTCGTACGAGGGCTTCTCTTTTAAATACTCTGGTACCTGCTGGTATCGGAGTCGACTTTACAGCCCTTTCCCCAATTTTGAAGCTGGGGAAAGTTTTCAAGCAATGAAAGGGAAGCTCTCGCTATGAGGTGAAAATCTAGAATTTTTACCTCATAGCGAGTAATCCTTTGTTAATTGCTTGAAAACTTTCTTCAAATTATCAAAATTTCGAGGAAAGTTTCCTTGCTTCAAAGTAGAGATGGAGCCCTTTGAGCCACTGCATATAGGTCAGTGACTCAAAATACTCCATCTCTACTAGAAATCGCCAAAATTTGGGTCGCAATCTTTGAAATGCGACGCAAGTTTTGGCAATTTCGCGAGGGGCTTGCTCCATTTGGTGCATAGATTCACACTCTATGCACCAGATGGAACAATTCTTTCGCTGACAGCGGTAAACTTTGTCTGAATAGTTTAACATTCAGACAAAGTTTTCCGCTGTCAGAGAGGGAATGGAAGGGTAAGAGGTATATATTCATAATGTATACCTCTTACTCTTCCATTCCCTCAAGAAAGTTCAAAAACTTGGGTGCAATCAGTTCTGATTGCACCCAAGTTTTTGAACTTTATATAAGGAATTGTTGGCTATGATGTACTGATTCATGATCAGTACATCATAGCCAACAATTCCTTCGCAAACAGTGGGAAACTTTGTCTGAATAGTTTAACATTCAGACAAAGTTTCCCGCTGTCAGGGAGGGAATTAGAGGGTGGGAGATATATAGATAGACTATAAATCTCTCACCCTTTAATTCCCTCAAGAAAGTTCAAAAACTTGGGTGCAATCAGAACTGATTGCACCCAAGTTTTTGAATTTTGTATAAGGAATTGTTGGCTATGATGTGGATAGCCGCTGCCAGACCAAATGAATTAACCGTTGTGAATAACGTTTCTGAATCTTTATTTAAAAAGATAAAATATCACGATTTTGGCTGCGTTAAAAATCAAAGAATTGATGTTTTTGTCAAAAATCTTTTAGAAGAAGTTGCACCCAATTACTTTTATCGTATTAAAAACGATTTACTTCAAACAGGTTTTATTCCTTCAATTAGAATTCGCGAGCCTCGATTGACAGATTATAAAACAAAATTGAAAAGAGAAGTTCAATCACGTTTATACCAAGTATTAAATTTTGTTCAGAATCAAGAAGCCAATTTGAATCCATTAAGATTTTTATTGGAAAATGCTGAAGAAAAACTTTCTCAAATAAATGAGAAGATACAAAATTCAATTACATATTTAAGATCGTTTGAAATTCCAAATGAATTGTTAGATACGTATATGTTAGAAATTAATGAATTTTGTTATAATTCTCCAGATTATATTTTAGAACATTTCGAAGAATTTTTAGAGGATTTCAAAGAAAAGAATAATTTAATAGACTAAAAAATTTATTATTTTTATTTATTGTGAATTTTAAATTGTCACTTTTTAAGTGTTACTCCCTATTGAAAGTGTCACTTTTTGGGTGTCACTTTTTCGGAAATTCTTATATACTCCATATACATGTTTCCTCCTTGCTTCTAGGCCAAGCATAACAAGTACATTACCTTAGAGCAAATCTCATTCGGAGTTTCTCATTTAATGAGAGACTCCGAATGAAATTTGCCTATTTGATTAATATCGTGCTTTATGAGATGCAAATTCTGATGATAAATATTGATCTAGAGCTTATATAAGATGCGAAGAAACTTCAAAAAAAGCTAACCGGTAAAGACAGCAACTTGCAACACCAAGTTGCTCACGTAGTGATTACAAGCATATCTGCAAGGCAATGTCCTCAGGATGCAGAACTTTGCCTGCAATCAGAAAAGAGATTGCAGGAGAGTAACCGGTAAAGACAGCAACTTGCAACACCAAGTTGCTCACGTAGTGATTACAAGCATATCTGCAAGGCAATGTCCTCAGGATGCAGAACTCTGCCTGCAATCAGAAAAGAGATTGCAGCAGAGTAACCGGTAAAGACAGCAACTTGCAAAGTCAAGCAGTTTCTGAGATTTTGATTTATAAATCATAAACCTTCATGCTTGATGATTTTGTAGAATTGTTAACTCATGTCATCAGTTAATGCTCACCTAAGGGAGGTGTTTTGCGGGAGCTGGGGGTATCTTGGTGAGTACTCAGGAGGCCAAGAAGGGCACCCCAACCGACATTTTGCTGATGGATTGAGTTCGCAACCATTTTTATAACCGTAAAAACCGTCGGGACAAAACAACTTGAATAATTGAATTTTTTAATGATAATGATTGTGAAATAACATGTAACTATAATTTAAGAATGCCATATTTTTGTTAAAAAAAATTTCGAAAAGTGAGAGATTTTCCGTTCTAATAAATATATTTGATAACCGGGGTGTCTCCCGGAATCAAATAAATTATCATATCGAGAATCGGAGATCCTTGCAGTTTCGATTTTTTCGAAAAGTGAGAGATTTTCCGTTCTAATAAATATATTTGATAACCGGGGTGTCTCCCGGAATCAAATAAATTATCATATCGAGAATCGGAGATCCTTGCAGTTTCGATTTTTTCGAAAAGTGAGAGATTTTCCGTTCTAATAAATATATTTGATAACCGGGGTGTCCCCGGAATCAAATAAATTATCATATCGAGAATCGGAGATCCTTGCAGTTTCGATTTTTTCGAAAAGTGAGAGATTTTCCGTTCTAATAAATATATTTGATAACCGGGGTGTCTCCCGGAATCAAATAAATTATCATATCGAGAATCGGAGATCCTTGCAGTTTCGATTTTTTCGAAAAGTGAGAGATTTTCCGTTCTAATAAATATATTTGATAACCGGGGTGTCTCCCGGAATCAAATAAATTATCATATCGAGAATCGGAGATCCTTGCAGTTTCGATTTTTTCGAAAAGTGAGAGATTTTCCATTTTAATAAATATATTTGATAACCGGGGTGTCCCCCGGAATCAAATAAATTAGCATTACTAACATTCCTTTTTTATTTAAAATTTTCAATTCTTAAAACAAAGTTTTACTTCTATTTAATTATTTGCCATGAAAGTATAGAACATTAAAAATTTATCCTACTACCTCCACCCTTATAATACCTTCAAAAAAATTATATCTCAATTTATTTTCTATCTTTATATTGATGTGCTTATTCAAAAACACTAAATCATAAGTCTTCAGTTCTCAAAATACTCTCAAATTATCTCATTGCGCATATTTTGAAATTTGATAATTTTAAATTGTTAAAAAATTCATTAATCACAGTAAAATATCTATATACAACAGTTAACTAACCGATTTCACATCTTGAACATTCGCATTTATTTAATATATTTGAATATCATTTACATCTTATTGAATTAGATCATAAATCACAGTTCCTTAATATACTATCTAGCTAATCATTATTGTTGCACAACTTACATTTGATTAAACACACGTGTATAATTCTGTACAACTCATATCTCTATCAATACTTTATTTATAATCAAAATAAAGGTTAAAATTGTATACCCTGTCACTGTAGAGTATTCTCCCAACTTTAAAGTGAAAATCAAAATTTGATATTTTAGTAATTTCATGTGAGATCGTTATTTTATAGGAAAACATACTGAAAATGTTTATAAGATGTTTCTCTATCATATGCCAAAATATCATGGTTTAAATGATCTCCTAAGTGTCTATAACTGAATTTTAGGGCAATAACCTTATTCTAAATGTTGGGAAAGTAGGGTATATTTATTAGCATAAATATTAAAAAAAATCAAAATATCAATGAATATTAAATCAATTCATTGTATTTTAGAATGTTATCATTGGTATGGATATTAAAATTTCGATTAATTAAAAATTTTCGATATAACTCTAAATCTTCAATATATTTTTAATATCACAATTCGTAAGTATCAGCAATGGTATCCAATGCTTATGCTGATTACTATTCCTTTGACTTTGTCTAAAAAATTTAAAACGTAAAATCTTCCTGAGGATGTTTTATTGTCGTCTGGAAAAAGTGACAAAATTATTATTGTCGTCTAAAAAGGTGACAAATTATTATTGTCGTCTGGAAAAGTGACAAAATTATCATTGTCGTCTAAAAAATAGATTTTTCAAGCATGTTTCGGTACCTAAATAAAGGAAGAACATCAATTCCATCTATGTATATAGTATGCAAACACGCATGATATATGGAGTAGCTCTTTATCTGGCTAAAAATCCTATTATTTGAAAATTCGCATTGTCGTCTAAAACCGCCAGACGACAATAATAATACCCCAATCTTCCTTTTCTGGTTAACCAATTTCATTGTTTAATTCTAATCTAGCATCCCATTAATGATAAAAATGTAATAATCCATAATTTTTTTCATGATTTCATCCTTTTTGATTTGAAACTTGAAAAATGATAATTTTTTATGATTCGTTATTCATATGTTTTAAAGAGATTTAAAGTAATATTTAATATCTTTATCTACTTCATTGGGGATAAATAGTTTCATAGAATGTATTCAAACCAATTTTGTGAGAATCTCAAAGTTGTGAAGATTAAAAACGTGCCTCTTTCAATCAAAAGCGAAATATGCTAGTTGGTTCCTTGATAATTTTGATACAAACAATTTATTGATTCCAATTAACATCTAAATCATCATACAGTTTAGTTTTCTATTCTTATTCAAATTTCAATGTAATATTTTGTAATTAGTTTTTCATTAGTGCTATATTCGGAAATTTTATTTCTTCGAAATGAAGGAAATTCTTGTGTATACTAAAAAAACTTTTAAAGAAAAAATCGTTCTTTTGTGTAGGGTAAATATTTTGATATTCACAAATCTTTAGAATATTAATTTGTAAACCATTACGCACATTTTAAATTTGGTATCTTTTACTTTTGTGATTTACTATTCAATAGATAGTTTTCAATTATTTACAATCTTAAAATTTGTCAAGTTTTCATAGCTTGAAAAAGTCAAACGAATTCATTACTTTAACATCTTTAATTCCATTTTTTATTGTATAGATAGTTACCAAATACGTATCTTCGATGTGATACGATTTAAAATTGGAAATTTTTAAATTTGATTTTAATATTGGAAAATACTAGAAAAATAATATAATCATTAATCACTCCACAGCATATATTATATATAACATCGACAAATTTATAAAAACTCGATATCGGAATAATTCATTTATATTTGATATCCATAAATACTTCAAAAATGATTTGATAATGAGTAATATTCAGGATAAGTAATTATAATTACCCAAAAAATGATGCTGATTATTAAAAAACATAAATAATTAACATTTACATGAATAAATGATTAATTAAACAAAAAAATCACTTATGTAGAGGAGATATCCTCTTTCCATTGGGCGAAATGATGAAAGAGTCGGTCATCGAAACTAAAGGAGAATGACAAGTATCATCATGGAAAGAAAGGTCAGGAGTAGACGAGAAAAGCTTGTGTGGGCTTGCCAGTCTTAAACTGTTCCTCGAAGCTGAATTTGATCTCTTCAATAAAGGAGATGCTTCGGAATTTCTTCTTGGTTGGACTTTGGTAGGCTTTGAAAGCATTGGTAATGATTTCTGAGTTTTGAAGCCTTTTGATGATAATGAAATGGAATAATTTTCGTTATTATCGCATTCTGAGAAAATTGCATTACTTCTGTTGATATATTTAAGAGGACCAAATAATGTCGTCGACCATTTATCTCCATCTTGGATATGAAGCACTCCGGACTTGTTATTCATCGCATTACAGTAATTGCTTGCTCCAAAAACTGTAACAAAGCGCCCGCCGAATATAAATTGTACTCCTGTTTCGCATGGTTCATGGCCTCTTACGAAAAGATTCAAGTTTTGAGAATCCATGAACTTATTAAACTCTTTTTCGCTAAAGAAAAAGCCGATTCCGCGTGACGAAGGTGCAAAACCTTCTTCTAGAGTTAAAGAAGGATCACTCCATACAGCACTGATTACTGGATCGTTAATGTAGTTTACAACTGGTCTTTGAATGTTTTCAAGCTGCGATATCGATGTAAATCCTTCACCTATGCCGCCATGAACGCAAAAAATCTTGTCAAATAGAAGGATAGCCATAGGAAGACAAGCAAAAGCGTTAGCAAAAGCATAGGTAACTAAATGATTGCCATACATTTCATCTAACTGTTTGGAAAATCCGTTATACTGGAACATGGCAGCGAATTCGTGATTGCCGCGAATTATATAAATATTTTGCGGATATAAAGCCTTTAAAACGAAAAGGACTGTAACAGTCTCTAAGCTGAAATCGCCTCTGTCTACAATGTCGCCGAGAACAATATATGTTGTTTTTGGAGGTGGGCCGAATTTCTTTAAAACTCTGAATAAATCTAAAATATGACCGTGAAGATCTCCAATAACTATGCATTTTTCATTGAGCCTAAGAACGACAGGCTCGCTTAATACGATGGTATTAACTCCTCGGCAGATATCATTTAATAATTGTTCTGGAACTATAGGGAGAATTAATCGATTCTGTCCCAGTTCGTAGTTTGTGGTATCTATATTCCAAAGATTCTCGTAAACTGAATAAAGTTTTTGAATCTGAGGGATAACGTCTGGATAAGGAAACATATATATTTTTGTAAAGAATTCATCTCAATTTAAAAACTCCTTCAAAATTATTGACATGATAATCAATATAATTATTTACATGTAAGGATAAATCTAAACATTCAATATTTCTTTTAAAAAAAGACAACAAAGATTTTGATAAAATAGAAATCTTATGAATAATTTTATAATAATGTAGCATTTAAAAACCATGTAAATTTCACTACTGTGAGTTATACTTTTGAATTCAAAAAATAATTACTTTACAAAACAATAACTTTATAATTTCATTACTTTAGTGTATAAAATCAAAATAAGAAAAAGGAAATATTATCCGAAGTATTGAGAGAATTGAATTTTGAAAATGAATTCAATTTGAATATATCAAGCTTTCGATAAAATGTATTAGTCATGTGGCTATATTGGTGTTAATAATTCTGAAAAAAAATCTTGATTTGATCCCCACAATAAGAAATAATCTTTTAATCATGACGTCCCATTTATAATTATTATCAATGTAAAAAAAGTTTTCGGATTTCAAATCTCATGTTTATCGTTCTTACCCACTTAATTTACGCAGCAGTCAAAAATGTGTAAGATTAGAAGTTCTGTTTTTCGAAAATGGTCTAATAATCTAATTTATGGATTTAAGTTTGGAAGTTTATCGAGGATTCTCCAAAACCCTTCATAATATTTCATATTTTATAAACTTCAATCTTTCATTAGTTTAAGGGATTCCCCACTAGCGGTATCAAAACCTAATTTGGTAATGTGATACATATGCTTGAAATTTAAGAATGAGTTCTATTTTCAATAAAATATTTAATAATATTGGAATTTAAACCTTTCACTATGGAAATTATAAGATTGCTGTTTCATTGTGAAACCATATGATAAATAAAATATGATAATTTATTTGAATTCAAATTGAATTAATGAAGTAGAATATGAATTCAAACCTTTCTGAACTTAAAAAGTAAGTAAATTTAGAAATATATATATTTTAGGAGATAGATGAAAAGAAAATTAAAAGACTTAGAAATCAATTTCCTTGTCATAGTAAACAGCGAGGAGAAGCTTCTCCATTTCTTCTTGTGTTGGCTGGCGTGGGTTAGAACCTGTGCAAGCATCACCAATGGCGTTCTTAGCAACATCATGGAGCTTAGCGAGGTATTCCTTCTCGTCAATGATGCCGCCTTCGTAATTCTTGACGCAAAGTGGAACGTTCAATGAAACATTGAGAGCACGGATCTTCTCGATGAGCTTGTCTGTGAGTTCAGTATCATCCTTGCCCTGGAGTCCGACGAATCTGGCGATGTAAGCATATCTCTCGAGAGCTTCAGCGTTCTTAGCGTTGTACTTGATGACCTTTGGAAGGTACATGGCGTTAGCGCAGCCGTGAACGATGTGTCCGCCTGTGAAAGCAGCACCTGTCTTGTGAGCCATTGAGTGGACAATGCCGAGGAGGGCGTTGGAGAAAGCCATACCAGCAAGGCACTGAGCGTTGTGCATTGAAGCACGAGCTGTCATGTTGCCGTCGTATGAGTTCTTGAGGTTCTCGAATATCATCTTGATAGCGTGGAGAGCAAGGCCATCAGTGTAATCGCAGTGGAGTGTTGAAACGTAGGCTTCGATAGCGTGTGTAAGGGCATCCATGCCTGTGAAAGCAACAAGCTTTGGTGGCATTGTCTCAGCAAGAGCTGGATCGACAATGGCAACATCTGGTGTGATTTCGAAGTCAGCAAGTGGGTACTTGATGCCCTTCTTGTAGTCTGTGATGACAGAGAAGGCTGTAACTTCTGTAGCTGTGCCGGATGTGGATGGGATGGCGCAGAAGTGAGCCTTTGTACGGAGATGTGGGAAGTTGAATGGAATGCAGAGGGATTCGAATGTGACCTCTGGGTGCTCGTAGAAAGCCCACATGGCCTTAGCAGCATCGATTGGTGAACCACCACCGATGGCAACGATCCAATCTGGTTGGAACTTTCTCATCTCTTCAGCACCGCGCATGACTGTGTCGACGGATGGATCTGGTTCAACACCTTCGAAGACACGAACTTCCATCTTAGCTTCCTTGAGGTAGTTAACTGTCTTGTCGAGGAATCCGCATTTCTGCATGGCGTGGCCACCGCAAACAACGATTGCCTTCTTGCCCTTGAGGTTCTTGAGGTTAGCAAGAGCATCCTTACCGTGGTATAAGTCGCGAGGAAGTGTGAAACGTCCCATAACTTGAAAAATGAACTGACTTGATCGAATACGATAATCAATTCTCGGGTCTCAAATTTTTTCAGGGAACTCATTGAATATTATTTTTCCCGCTCAATTTCAGAGATTCAAATGGAACCCCTTGTTTATCGTTTTCTTAAATGGTAAGTGAAATGTTCATATGATAATGGATAAGAAAATGACTCAATTCTATGCGAGAAAATCACTTTACATTATTGGAAAAGTTTGATAACTCACTTTCTTGAAAAACAAAAATCTTATCTTATCATGCTTAGATATACAGGACAAATGAAATCTCAAGATTTCAATAGTGTTTTGTGAACTCTCAAAATTTCAATTGATCTTATTAAAAAATTCAATGACGCTAAAAATTCAATGCCGATGGCACTAAAATCGACCACACATAGGAAAATTAAACCTTTTAAAATCCTCTAATCATCATAATATGAATATTTATGGTATACTGTTTTTCAAGATTAAAAACGAATCACCCTCGATCAAAGTTTTAATAAGCCTAGAATTTGCTTCATAGAACAATCTTGTATCAATTAGTTATGCTTATTTGTGTAATAAACAGAAATTCATCAAAAGTGACAGTTCTCAATTTTTTGACATTTGTAAATTCTAAATTGAATGAGAAAAATGAAATAATACTAAGCATAATACATTATTCTAGATTTAATTATAATTAGGAAAACGTTAGTTTTGAGAGTACTTTTCATAGGCATATAGAATGAAATCTTCTGAAAAATAATATCACATAAACTCATATTATTTTCTAATATATAACTATTTTATATAAAAATCAAATTCAATGATCTTAAGGGAGGCTTCCGACCAGAAAGCCCTCTCAATTTTTTGTGATGTTTACACCAAAAGTGAGATTCGTTAAGCGTTTTTCTCGTTGAATATTGAGTTTCCCGGATTTTAAGTTATTCATAAAGCTTCTCTATATTATACCCTATCTATTGATATGATTATTTTTGAAAAATCTCTTAAATCGACCTGCACTGAATTTTTTAGGGAAAATTCGAAATTTTATAGGCGTTTTCTGTAACGTTTTTTTACGGAATAAAATCCGAAAAATAATTTTTTGAATAATCATTTGGGTAGAATACTTATCGAAAATTATATTTATTATAATTTTGGTCGATAAAAATAAGCGGATTCAAAACTGGCAAAAACCCTTTCGGCAATTTGTGGACGATTCCGAACCCCCTCATTTTTGAAATTTAATAAGAAAAATAGAATCTTTATTAAATATAGATTTTAAAAAACTTGGTTATAAATTACGAAATTTTCTCACTTGGGCTAAAAAGTGACAATTTGGTCGGAAGCCACCCTTACAAGCGAAGGATAAACCTCAAAATTTACGAATATAATGAGTGGGAATATAATGCTTATCTATCATAAAACCATATGAAATATCAATTTTTGCTTTACGCCTAATTTTTGACGACAATTAGCAAAAAATGTTAAATGTTAACACTCAGTCCATTTGAATATGAAAAATAAAATTGACTTTGATTAAATGTTTTTATTTATCATGCAATTCTTCTTGCGACCAAAGATTTGAATAAAATTTCAAAAAAAAGATAGCTTAAAAAATAATATACGGTAGTGTTTACTAATAGATGAATAGTATATAAATTCTATTAAAATGGATTTGATCCAAAAAAATATATAAAATTTGATCATAAATAAAATCGTTTTAAATTACTTCTTCATTTAAATTATAACAATTATTTTTGGTTTTATATTTTTTTGGATCAAATCCATTTTAATAGAATTTATATACTATTCATCTATTAGTAAACACTACCGTATATTATTTTTTAAGCTATCTTTTTTTTTGAAATTTTATTCAAATCTTTGGTCGCAAGAAGAATTGCATGATAAATAAAAAATTTAATCAAAGTCAATTTTATTTTTCATATTCAAATGGACTGAGTGTTAACATTTAACATTTTTTGCTAATTGTCGTCAAAAATTAGGCGTAAAGCAAAAATTGATATTTCATATGGTTTTATGATAGATAAGCATTATATTCCCACTCATTATATTCGTAAATTTTGAGGTTTATCCTTCGCTTTTAAGATCATTGAATTTGATTTTTATATAAAATAGTTATATATTAGAAAATAATATGAGTTTATGTGATATTATTTTTCAGAAGATTTTGTGTTCTTCTTCAAAATTTTATTTTTTGATTAAAAAGAATCTTTACAAAATATACATTTACTTTAATTAATATTTAAAAACGTGCTCTATCAAAAGTTCCAAAAATTCAATATTTTAGCTTTTCTGGGGTGTCACTTTTGATGAATTTCTGTTTACAACAATTTGTAAACAAATTATGGCTGTTCTCGATTATGTTCAAGAAATAATTTTTTGTTTCCTCTTTCCCTGAACAGTTTAACGTAATAAGCAGTATGCTTACAAGTGTTAAATTTGTTTTTGGTGTGAATCAATTTATATTAAGTGGTTCATTTTGCGAACCAAATTATTAATGACCAAACATCATTTAGATTAAAAATTAATGCATGTTTTTCAAATCCATATTATTTTGTATGAAAGAAATGATTCATTTCATCAAATTTGTCTTGATCAAATATTTTTTTGAACGGATTCATTATATTCTTAGGATAAAGATTGTTTTAATTACGTAATTTGTGATAAATTCATAAATTGCTCAAAGTTTCACGGCTTTTATAAATTTCATTTCTTGGATAATTGTGTTAACACAGCTATTTTTGATGAAAAGAATGGACTTGAGCCAACAAATTCTTCTGATACAATGAAAAACAAGTTAGATGTGTTGGAAAGGAAATTAATGATAAGATTAATCGTTAATCTGAAACAATTCAGGAGATATAGATTCTACATGTGAGCAGGGTGTTAACTAAGTTCGAACGAATCGATATGATATGAAAAGATATGCATGAACTGTGGATTTGGTATGAGATGTTTTTATTGAATTGAGACTTTTTTCAAAGAAGAGAAAAATTCGTCGCCAATTTCCGAAATCAAGAATACCTACTGATACTCCATAGCAGTGAAGAACTAGCAAGTGTGTGGTCTCACTATTATGGAAGTATTTCACCTCCTACAAGTATCATTACTGGAAAAATTTCAAATATCATTGCACCTACACTGTTTGGTTAAAGTGATTATTAATCCATTGAGTCATTAATTAGATAGTAGGAGTGTAAGGTTTGGAGACGATCAACACATTATGAGAGAATTCATGATTACATCTGTTCTAATTATTACATATGTAATCAAACTTTTTATATCTTAGACAAATACCTTATTATATTTTTAAAAATATCCTTTTTTAAAAAAATAAATAATATAAAAAAAAGAAATAATATAAAAAAATATAAATAAATTACCAGAATGGGCACCAACCGCTGTACATCTTTGCGAGTTGGTATCTGCTTGTTGCCAACGAGATGAGCATGTCAGCCTGCTGCTCAACAGTCAACGGAACTTTGTTGTCGAAGTCCATTCCAGAGAGTTTTTGGTTGACTCTGTTTCTCATTTCGATTGAACTTTGTTGAGAAGCGTTGTCAGCCAAAATCAATCTTCCTTTGTCGATGATTGAAGATCCCTGCTGAACTACATCAACAACATGAGTTTCTCCGTTGTTCTTGTAGTCATTGTTATCTTCATTATCAACCAATGGCTCGTGCACGAAAATCGAAAGAACCATGACTAAAACTCTTCTGTTGTCTCTCAACAACTGAGCCAAATTGATGAATGTTGTTCTGAAAGCACCGCAAACACCAGCAACACCCATTGCTTTGACCATCATCCTTGTCAATCTGAACGGAACAACTTCAGGAAGGAATTTTCTTTTCGCAGCTTTCTCAAACGAATCACCGAAATCGATGTGGACAATTTTACCTGTCAATCTATCAATCAACAAATTACTTGGATGTCTGTCTCCAAGGCCAATTATGTATCCAACGATTGATGTAATAGCAGCAGTCATAGCGAATGTCCTTGTCTGCTTCAACCAGACATTTGATGACTCCGCTTTCAACTGGAATAACTGTGCAATGTCTGTATCAGGAGTTAACGAACAAACTTTGTCAATAATTTGTTGTTTCTGGATTGGCAGCATGTAATCATAAGCCTGGTGACTTAATTGTTCCAGGAGAGTGTATTCAATCATTGGATCTGTTTCGTAGAGTCTTCTGTAGTTCTCAACAATTCCTCTCAATGTGTCTGTTCCTCTTACCCATTGAACTAAACCGTGTTGAATAGAGAGAGGAATAACAGACATTGTTGAGATGATTTGTCCGCCAAATGAAGTTTCTTTCTTAATGAAAGAATTGACCAAATGGAAGAACTGCATGACTCTTTCATCCAATCTCAAATCTTCATGTCCTTTCACGAGGTACTGATAGAAATTGCCATCTTCGCCTCTTACAACAACATCTTTTGGTTGTTGTTTAGACATGTAGACATTGAATTGGCCAACGAAATACTCAATTCTTATGATTTTCTTTCCTGGTTTATATGTTCCAGGGACAGCGAGTTTGAAATGAGTCTTATTTCCTATCTGCGACAAACTGGACAGCCGAATTATCTTAACTTTCCTGATATCCTCGGAAATGCTGTCCTGCATCAATCTGCACCATTGAGAGATGTTATTCAACATGTTTTGATTGTGTGGATCGAAACTGTTCAATAACTTCTCGAGATTATTCAACTGATTCGAGTATTGTTTAAGAAACTGATTGTGTAATTCGCACTTCGGTTTCTTAGACATTTTTAAGATTTTTTGCAGACAAACAATCATTGCATCAATCCTTTGTAATGAGTAATTATCAAATGCATCTGAAATCTTCTGAAGAGATTTCTCATACCAAGTAACAGCAGCTCTCAACAAACACTTTCTTATTTCAATGACTTCATTCGATTCTTCCGGATGTTTGTTACTAAACTCTTCATACAAATCTCTCGATGCCTGAGCTCTACTTTGATTTTTACTGTCTCTGTTTACAATCAGAGAGAAAATCAACGCGTGGTAGTGCTCTTCCAAAAGATTTAGTAACAACTGGTGAACGAATTGGGCGACGTTCTTCGATGGATGGTTCAGTTGAACTAAGATTTGTGATGATGCCTGTAATAACAATTTCGGTTCAACAGTTGTGATGATTTGTTTCGTTTGGTCGAAAACTTCTGTTTCTTCCGCGTGTTCGAAGAATAAATTGAGAATTTGTACGACATCAGTGAAACTTGGTGATATTGTACATAATTGGCTCAAAGCGGATATCGCGTTCATCACGTATTTGTTTGTTCTCATTGGATCTTTCGTGATGAGTTCTATGTTGACATTCGACCATTTTCTCAGGTTGTTGATGTCTTTGACTTGGTATTCCAATGATTTGACAACAGTCGATGGTAAGTAAAGTCCGCCTGCACTAGAACTAAATCTGGTAAGTCGGTATTTACTTCTGCTATCACTTTTCTTTGAATTTTGGATTAAACTGTTAATTACAGGAACTTTCTTGAAATGTTCGTAAGCATCTAATAATGCGTCGCAGGAATCATCGAGTTCTATTCTCCAGCTTGCGTAGAATGAGTGGCATTCGCTGGATAATTTCTCTATTTTGACGGTTTCTGTCAAATTTTTCATTTCGAGAAGAGCTTTTTTCTTTTCTCCTGTTGTCCAGTGATTTATTACGAAGCAGAGTCTGTCGATATCAGGGCTGAGCTTGAAATCTAAGTCAGGGAATATAGAATTGAATACATTTGAATTCATTTTTGTTCCCATTTGACTTGATTTCATTTGGAAGAGATTCAAAAACAGTTCATCGTGTTTCTGTGTGATTGAGAATCTGTTTGTAATGATTCTGAACCACAATTCGAAATCTCTTGGTGCTGTTCTCATCCTCTGCAGCCAAACACTTTCAATTTCTTCTCTCATGTTCGGATTCTTCGCCCAATCTCTGATTTCCAAAACTTCTACAATCTGCTGTGCAATCAACATTGTTTCTCTATGTATTTGCAAGTTGTCTGCCCAGAATGTTATAGGTCTAGATGCCAATGTTGACCAGCAATTAGTAATTTTCTGGTCGATGTCGTAATTTCCTTTCTTTATATCCTGTAAAGCATCTAATAGCATCATGTGGATGTTGTCATCTGGATTGTACTGGCTGACTTCCTCGAGAATGTCCCATTTTCCAAGACTGAATGCGGCTCTAGAGAAGTATGGAGCGAGTTCTCTTTTGACACTTCTGTTCATTTGGTCGAAATCTTTCTTGAGAGGAATCATTTCGTTCCAAAGTCCAATGTGTGACATTGTTCTGATCATGCCACTCAAGGACTGGTTGTCCTTGTATTGTTCGTACTTTCTCTTGTACAAAGGAAGAACTTGGTCCCACATCTTCAATTTAGCCATTGTATCGTTGATTTCTAGCCCTGGAGTCTTTGTCTTGTACAATGTCCAAACACCGGCAGCGTTGTCCCAGTCTCCCAAGCTCAAGTAAGTGTCAATTAACTGGACAACACAAGATCCAGGGTCAACTGTTGTGTCGTTATTGAAAGAATCCTGTAGAAGACAGAGAGCAAAGGCATTTGAACCGAATCTCAAAGCTGAAAATGTCAAATCTTTGACAGGAAGTTTGATCGGATTTTCAAATTTCGACATGAAGAAGATGAGATCCATGATTGTTGAGGCAACTCTGTCTTGGGCATCAGAAGTAAGCAAGATTTCGTGGAAAGAAGATGTTATTGTCTGTCTTCCACTTTCATTTATCTCTTGCCAGCAGCTGAAGAAGGCAATCTTGAACAGGGCAATGGCCAACTTGTGGTAGTTGGTCGCGAGGTTCGTGCAAACTCTGATTTGTTTGCTTGGTGAACTGGATATGCATGAAATGATGAAGGAATGCAGCCATTCTTCTAAGTGGCGGCCATGGCCTAATGCAGGTGTCATTGCTCTGGCAACTATCGCATCTTGGCTCAAAATATGAGTAACTTTTTTGTAATTCTTGTTAATACTCTGTACTTTGATAATAGGAGTAAAGTTCTCTATTGTTTCTGCTTCTTGGATGCATTTTTGCAATTCTTTATTTTCTGAGAAACCGCTGATCTTCATAAAATTGAATAAGGTCATTGAATTTATGAGGAACTTCTTTCCTTGAGTTTTAAGTAACGTCATAATGACCTTTAGAGTGTTTTCTGTGAGAACAGCATCTTTGGAGCCCAATCCGTAGTTGACTGCTCTGATGATTGAACCTAAATAGTAGTACAAATCAACAGATGAAGCTAATTTATCGATACTTAATATGGCGGAAACACGAACTGGCATAAGAACATGCTCTGAAATTACAACATCACTGATCTGCGGTATGATTAAGTAGTTCAAATCGCTTGCATAAATGCCAATTTCGGAAAATGCCTCCAAAATCTTGGAGGAAATACTCAAATTGGTCGATTTGAACCTCTCCAGTGAGTGAACCATCAGAGAAATTACCAAAGAAGCGTAAGGAGCGAAACCATCCTTCAAAACTGTAACGAAACTTACAATTATGTCCAAAATCTGGAGTAAATCCTTATCGTTAAACTTAGTTATCAATATCTTGAGCGTTCTTTCGACAAAAGGAGAGCAATTAAGTGTACTCATCGTAATTAAGTCTGAAACAACAGGTAAATACAATCCTAGATCGTTCTCGTTGCTGTTCTCCAATATTGTTAATATCTTATCGAAGAATTGGTCGAACTGAGACAACATATACATTTTAATGTTTCCTAAAACTTGGCACAATGCATGGCAAGTATCAGGATACATTTCTTTGAGGCTCTCGTCATCCAATACCTTCAAGAGAACATTCGCAACTACTGTAGAATACAGCTGATCCCATGTTTGTTCGTTGATCAACAATGTATCGTCAAAGGATTCATCGATATCCCTTGAAAAAGTGAAAAACTCCCTGGCCAGTGTCTCGTTTATGTTCTTCGGAGCTTGTGTGTTCTTTGGAGGTGGTCTTTGATGGACTTCCAAGATACCTATTGCGCCAATGACACGGAGAGTGGCCATTCTGCACTTTCTGGACTGTGTTTGTGCAAGAAACTGTGAGCAACACTGTAAAATGTAAGGTGTCATCACGCGATACTGGAGTGTTGAGGCTGGTGGTG